>NC_045434.1:105247193-105338821 GCF_002776525.5 Piliocolobus tephrosceles | reverse complement strand
TTTCTTTCTTTCTTTCTTTCTTTCTTTCTTTCTTTCTTTCTTTCTTTCTTTCTTTCTTTCTTTCTTTCTTTTCTTTCTTTCTTTCTTTCTCTTTCTTTCTCTCTCTCTCTTTCTTTCTTCTTTCTCTCATGTTGTTTTTTAAAGTCTGCTTTTCACACCTCATATTTTTTGAAAGAGAGAACAGAAATATAGAAACCAACTAATGAAATAAATGAAAACATCTCTGGTTAAACATGGTTTATTCTCTATGAATATTCCTTATGCTTCCTATTTCAGAATTAGGGAATATAATTCCCTAATTGGACCCCTAGGTCCAATTAACCAGGGCACTTTTGGAGCCCACCTGCATTCGAAATTAAGAGATTTGTACCTGACAGAAAAGTCTAGGAGGTTTTAAATTTGCTGAATTTGAAAATGGAAAGCTATGGCATCTTTGTCATTGTTGAGTACCCCTAAATATTTGGATGAAAGTTGTAGAGAACCCAAGTGATAGAATTGGACAGTTACTGGAACCCTCAAACCCTAGCTCTTTCCCCATAAAATAAAGGATTGTCTCAGGATCTCTTCCAGCTTCAGACTCGGAGTCAGGGCCCCCTCTCGAGGGGCTAAACTGAAAGATTCTTTTCGAAAGTAGTCAGAAAACCTGCATGCTGAGCAGGCAGGACAAGTTGGGTTGAAAATAGGAAAAGGTTTAGTAGATTTGCCACATCCCCTCATGCCTTTTCCTGGGAGTGTTATGGTCTCCTTAAATCATCATCATCATCATCATCATCATCATCACCATGAGTAAGGGCTGATGCTTGATCTACTAATTCTCAATCTTCAAAATAATTTTTGAAGTACCATAGAATGTAAACAATTTCCTCAAGGGTAGGCAGAAGATAAATGGCTATATATACATATATGAAAAAGTCTAGGATGGGAATAAAATGGAAAGGAGAGAATTTCTGAAATAGCAAAACCTGATCTCGGGTCCTTGAGTGCCCAAGGAGACAGATCAGCATGCCCCACAGATAGCTGACAAGCTCAGCCTCACCGCCCAGTGAGGTCCATAATAGTAAATGTCACATGGTAAGTTCCCTACCTTTCGTGTTTCTTTCCTGTCACCTTTTAGAACTATATACCATCTAAATTTTCTGCTTTCTCAGTCTATGGATATAAATGAAGTTATGTTATTATCAATTGACCGGCATTCCTGTTTTTGCCCCCACCTGTGCCCACCCGCCTCGATTCTTCAATCTTCCCTTCCCCAGCCCAATAGTTTTGATAGTCACCAAAGAGGGGCCCTGCATACACTCAAAAAACAGTCTGCCCACTCTGGTCACTACCTGCCATCTGTCACCTTTTCCCTCTTGTTCTCCCCCTCTAATTGATGTCTGCTAATCAGGAAGCCTCTGAAAGGAGTGGTAGTATTGCTACTTTAGATGGTGTGCTCCTCCCAACCCCCAGGAAGCCATGATTCATTCCACCTGCTCCCAGTCACCACCAGGTTTTAAAATGCCAGAGCTGCGCTGAGTTTCTTGACAGAGTGGGGAAATATCTTTTCCTCATCTCTGTCAATTTGCAGCTGCCCCTCAAAGATTTGCTCAGAGTTGAATGAAGACTTTTGGAAACACAGTGCTTGCTTCTGATGCAGCTAACTGACCAAGAAAACACACACACACACAAAGAGAGAAAGATAGAGAGGTTTGTGTAAACAAGCAGCAGTGGAGCCTAAATATCTTTTTAGGAAATAAACATTTTCCCCAAATAAGTAGGGTCTACAGAGACACAGCTCTGCCTAAAACCTAGATAATTTTTTTTTTTCTGCTTTTTTACATTTCTCTACTTCCAGTTAAGGGGTCTCCAATATCTCATTTTCCAATTATGGACCCTACTTTCTACTTACATATCTAAATTTTGTTATATATCCACCTCCAACTCTTACAAGACATGAAACACCTCCTAAGTTTGAAATCATAGTTTTAAAAAACTATGTACTCTTCCCATGAAAGCCTCCAAACTATTAAGGCAAAGCTTCAGATTCAAGTTTCTTTGGGTTTTTCTTCACTCTAGCATGTGATCTGGAAACTGTCTCTTCCTATAGATGGTAGTGGGAGAGGTGATGGTAATAGAAGGCATACTTCCCTCTCTATATTATTTCCTTAAAATTGCTGCTTTTTCTTCCTCAGGATCCTGGTCAGACATGGAATGTTAGATCTTAAAGGGACCTTACCAGCCTGTGGTGAATATAGCAAATGGCTTGACTCAACCTCCATCCTCTCACCTCCTGATCTGCTTCCTGGAATGTGAGTGCTAGAAAGTTCAACATTTCATTTCTCAAGCTTTCCTTGCAAGCAAGGCCTTACGTACAACTTAGGTTCTGCCATTTACATGCACAAGCGAGATTTGAATAGTGGAAGCAAGGCAGAGGCTGCCTTCCTGTCCCATTTGCTGTTGTTGCTGGTAAGCAAGGTTGAGGACACAGTGCATGTCCTGTGGTAGTGTCCGTCCCTAGCTTCCTGGCATCAAGAGGTGGTGGAGGCAGCAGAGGATGTGTATCCTTGGGTAGTAGGCATGGCGGTGTGTCTTTGAACTCAGCAGTTCCAGTGGTGGCTTTCTGGAGGCCCATCCTAGAATCCCCTCCTCCTACCCTTTCAATCATTTTGTAGTACTTCATTTTCTGTATTGCATTTCTGTGTGCTTATAATAACCAAATGTCTGTATTCTACATAGAACGCTGCCTCTACGAGGTCATAAACGATGAAGCAATTCCTATCGTGCTTGTTACTAACCTAGGTGCAGAACTGAGGGCCCCAACAGCAGCGGAGAGTGGGAGATAATGAAGGGAAAAGCCAAGCCAGGAAGTAGCAGGGCCAGGGGAAGGGGCGTGCTATTACGTGTGCTGTTACACTTCGTTGTAGGGAGACCTCAGAGAGGCTTTCCAAATATATACAAGGATGTCGTCATGTTAACTGGAATGTAAAACATTCACAGTGCCTAGGAATGTAAAACATTCACAGTGCCAGTGTCGTTAAAAACAAGAATGGGCTTGGACTACATGGTGAGCAGAAATATCTATTAATCTAAGTCCTCGTCTGGATAAAGTGTAGAGGAGGTGGGCACCACTTATTAAATGTATCTTATGTTTTATAAACCAGCTGACAAAGTGATAAAAGTAAGAAGTAAGATTGTGCACAAAAAGCTTGTATTTGCATAAAATCAAACCTCTGGTTTTCTGGCTGTGGATTATACCTATTGCTGAGAAGTTTAATTTACCAGTTGTTCCCATGATGTTATTCAAATAATCTACAAGTTGCCGGCACAGCAATGTATTGCATTTCTAGGGCATACTGTAGATTCTTGCAACTGTTGTTCAGTATAAATTCTGCTTTAAAGTATCTGAAAATTGCCTACAATTCTGGTCCAGTTTGGACACGACTATCTGGCAAAAGAAATAAGCTGGAGAGTTGAAAGAGGACAATTAGACTTTTTGGAAAAGCTGAAAATTAAAAGGTAAAGTGCTGTGTTGGATAAAAGTTCAGAAATAAAGCAAGACCCCCAAGGCCACGTGGAGAAGAGCAGAGTGGCCTTGGACTCTGGATAAGCTGGGAAACATCCTCCCAGTGTTTTCTGCAAGTGTTCATTCCTGCCCATCTGTTCTGTGCAATACACAAGTGCCCCACTTACGTTGTTTGCACAGAACCTACTCTGTGGTGAAACGCCAGGTTCTGGCTGCACGCTTTCCCAACAGTCCCTTCTTCTGTCACCCCAGAGTTGGGTGTGTGTCAGGGGTCCCCAAGCTCTCAGGCTTCATTGACAATTAATTAGAGAGATTCACAGGACTCAGAAAAACTGTCATACTGATGATTACAGGTTATTCCAGCAAAAGGATATAGATTAAAATTATCAAAGGGAAAAGACACATGGGGCAAAGTCCAGGAGAAACCAGGTATAAGCTTCCAGGTGTCCCCTCCCGATAGAACTGCACAGGATGTATTTAGTTCTCTCAGCCTCAGTGTGTGATAACACATATAAAGTGTTGCCAACCAAGGAAGCTCACCCAAGCCTTGGTGTCTAGAGTTTTTATTGGAGATCTGTCATGTAGGCATGCTGTACCTGTGTGATTGGTTTTAGCTACTCTGACTCCAGCACTCCTAGACCAAAAGCAAGTGTTTGCCATAAGTCACATTGTCAGCACAATCTGATCCAACTGGTAACATGTGACCCAAGGCCTCAAGCAAACAAAATGACCCTTATCAGGCAGAATATCCAGGGACTCAGAGCTCATCTCCCAGAAACAGGCCAAGGGCCATTGCGGAAATCAGGCCTTTCTTGGGAATGTATAGGGTGTGAGCAACTCAGATCTCTTGAGCTAACACTTTCCTTCCCAGCAAGAAGAGGAAGTTTGGAGCGGGAGGGACTCTTCCTGGTCAGTGGCCTCAGGACTGAAGCCTTTCTGCATAGAGACTCAGCTCCCCACAATAGCAGTGTCTTGGTAACCACACACATTTGGTCAGACCATATGTGCTGGGCATAAGGATTGATAGTGTCCATACTACCTATGCTGCTGCTGAGAGTGGGAAACCTGCTGGAGGATTCCTTCAAGGATGAGTCATCCTCAAGGGGGCCTCAACCCTTTGTCCCCACCCAGCATCACTCCTAAGTGCTGCCCATTTCACCCTTAAATATTACTCAGACCTGCCCCTCCTCTGAGCCTCTGCCACCATTCCCTAGTCCAGATCAACATCATCCCTCACTTGCACCATTGCAGCAGGCTCTTCCTCAGCCTCCTGGCCCACTGTCATCCCACTGCAGTCAGAGTGAGCTTTAACAAAGCTAAGTCTCCCCTTCAGTGGCTCCCCATGACCTGTAGGATGAAATCCAAGCTCCGTGACTCTGAATGGAACATTCTCTTGCCCCCACTCCAGCCTCTTGTCTCCCCTGCCTCTCATCATTGCCTTTGACAATCCAAATTGCTTGTAGATCTCAGTATAGAGCTCATTGTTTCTGTCTGTTGTTTCTTTGCACCAAGAGCCAATTGTAATCCCAAAAGACACACTCTCAAATGCAATAATCCCACATGTTGAAATCCCCAAAAATCAAAATCACAAAAATACAATTCTGGGAAAAGTAATTTTAAAATTAGTTTAAAGATATCTTATTTGAGAAACATATAAAAAGAGAACACTCACAGGCCACTTTATACCATAAAATAGATAAAAGTAATACATTTTTGCAAGCATAACTACTCAGGTATACTAATAGTCACATAGTGATGAGCAGACAACTGTATTCATAAAGAAATAGATTAAAAAGGGAAATGTACATATGAATATCATTATGGTTGGTAATTGTGTACACCCAGCCTTATAACTGCAATCATCTGAAATACTGTGATGAACAACCTAAGTCTTTTGATGAAAAGGATCAAAAAATGCAATGGGTCACCAACTCCTCATATGCACTTGCTCAAAGAGCCGAGATCTCGAGAAATCTTATCTTTCACAAATACAGGTGCACAAAAAGGATATCTCTTCATTTGTTGAGGAAGTTTCAGTGTTTTCTAATGTCCAAGGCAGCAGAAGGAAAGTCTGTTCCAGCTCTCAGATACCAATAGCCTTCTGTATTTGTTCTCTCCAGGACCCTAGCCGATTGGATGGTGTCCTCCAATATTGGGGGAAGATCTTCCCCAGCTAATCCACTCAGTCTCAGGCACAATCTCCTCTGGAAACACCCTCACAAACACACCCAAAATAATGCTTTACGAGATTTCCAGGTATTCTTTAATCCAATCAAGTTGACATTTAAAATTAAGTCCACAAGTTCACCCCTTGTCAACTTGGTACTCACACACATCTCCTTAAACCATGCTTCATTTCCAATAAAGACAACAACAAGGCAATAGTTCTGCCTAAAATGATACGTCTATACTGTGATTGTAATTTAGACTTTAGGGGTTTAAATCTTTTGGGATTTCAACATTCAGGATTATGGCATTTTGGATCATGTCTCTCAGGATTACAATCCAAACGCCCTTGCACCAGTCCTACTGCCTGGAACATTGCTCTCTTCTCACTTTCTCGCCTTAGCCTAGCCACCCTCTGCTCCTGGACTGAGCTCAGGTATCACCTTAGAAAGTCTTCTCCAACTCCCTTCCTTAGCCCCACAAGCCAGGTTAGCTGCTTTCCTCCTCTGTGCATTATAATTATCTGTTCAATTGCCAGCCTTCACTTCTGGAATATTCTCCTTGAGGACAGACATGTTGGATTATTAGATTTTTTAAAATCTAAAATAGCTACCACTATGCCCGCACATAGCAGGTGCTCAGCAATTGCTTAGTGTATGAATAAATGAAAGGGTAAATTCATAAATGCATTAGTAGACATGAGAATGAATCCAGTTTGAGCCAGATTTGTCTTGCCTGCCTTTTGAGAAGTCTGTCTTCCTCTTAAGCAGTTTCTTGCACCGTCATAAGCATAGGCTCTGGGTGTGTATCTCAATTCTGCTGCTTAGTATGTGAGCCCAGGCTAGTTACCTAATCTGTCTAAATCTTGGTTATCTTAGAGTACAGCAGGGACCATAATCATGAGGTTATTGTTAATATTCAGTGAGATGAGGTCTATGAAGTGCCTAATGCAGTGTCTGCCACATGGTTAGTGCTTCATATAGGGAAGTGTTTTCATTGCCCCTAATTGATTTGCTTCTACATCTTGTCTGGTCTCCCACCTGGACCAACTGGAAAAGCCTTCATTGCTATAATCTCTTGAATCTTCAAGTCTCATATTCAGTGGATAGCAAAATGCACCTTTCTCCCAAGACTGGGATTTTGGTGGAAGGTAGGGGAGCTAAATTCCCAAGACAAGGATCAGCTGGCATTGTTTGCTAGATCCCCTAATCATTTGCTTCCTTTGACCCCAGGAGCCAACTGGCCACCAGGTCCTCTGATTCTGCCACCTCAGATTTCTAACTCCAGTTTGCATTGCCATTGTTAGTAAACTTTACAATTTAGGGACAAGGGACTAAATCACTGAGATCATGGCCTCTCCTACTATATCGTCCCTAACCATTCATTCTGCTTCTAGCCCATTCTCAAACTACTGTCCAAGTCCACCATCCTCATGGGGTGATTATGAAGGCTAAGTGAATGCCTGTGAAGTGTTTAGCACAATGCCTAGATTATAGTGAGTACTCAATAAATTATCACTATCATCAGATCTGATATCATTCCTCTGCTTAGAAGCTTCCACTGGTCCACCACTGTCTATAGAATGAAGTTCAAATTCCTGAGCAGAGCATTGGAGGCCCTTGATGATCAGAACTCCACCTACACTGAACTTTTCCAGCTCTGTCCCTGTCTTACATTGTTCTTACTTGGAATGCCTTTTTCCCACCTTGCCTGTTGAAACCTGCCCACAGAGGCCCAGTGTCAATATCATTTCCATGAAGTATTTCCTGATTCACTTAGTTGTAATTAATCATCTTTTCTCTTGGGATCCCACAGGGTTTAATTTATATTTCCACCCTACCTCTTTGTGCCCTTTTTGTATATTAATTCTGCTATTGAACTTCTTATCCCTCCTCCTACTAGAAAATAATTTCATGGTGCAAACAAATGTTGGCTACAGGCATCTTGGCAATCAGCAATAGAAAATATGTGGGTGGGACAGACCAAGCCTACAAAATAGAGCTGCCAGAAAGCCTGTTGGAGTAGACTTAGAGAGAGTGTGTGAGGCTAGTATGCCAAGGAGAAGCTTATCAGAGTCAGACTGATCAAGCCTAAGCTAAGGGCTGGAGATGTCTTGTAGTCAGTAGTCTTGCGAAGATGTCTGCTCTCCAAAGAGAATGTGGACTTTATTTGAATGGAGACTGACCTAAGATTAACTGGCACCACCTCTTTATGGATCATATTGTCTCAGGGACACAAGGAAGGAAAGGCAGTTCATGCCTGTGCTTGTGTCCACCTCTCACAAGTGGTTAACAGAGCTGAGCACAGGCTCCAACTCTGCATTATCCCAAGCCAGGTGAAAAAGAGGGTTAGAGAGAGGCAAGACCTCTAACTATGCACCCAGAAACGTAGCATGGGAGGGAATGGGATCCTTCTGTAGGTGGTTCTGAGGGTAGTCTGGTCCTTTGGACTGTGAAGGGCAAGGAAGGGTAGAGCTTGAGGCAACAGCAAACTTGTCCCCCAACTTGTATTCTGTCATAATTCCTTCTCAGACACAAAATTCTCTAGTTTTCCATCATTGCTGCTGGTTTTTCCCTTCCTTTTCTTGTTATTCTTTTTCTCCTCTTTTTCTTCCCCTCCCCTCCCATATCTGGGTCACGTTAGGTCATCTTGTCCTTAGTAACTCTTCCAGTCCCCAGACTGACAGCCTCTTGGTTCCAGGCTAATGTTTACAACCATGATTCATTTTCCCGGAATAAACACGCAGGAATTCTCAATGACAAATATCAGGAAAGTTAGGTAGGGTGGGGTGTTTTTCAAATCACAGCATTCAGGAATGAAGGCTTTGGGACTTTGTGCTAACTGCCTCCACACTCTGTCATCATGAGTGGAATAGAAACATGCAAGTGTACCATTTCACTAGTTTGGCTTTGAATAATCTCCAAAAGAAAGTAGCACTCTATTTAGCCTTTGGTGAACACCTTCCTGGAAAGCTAATACCCAAGATGCTCCATGGGGGCCGGGGTGAGAGGTTGGGCGATACGATGGTGCTTGTCATATTGCGATTTTCCTATATTCATAGGAAAGTCTGTCCTTCTGCTCTCTCCAGCTCTTTTTACTTTCATTTCACGATCATCAAAATCACCAAGCACTCTTCAAATAACAATTCACTTGTAGGCTTACCATAGGAAGAAGATATGCAGGCCAGGAAAGCTGATAATCCAGTCTACTTAATAATATTTTATTTTATTTTTATTTTTATTTTTTGTTTTGAGACAGAGTCTTGCTCTGTTGCCCAGGCCTGAGTACAGTGGCGCCATGTCAGCTCACTGAAGCTTTGACCTCCCAGGCTCAAGCAATCCTCCCACCTCAGCCTCCCAAGTACCTGGGACTACAGGTGCACACCACCATGTCTGGCTAATTTTTGTATTTTTTGTAAAAACAGGATTTCACCATGTTGCCCAGGCTGGTCTCAAACTCCTGGGCTCAAGCAATTTGCTAGCCTCAGATTCCCAAAGTGCTGGGGTTATAGGCATGAGCCACCATGCCCACCCTTAATAATAATCTTTCTTGTGGTAAATTTAAAACTCGGAATGAAACTTGGGAGAAACAGGGGAAATGATAAAAGACTAGAGATCACACTCTGTACTCTATTACTCATTCCCCAAACCCCACCTCTCTTCACGACCACACCACATATTTTTAATCCAAATAAATAAAGGGACAGCCCTAATGGGTAAAAAAGAAAAGTCATAAAAGGGCAACCTATGGCCAGAGGGAAGCAGGTGGAAGTGGGGAGAGGCTTTGCTGGGAGGTCATGGAAGGATTTAGGTGCTGGTTGTGTAATTGAGGCTGGGGCCTTTTCTAAACACTAACTGAGGGAGCCTCATCCTTTTACACCACCATCTATTAAATAATTCCCCAAATCACCACCTGTGATTGTAGACTGAATTCAGTCAACTCACTTCAGAAATTTACAGCCTACTTATTTTCCCCTATTATGCATAAGCAATCCAATTAACTCCTGGAACTTAATAAAAAGAAAAAACTCATTGGAGTACAGGGATAAGATGAAAAAGAAAGACACTCATTGTCTTGTTCTTGTTTCTCCACCATCAATCAATCTTGTTCCCCCTAGGGTGGGGAATTATTGCACATTAATTGGTGTGCAACTTCCTGTCTGCTGTTCAGGGGAAAATCCTTCAAAACAAGGTTGAGTTTAAAGGTGCTGGTCTGGTGAAGGCAATTTAAGTGGCAGCAGCCCAAGTTTGAGGACAGGGCTCAGATCTTTAAGGGTGCCTACTTCCCACAATTGTCCGTTAAATAATCTTATTACTATGGTCTGGCTTCCCCAAGGCTATTATATCAGAAGTAGGAGGCTGATCATTGATCGGGTGTCATTTTCTAACATCCAGGCAGAAGAGATGTCTGATTACTACTCGATTACTTTCTCCTACTTAAGGAAATAAGTTAATAAATAAAATATTTATCTTGAAGTTGAGCAATATACAGCTATCTTTCAATTTGTGATATACTATAATTATTAAAATGTTTTACCTGGATGTTATATGCAAATAGCTAAGAAATCAGATAGTACAAAAGGGTGTTTATAATAAAATACCACAAGCTCTTACCTGGCTACCCAAGTCTGCTCTCTGAGGGGCAACTACTTTTCATTGTTTTTGTGTTGAATTCTTAGAGCGATTCCTTCCATATTTCTAAATTATAGGATTATCATATTAGATGTTACCTGTTAATTTCTGTCAAAGTGGACAGTGCTTTAGCGCTATACACCTTCCTGGCCTTTCTTCCTTCCTACAATATAGTTATATAACTATTTTTTTTATTTCTCTACCTTTAGTAAAAATATATAAACCCCTCTTTTTTGTTTTGTAAACTCTGATTTCTTTATTTGTAAGTTGAGGATATTAAAATCCCTATTTCTTTCCACCCCTTCTCCTCTCCTTCTATCCCTCAACTGCAATCAGCTATACTTTTTTTTTAACTTTAATAAGATTTGATAACATTCTGTTTTGTAACTACTGTTAATTGTGCCATTTGTCTATAGCTTTATTCTAAAAGTTAAAAACTAATAAACAAAAGAGATAAATAAATGAAGAAAATACATGTTCCTGAAATGAAAGACTGAACATCTTTTTTTCCTAAATTTATAAACCCAATGTAATACAATAAAAAATACCACCAGGATTTTTTTTTTTCTATTTCTGTATTTACACAAGTTGATTATAAAGTCCATTTGGAGGGAGAAGAAACAATAATTGACAGGAAAATCTTTTAGAACAGTAGTGGGGCCAGGGTATAGATCTACCAGATATTAAGGCATATTACAAAGCTTCTCTGAGCCATAGTGAAAACAGGGTGGTACTTGCCCATGACTAGACAGACAGAACAATGAAACAAAATTTCTAAAAATGTAGGAATACTCAATTGCATATGAAAATTTAGTATATGGGCCAGGCGCAATGGCTCACTCCTGTAATCCCAGCACTTTGGGAGGCCGAGGTGGGCAGATCACCTGAGGTCAGGAGTTCGAGACCAACCTGGCCAACATACTGAAACCCCATCTCTACTAAAAATAAAAAATTAGCTGGGTGTGGTGGCATGCGCCTATAGTCCCAGCTACTTGGGAAGCTGAGGCAAGAGAATCGCTTGAACCCTGGAGGCAGGGGTTGCAGTGAGCTGAGATCATTCCACCGCACTCCAGCCTGGGCGACAGAGTGAGACTCTGTCTCAAAAAAAAAAAAAAAAAAAAGAAAAGAAAACACAAAAGAAAATGTAGTATATGATTAAGGGAAAAGTTCTGTTATTTCAAGATTGTTACATCTTCTTGAGAAATTGATCCCCTTACTATTATAAAATGTTCCTCTTTATCTCTGGCACTACTTCTTGCCTTAAAGTCTACTTTGCCTGATATTAATACAGCCACATCAGATTTTTTATGATTACTGTGTGCATAATATATCTTTTTTCATCCTTTTACTGAAGCCTATTGGGAATTTGAATTCAAAGTGCATCTATCTTTGATTTTCTCATAATTTGGGCTACGAGAAGGTTGAATACAATTTCAGATATTTTTGGTTCACCTTCGAATTTCACTCTGGTAAGAGTCCAAAATCCAATCACTATGAGAAGGCATGGAACTACATGATTTATCTGCTTATTAGCCCCTTCTCTACTGTTATTTTATCAGAAAAACCTGGAGTTTCCTACTTCTAGGAATTTGCCCTACATATGCACTAACAAAAATACCAAAAGACATATGCACAAGATTTTATATTGCAGTACTATTTATAATAGTAAAAGACTAATAACACCCTAAACGTCCACCCATAGGGAGCTTGTCTTATAAACTATGATACATCTACACGACAGAGTACTATGCAGCTACAAAAAAGGTAATTACCTAGGAATGGAATGATTTACTTGTGTGGTACATATATATTTAACTTTTAAATAAAATGATATGTCTATACAAGTACTGGCACATGAATGTTTATAGCAGCTTCATGTGTTAGAGTCAAAAGCCAGAGACAATCCAAATATCCAAAAATTGGTGAATGAGTAACTAATTGTGGTATATCCATTCAACACAGTACTACTCAGGAATAAAATGAAACAAACTACTGATACATAGATAAATCTTAAAATCATTGTGCTTAGTGAAAGAAGCAAGAAATAAAAGAGCACATCCTATTTTTCCATTTACATAAAATTCTAGATTATGAAATTTAATCTATGGTGACAGTAAGCTGATTAGAGATTGGAAATGGGTAGATGGAGAAATAAATTATAAAGAAGTGCAAGGAAATTTCTGGAAGCAATAGGAATGTTTGTCATCTTAGTTTTGGTGTATGCACATGTCAAAAGAGATCAAATTGTATACTTTAAATACCTATAGTTTATTAAATACTTGTAGTCTTTCAGTTATACCTCATTAGACTTGGGCAAAAAATATTTTTAAAAGGAATCTGAATATTCCTACCTGTTGTTATGGAGTGATTTTCAGGATATACTAGATGAAAACACAGCATGAAGATAAATACATATAGTCTGCCACCATTTACCTAAGAAAGTAAGAGATATTAATATACACAAGTACATATATATCTGTATATATACACATACATATGTACATATGCACATATATATGTGCAGATATGTGTGTATACATATACACACACTTGTTTGCGGAATAAAAAAAGAACAGACCATAAAAACAAGTTTCTACAAAAAGAGAGGAAACAGTGGAATGGGTCATGGGAATATAAATTCTTAAAATATACCTAATTCTATAGATATGGCCTTTGAACTATATTCTAAAATAATTCTAAAATAAATTCTATATTCTAACTTAATTCTAAAATAAAACTAAATTTTAAAAAGCAAAAATGAAACAAATGATCCAAACCATAAGACTATTTGAAGTAACTGTAAAATACAATAGGCTGGGTGCAGTGACTAACATCTGTAATCCCAGAACTTTGGGAGGCCAAGACAGGCAGAACGCTTGAGCCTTGGAGTTAAAGACCAGCCTACGCAACATAATGAAACTTCATCTTTATAAAATATAGAAAAAATTAGCTGGGTGTGGTGGCATGTGCCTGTAGTCCCAGCCACTCAGGAGGCTGAGGTGGGAGGATCATCTGAGTCTGGGGAAGTCAAAGCTGTAGTGAGATGTAATGGCACCACTGTTCTCCAACCTGGGCTACAGAGCAAGAACCTGTCACCAAAATAAATAAAATAAAATAAAATAACAATTTTATCTAGTAGTATATACTCTAAGACAAAAAGGGCTGTCAGAAAAAAAAAAAAAAAAAACTTAGACTGTTTCAGTTATCATTTTTTTTACAGTAATATTGGTTCTGTTATTCTTAAGACTGTGTTTTTATATAGGATAAGGCAATTAAAAAAGGAATTATACTGGTGTCATTGAGAACTGATACATTCCGCGTGAAAGAAAGGAGATAGAGATATAAAATCAAAAGAAGGCAACCAAAAGTCCTGTAGTCTTGAATTTGAATTGAAAGTTATAATTTATCCTAAAACAACACAAGGAAACAAAAATATTTTTTAGTTCTTTACATTGAAAAGATTTGGTAGCAACAGCCAAGCTAGTAGCAATGAGGACCCCTATTCACAGACTGTGGTTTATAGGCACCACTGTGCACTAAAAAGAACTAGAGTACCTTGGAGAAATGGCTGATTCACGATCTGAGGAAGGAAATGTGTAAGACAATCTTGGAACATCTTGTCATATCAAAAGCAAGGATATTATGAAACACTACTGAGATCATGTTGAAAAGATCTAGAAGACAACCTGAAAAGGCTCTCATTGGCCAAGAATGGGGCAATTTAAGTATTAATAAGGATAATAACTGCAACTGATAGAAACACAGCATCCACTTTAAAAACACGATTTTATAACACATAGAAAACATATTTTAAAATCTTATTAGTCACCTTTGGAAGATGCTAGAGAATCAACTCATTAATGAAAACTAGTAAATTAAGGTAAAGAAATGACAACTGATCCTGTCTTTCTTATTTGATGAGCTGTACCTAAGGTTAACCAAATGGCTGATGACAGGAAGTTTATCTTCATGAAGTGTCCCAAATAATAGATGAAGAAAGAATGATAGAATTAGAAAAACAATTTACAACTGTTAATGAATTAATGAACCTAAGCCATGGTCATCAGTGGCTGCTAATATCAAAAGAAGAGAACTAACTAGACATCATGAGCCTTCTGATAGAAACACATACCACTGCCTATGAAGCAGATTTGCCAACAGTTGAAAACTGAATCGGTCAAGCTTCTAGATCTACTTACCAGTTTATAGAAAATGCAAAATCCCCACAATGGGGATTTAATTAGAAAAATCCAGACTGTGAGAAACTCAATAGAGAAAATTATCTGGTTTCTACCAAAAAAAAAAAAAAAAAAAAAATACATAAATAAAAATAAATGCAAGGAAAAAGAAACATCCTAGAGATTAAAAGACATTTATGGGGCATATCAAGCGACGTGTATAGTTTGTCTGAAAAACTATCATTTAGCGCTAAATACTAAACTATTTATGGATTTCATGATATAATGACTTAGAATATATTTCCAAACAATATAGGGCGTGGGGAGTATAAATGAAAGACAATTGACCATGAGATGGATCAGCACTGAGGCTGGGTAATAGGCATAAGGAGTTCATTGTACTGTACAATACATTTATATGTGTTCAAAATTTTTCATAATGAAAAGTGAAAAACAAACTACAAACCACATTTACAGTTTATGACCATGCAAATATTCAATGCAAAGTGGCATAGTGTACTATGGTCCCAAAGTCCCAGTCTCTGTGCCTCTCAAAAGACACGTTTCTAACATCAGAGCGAAATACTCATTCCTTTCTTGCAATATTCTAATTGCTAAATATTTTGTTACATTTTGGTGTTTCACATCTGGACCGTGCCTTTTTAACACATTTTACCTTTGAGAACAGATTCCAGCTTTCTACTTGAAGCCCACTAACTTATCATATTTGGATGGCTGCTTTATATTTTTAACTTTAACTTTTGTATGAAGCTTTGTATTTTTCCTGATGTTTCTAGTGACCTTTCCAATTTCTTTTGCTTACCCTCAAGTTTATTTTTCCACAGATCTCATGTATATAGAATCCCTGTGATAATGAGGGACCTCCATCCTAATACTTTCTCTCTCTGCTCCAAACTGGACTATTTTCTTTCTAGGTTACTTGTACCATGATCATCCTGGGACTTTGCTTCTTTGCTGTCCTAAACAGCATTTACTCTTTTTTGGCTTTCATATTATCTTAGTTTTGCTGTTGTTGTTTAAGCCCTTATTTTTCTTGCAGTATGTATTCAAATAATTTACTAAGAAAGGGCATGTGAAAAGCAAACTTCTTGAGGCTTTGCATGTTTAGAAAAGGTTTTATTTTTGTCTTCCCAATTGATAACTTTCCTGGGTATACAATTCCAATTTCAAAATCATTTTTCTCTCAACCCTTTGAAGATACTGCTTCATTTTCTTTTGGCATAAAGTGTTGCTGATAGCAATACAAATCATGTTCTTTTGCAGGATGCCTTTTCTTTTTCCTCCTGAAAACTCAGAATTTTCTGTGTATCTTTGAAGATCTAAAATTTTCTAATAATGTGCATACTGGTGTATCCTTTTCTTTATAGAAATTTTTATTGTGTTACTTCTTTATAATATTTTCCCCTCCATGGATTTCATCTTTTCTTTCTAGAATTACTATTTTTGATCTTCAGATATTTTTGATCATCAGATGTTAATATCCATGATTTATGTTTTCTCTTATATTTTTCATATTTTTGTTCAATGTTGTGAAAGATTTTCCAGTTTTTATCTTCTAACTCTTCTATTTTTTCTGCATGAATTATATTGTTTTACTCTAAAAAGTTATATTGATCTCTGATTTTACTGTCTCTTACCTTGTTCTTTTAAGAATACAATATCTGAGGCTGGACACGGTGGCTCACGCCTGTAATCCCAGCACTTTGGGAGGCAGAGGCAGGGGGATTGCCTGAGATCAGGAGTTCCAGACCAGCCTGGACAACATGGTGAAATCCCATCTCTACTAAAAATACAAAAAAAAAAATTAGCCAGGTGTGGTGGCACACATCTGTAATCCCAGCTACACAGGAGGCTGAGGCAGGAGAATTGCCTGAACCTGGGAGGCAGGGGTTGCAGTGAGCCGAGCTTGCATCACTGCACTCCAGCCTGGGCAATGGAGTAGGACTCTGTCTCAAAAAATAATAATAATAATATAATATCTTTACTAATATAATCTCCTGAGGATACTACTCAGTTATTTTAATAGTTTTCTATTTTCTGAATTATCTTTCTTAATTCTAGTGTCAAATGTACTTAAGACTGACATCAGCAAGAAGGCATAATAGGACTTTTCAGAACTCATCCCCTCACAAAAACATCAATTTGAACAACTATTCACACACAAAAATACCTTAATAAGACCTAAGGAATCCAGGTAAGTGACTACAGAACCTAAGTGAAGCACAAAGTAAAGACTCATTGATAAAGGTAGGAAGGACAATGCCAAATTATTTTACAAAATAGCTGGGCCATTTTCCATTCCCACCAGCAATCTATGAGTTCCAGTTGTTCAACATCTTTGCCAGACCTTGGTATTGTAATTTTTGTTTTGTTTTTTTTTTAAGTGAATCTAATAGTAGTATAGTAATACCTTATCATGGATTTAATTTGTCTTTCCCTATTACTAATAATATTAAGCAACTCTGCATGTGCTATTTGCCGTTCATATCTTTTCTTTAGTGAAGTGGTTGTTTAAATCTTGTGCCTTGTTTTTAATTGAATTGTGTGTTACCTTATTGTTGAGTTTTGAGAACTTTTTATGCTTTCTAGACACTCTAAACACCATTTTGAACACTTTTTTTCCTTCAAAAGTCCCCTGAAGAAGGTACTATTATTAAACCCATTTTATAGATGATGAAATCAAAGAACAGAAAAGTAACTTACTCAAATCTTGTGACTAGCAAGTAGTGTCAGCACTGGGATTTGAAAACGGGCATTCTAATTCTAGGGCTCTTCCTCTATACCAGGAGTTGGTAAACTTTCTGTGAGGGACCAAATAGTAATAAATTTTGGGGCCCATAAAGTCTCTCTTACAACTACTCAACTTTGCCGTTGTCAACTCAAGGACAGTCATAAACAACACATAAATAAAGTGTTGCTATGTTCCAATAAAACCTTATTTACCTACATTGAAATTTGAATGTTATGCCGTTTTCATATTGTGAGTATTGTCAACCCTCAATTTAAACCTTGATACTGTACCGCTTTCCACTTGAACTAGTGACATTTTCTATTCATGTGTCCCCAAACGCCAAAATGTTAAGTACTTTCTATAAAATATTTATCTTCTTGCTGTAAAATTGTGTATCATATACAGTATGAATAACTGTAAAAGGAATATACAATTTTATTTGTATGTGCTGATGATTCAATGGCAAATAAGTCAGATTACCTGCCTTTGAAAAGTTCATAACCTAGGAGAGAAGTGAGACAAATAAATATGCCAGTATAGTGCAGTGATATCAGTGTTATGATGGAGGCTGGTACAAGGGGTTACGACATTCAGAAGGCTCCTAGCTTAGGGGAATCACGTTAAATTGACCCTTGCCAAAAGCCTTGCATATTGGTATTGTAAGCCACAACCTAAGGAGGACAGGGGTGAGGGAAATCATTGAAACTATCTTTGGGTATTTCTATTCACTTTCCAAATCCTCCTCTTTTTTTTTCTTTTTTTTTTTTCTTTTTTACCTATTTCATAACTTTTAAATGTAAAAGCTAAAAAACATTACCTGTGCCCCTGGTCCCTGTAATTTCATGCAAGAATCCACATACATCAGAGACACATTTTTGTTTATTTTGGCCGCATCATTCATTCTCACATAATTCAGAAAGATAGGCAGCTGGTTTGGAGCCCCCTGTGAGTTCCCACTCAAATATTGGCTATCAGCTCTGGGAAGACAGCAGAACTCCCATTGGCATTGTCAGGTCTACAACCCAAATCAGCATATGTGACCTCTGGATCTTCCCACTGCCTGTGACTCTTTCCCAATTTGAGTCCTGGTTTGTGGCTTCCTCCTTTTTATGTTTATGCTATGGTGTTAGCTAGGCTGCATTTCGCCTCATGTAGACCGTTTTTTAAAATCAATGGCTGATAATACTGTTATCTGTGGTTATACAGCTGACACCAGCATTAAGGACCAAGGTGTCCGTATTAGTGTTTGTACTGCAGGAGATGGAGAGGGAACAATATCTTGAAAAGCAACAAGTTCCTGTGTGCTGCTATATTTGGATAAGAGAGTAAGAATGAGATGGAGGGACTTGTTACATACACTATCCTTAGATAATTTCCTTTTCTAATCATCACAAATATCGTGTGAACATTTCACATATTGACTGTGCCTTTCCTTTGAGAAGCAGGAGAACGTAGCTCCTTCCACAATCCCCTCCGTGCTTTGATTCCAGAGACCATCTCTTAGTATCACCATCTCTTTGAGGGGCAAACCTCCAAAAGATAGACTGTCCAACAGAAGAGTAAACCTGATAAAAATTCTCTTGTTCTTTGTACTAGAAAATAATTTTAGCATCACATTCTGTCCATCTGGACGTCATTAATATTGTCAGCCACTCCCTCCAATAGCCTTTAATGTCTACATAATTACTCCCTGTGGCCACAATCCGACATGATGTCACTCCCCTCCTGATTTGCATTTCATAGATAACAGACAGCTTGGGAATTACAGGAGCCTTTGTGAGCTGTGCTGAAAGCCTCACACTCCCACCATCACCTCAATCACATGATGTCCCCTCCTCTAAATCTGTCACCAAACTGCACAACCTTCCCCCACTCAATTACCCTTTTCCTGCTGTTACACTATCATTGGCTCTGTCTAGACGGAGCTCAACATCCTGACTGATAACTGGAAACAAAGTTGACTAATCAAGACATTTCAGTGCTTTGCTTAATGTGAATATCCTTGACTGGAATTTTGGCTTTTCATTTCTGAGTGTGACAATCACCCCCGCCCCCACCCCAGTATACCAATCACTTTTCCATTTTGTAGCCTCTCCTCTTCATACAGTTGCCCTCCCTGGGTAAGCCTAATGCCCAGGCATTAGGGCCAAGATTGCTTCTCTAGGTCTCCTCATGATTTCTCTTCCCAGTCATTCTCTTAAACCTTTTCCCTCTGCACCCTCCCACCCTCCCCTCCCCCATATAACTCAGACCTGGACAAGCAGAAATGATTTTCACGGAGCCAGGTAAGAATGAGGCCAAGGTGTGGGCTATGAAGAAACAGAATGTTGTTCTTTGTTTTAAAATGTACTGGTTTTTATTTTTTACCTTTCTTTGCATTTTTTGACTTTAATTTCTCCTTTTCTTCCCCATCACCACTCAATTCCCCTTCTTGCTGTCCTCTTAACCACCTCTTGGCTTCCTTCTTCCCAGTTAGTTATTTTTCTTTTCCGTGTTTAGGTTTGGTCTTTGTCTACGCAATACCAAACATCTGGGTCTATAGTAAAAACGTGCTGTCAAATACTCAGATGTTTGGAAACATCTGGGTATTTTGGCACTTAACAGCAGCAACAGCGGGATAATGGAATTAATTTTTCACTTTTCAGTCATCTCTTGACATGGGATGGACAGAGTCTTATCAGCCACAATCTAAACACGGGCCATTATCTGCTAGCAATTATTTTATCCTCTCACATGGGAAATTATCTCTGTCAATCACTTTATTGTCAAAGAAAAGAGGAAGGAATGTGTGTCTTCCTGGGACCGCAGTACGTCCGCCCTCTCTGCCTCAGCTCTTTTCTTACTGAAAGAGCTCCCAGGAACTGACAATTTCTTTAGCCTTTTCTACCCCAGAGGCAAGGAGAAACAAGGCAAATGAAACACTGTTTTCTCCATTCAAGTAGGGAGAATTTGACAAGAACTTGTTTCTTATTAGAAACGCTCTGTCTGGTTTAAGATCTTGTTTTCCCCTCATTCTCTCCTATAGTCTTTGTTGCTCTATTTATAACAGCAAACAAATGACGGCAATTTATTATTCCTGTCCACTGCTGTCCACAAAGGGCCGGCGTTATCTGTTCGTGTTTTTCTCAGGTAGCCCAGACTAACACTGCTGCGCCCCACTGGGGCCTTCGGCGGTGGGACGCTCTCCCGAGACTGCCGCAGACAGCCAGGTGTCATCGTTATCGCCGGTTACGTCCGGCAGCCTCCGAGGGACTTCCAAGGTCCCGTGGCCGCGATCCCACCTGCGGCGTCCGCGTCCACGAGCTCTCCCTGAGAGCCGCACCCTGAGAGGAGCGGCGCGCGCGCCAACCCGGGGCGGGGATCATTGTGTCCACAGACGCCCACTGGTGTGGCGTCCAGAGGGTGAGTGCGTGAGCGAGCGAGCCGCTTATCCTAGACTGAAGACCCAGGGAAACAGATCTGTGTGGAGGATGTTTCTGTTTTCAGCAGAACAGAACAGACGCAGCCCCCGAGTCAGTGCCGTCAGAAGACACGTCAGTCAACTCAGTGGAAACCCCTTCCACTGTGAGGCGTTCGACGCCGCCGCTTAGACGCGGCCGGGTCTGAGGCGCCTCCCGAGCCGGGTGGCGTGGCCCAGGAGCTGCGGCCGAAGCCCCTGGGCGTGGCGTGTAGGCTGCGCGGGAGGCGGCGGGCGCGGGGCGGGGCTCTCTGCTCTCCGCGCGGGCCCGCCTCGCCCCTCCCCCGCCCACCCCGCGTCCGCTCCGCCTCCCCCACCTTCTCCCAGAGGAGGTGACAGACGGGCCTGTAATTTGGTTCCATTCGCTCGACTGGAGCAACACCTGCCCCCCTCCCCTGGGACGCGAGGGTCTCATCCCAAACCAGACAAGAAGCCAAAGACAAATCCCGGCCCACATGCAGATCCGACTCGGAGAGGAGCGCGGCCGGCGAGGCAGACGCTACCCACCACACACCTAGCCCGTCCAGGGACGCCCGAACTTCACACTAAACGTCACCCACAACTTTCAGTCTCAGATTTACACTTTTTTAAAAAATTAAGAGTTAGCTACTATTGCAGCAAGTGATAGCTCCTTCCACTCACACCACCTCACAATAACACCAAGTGCCTGGCGTTAGGCTGTGTTGACAGCGAGGTTAGGAACCAGAACCGGGTATAAAGAAGGCGGTGATGGAGGTGTGCGGCTGTGTTGACGGCTGCCGGCCGAAGATGGGTGTGAGATCCCGGAGGGGACAACTTTCTTTGTGTAAGGCCTTTAGTGCCCATATCTAGCCTAAATTAAGAAGGACACTCATTTCTTTCTCCATTTAGTAGGAATTATGCAAGGACACTAACCACTAAGCCTTTCTGAGTATTTTCCAAAGTCTAAGCAAAGCATCCTGGTCAGGATCCTCTGGTAAGAGTGACTCATCTGGATCTCCTCCCGGAAGCTTGATCCAGAGCTTATATAAGGCGTGATGTCAGCACAGAACCTTCTCCGGACACACGCAGAACCAGCCCACACGGAGGCCTCCCTCTCCTGCTCCTTTGCAGTCTCTGTGAAGTTTCGGACTCTCCGAGTGGCGTCAGAGGACAAGTCCACTGAGCAGGGCCAATTTCTAGTCCAGAGCCCACACTGCTTAAGGGAAAAGCTGTTCTCACTTTCAATTGCTGTCGTTTATTTTTCTTTTCACACCAAAGAAAACTTACATATTTTTTCCTTTTATCAAAGTATTTGCTTTTTAATTGTATTGCCTTAGAGACTCATTTTCCCATTTCAATCCTAACTAGCGATGTGACCTAGGGCATATCACCCAACTTTGTGTCTCAGTGTCCTCATCTATAATTTAGGAATAGTAACACCTACTACTTCACTGAATTTTTAGAGGATTAAGTGAGTTAATAATGGACAGTGCCTCGCACAGGGTAAATGCTATGCCGTTCAGTTTTTGCTGATGTTATTATTAGTCCCTAAGCTGCAGCCCAGGGTAGACAGTGTGGGGTCTATGTGTGGAAGGAGCACAGGATTGGTGTGAAAGGCTTCTAGGTGGCTCTGCCCTGCAGGATGTTGAAACTGTGGGCAAGCCACTTAACCACTCAGGTCAGCTGAGCCCTCTCTACCAGGGGCCTGAGGGACTCACAGACACAGAATACACAACAGACCTCAAAGAGGGGCATTGGCCAGTTGTAAATGACCCTCAGGCCTCCAGGCTGCTGCTGCCCAGGTGGTCTAGGAGGTCCTCACTCCAAAGTTCCCTCCTGACTTTAGTGCCTGACCAATGACTAAAAGAGTCCACCTGATTTTTATTTAATCTTTAAAATCTGTCTAAATCGGGCTCTGGCAACATATCCACTCTAAATGTTCCAGCGGTCCCTTATAGCTTCCCCTTTACATGTGGCTGTATTTAGCCAGCACCCAGCTGTCAGCTACCCCAGCACACCCTGCAGGGCAGCTTTGGGCGTGGAAAGGCTTCTGTGCTCAGAGGGCCAGTTTTCAGGCCTGCTCACCCATGATAGGTCAGGCAGAGGGGGATGAGCAGGCACTCACCTCCAATGTGTGTACGAGCAATTGCCAAAATTAAGGAGGACAAGGGGTAAAATTTTAAGATAGAAGGAGAGGAGTCATCAGAGAAGGTGGGTTAGGTCCGCTGTGAAAGTCCCCTCAAATATGCAAATGCTCACAGGTGATTTTAAGGAAATACTGTTTGTTTTACTCTGACAATGGCATATTTGTTGTTAAAAGAAAAAAGAGTACTTATCTTTTAAGAGATACTTACTGATGTCTTCAGGGATGGAATGATGCGATGTTTGAGATTTGCTTCAAAAAGTCTTAAGGGGTAGTGAGAAAGACAGGGTAAGAAAATAAATGAAATGTACTTATTGGTGTGTGTATATTTGAATCCATCTCACTATTCTCTTGGCTTTTGGAGATGTTTTAACATTTTTCCATAAGAGTGTTTTCTAAAATGTAATTGCTCAGAAAATTTGTGCCAATTGATTTTTACTCACCAGGAAGTCGAATCCCACCTGAACTAAGGCCACCACCCCCTTTTGCAGAGCTCCACCCTCTAGCACAAGTCACCTCATGTCCCTCAGAGAACCATCTCCAGCCCTGGTTACGTTTTGTCAATGCACCAGCTATTGCTCCGCAGAGACATCTCTGGAGAAAGTTTTTTTGTCTTTGGTCAATGATCCTCTGTCCCTCTCTGGAAGAGTGACTCCAGTGGCCTTTTATTTTCAGTTATTCCATCCTAACCCCAGGGGATCCTAAGAGGACCTGCCCCTGTATACATATCTACCAATCACACCACCTTTCTTCTGATTCAAGAGGCTCCTGAAATCTTCCCTTTTTCTGATATCTTGCTGGAATGATCAGCAAGGAGATGAAGTACTCCCTCCTGACCTGGAAATACTTACTGAAATGAAGCAGGAAATTCCAACAGTTTCTGTCTCCGCTATCTCAAGAATAATTAAACTGTTTAATTCATTCTTAAAATGGTTGCCTGCCATAAATGCTAATATAGTGAGCACTATTGAGTTCTTTACAAGCACAAGACATGTTCTAAGTACTTTACATGGATTAACTTAATTAATCCTCCTAACAATGCTACTGGCTAGGTACTATATTTTCCCTATTTTACAGGTGGAAAAACTGAGGCACAGAATTAAGTAATTGGTTCAAGGCCACAGCCAGTTAGTAGAAGAGTGGAGAATTGAACACAGGGCATGCTTTGTCAGAGTTGGTGCTCCTGACCAGTCTGCTAGAGTGCTTATCACAGCATTCTTGCTATGAGAAAAACCAAGGTAAAAGAGAAAAGGCGTAGACGGGGCCTTTATCCTGAGTCTAGTGGGGCTTTCAGATGTGTAGATAACTCTACATGTGTGCATGTGGTGTATTCCATGGATCACTATTAACTTACTTAGGTTTCCTGTCTTACAAGATGGATGATTTCTGGCTGACTGTTGAGTATTGTATCATATGGAGACGGATACAGTTGGTGGAAACCACAAATCATTAATATATTAATGAATTAAAACTGGTTTTAGCTTATCCTATATTAATTCCTGTGCATATCATAAATACAAAGGTAATAAAAATAGCTCACATTTATTGAGCACTTCCCATGTTTTCCTATTCTGATAAGCACTATACATTATCCCACGGAAACCTCATAACACGCATTTGAGATTGGTACATATATTGTCCCATCTTATGGATGAAAGTGGAGGCTTGAGGAGACATAGTAACATGTTCAATGTCATACACTTAGAATAAGTGGAGCCAGGCCCAGAACTTGGCTCCAGAGTCTTGGGTTACAAACACGGAGATGGGAAAAACAGGTGAATTCAGGTATAATGATGTATGTATGTGGGACTCAGAGAACGGAGCAGCTAATGCTTCTGAAAGAAACAGGAAAGCTTTGTGACGTTACATGTGGTTACATGTGATCTGAGTTGGGTCACAGTGGAATCATCGGAATTATCTGGGTAAAAAATAGGTTAAGGGAGAGCATTGTGAGTAAAGGGGAAGTAAGTGCAAAGGCCCAGGTCATAAAAGAAAAAGACTTGGCCTCTCTGGGGAAGTGAGGAAACCCAATTTGGCAGGAATATTTAATCTCTGGAGAGTGGCTGAAGATGTCACTAGTGAGAGTCTGGAACAAGACTGTGAAACATTTCTTTTTTTTTTTTTTTTTTGAGACGAAGTCTCGCTCTGTCGCCCAGGCTGGGGTGCAGTGGCCGGATCTCAGCTCACTGCAAGCTCCGCCTCCCGGGTTCACGCCATTCTCCTGCCTCAGCCTCCCGAGTAGCTGGGACTACAGGCGCCGCCACCTCGCCTGGCTAGTTTTTTGTATTTTTAGTAGAGACGGGGTTTCACCGTGTTAGCCAGGATGGTCTCGATCTCCTGACCTCGTGATCCGCCCTTCTCGGCCTCCCAAAGTGCTGGGATTACAGGCTTGAGCCACCGCGCCCGGCCAAGACTGTGAAACATTTCTATGCCTAGATTAGGAACTTGAATTTTATTAAAAAATAAAACGGACATTCACAAAGGAGAATGGCATGCTAATTTTTAAAGATAGGTCTAGAAGCAGCGTGAAAATGGGCTGGAAAGTGCAGAAGAGTGTGGATGGAGCCAGCCTCACCCGTGTGGTGGTGAATGACAGTGCCCTAGCAGGGGAGCTGTCACAGGGCCACCATTATCCTATAGTGTTTTCTTGCAAAGTAGAAAAATACTCCCCTTCCTCCAGATAGTTCACCTTCAAGCCAGGGCACATGCTTGACTTGGCATACAGAGCACAGGCTTGGTTTTGGCCCCCACTGGTCCCCTTGGTTGGGCAGCCGTGTGCACTGCAGATGCAGCACTCCTTAGGCATCGCATGAGCTGACGCTTTCCCTAGGCACATGGACGGAGAGATGCAGTGCAGGGGCCAAAGGGGGGGTGTGTGCTTGGCACAGCTACCCCTCTATAAAAGGACAACTCTAGAGTATGATGGGCAGGGGCAGGCACTTTGATAAACTGATAAACATGGCTTCTGGGCACTGGGCAAGCCATCTAATTTCTTTCAGCCTCAAATTCCTTATCTGTTAAATGGAGACAATAAAAGTACCTACTTCACTGGGTGAGTGTGAGAATTACAGGAGATAATGCTTGCGAAGCACTTTAATAAGCATATAGTACACACTCAACCTACATTAGCTATTATTTCTACTACTAATACTGATAAATGAGATAGCACATCAAAGTATGGAAAAGGGTATTGACTGTGCGCTCTTAAGTTGACCCTCTTCTCCCGCTAAATTCTCTCCACCCCAAACATCAGTAAGAAAACTGGCAGCCAGAGACAGCAGCGAGGAGAGATGGATAAATCACAGCATCACAGAGACTGGTTCTGCCTACTCACCTCGTCATAGTGGTCTGGTGACATGTGTTCATGGGACAGGGCCACTGGAGGGAGCCCCCCAAACAGCATTCCTATGGGAAGTGGGGATTCCCTCCAGAGTTCCCCACCCCCACCCAGTCTCATTTCCCTCCTTACCCATTCCTCTCTCCTCAGTTGGCCCTTCCTTTACCATTCCATCCCATCATACACTGCCCCTCCTCTTCCCCTCTTCCTTGATAGGAAGGTTGTTTTGCCCAGTACTTTTGCCCTTGTTCTCTGGAAGTTTTCGGGCAGTGGTAGAAGTGAGGGGAAGGCCATTTGGGTGGAGAAATATTCAGCACAGGCAGCCTTGTCTGCTGGGCCAGCTGGGGCTATGCTTTCTGGGGAGCAGCAATGGCCTGGCAAGTTGTTGAGTGGCTGCAGGCAGAGAGAAGAAGGCGAAGGGACAGCAGGAAGACATGTGGTTCTGGGTCTGTTTGGGGAAAGACCAAGTTCGGGGTAAAGGACAGGTTGGGGCCAGCTGCAGAAAGGTGAGTGACCTGCACCGGCTGTTTTGGTAGCATGAGCACTCAGAACATTTTAACAGGATGAGAAAAGAAAAGGCAGTGCCAGTAGCAGCAACTGTAGAAGCTGGTCCAGCAGGCCTAAGTCTCTGGGCCAAGGGTACCAATGTATCTCCTCAGAGAGGCTTTCTCCAATAGCTCTCTCTAAAATGCTACCCAGCACCAGCACGTCCAGACCCCATTCTCTATTCTTTACCCTGCTTTATTTTTCTTCATAGCATTTAGCATTATCTAAAATTAATTTTTTTTTGCTTCAGCATACTGCTTTTCTCCAGTAGACTTTGTCTCATGTGTTACTCTATTTTCAACATTTAGAACAATGCCTGGCACACAGTGGGTCCTCAATAAACAACGGTTGAATGTAAGAATGAATGCTCACCATCGTCATTCAAAGAAGAATGGAGACCTCACGGATGGGTGAATAATCACTGTGTCTGCGCTACACTCAGGGGATGTGTCAGTCACCCTCTGGTCTAGCAGACTGCCACCATGCTTGTCTCTCTTGGAGGGTGCTCAGCAGCTTTGGATTTGAAATGAATTGTGAAGATCCTCTCCTGGAATCACACGGACTGTGTAGATAGGAAGGGATGCTGCCCTTTGTCCAAATTCCAAAGCAAGGACCTTTTGTCTAGGGGAGTGTATCAATAGGTTCCTCCTACAGGTGAATGGGAGGACTGTGTTGGTCAGTTGGAAGCTGGGCCCCTAAACTGGGAAAGAGAGGCACTTGGAAGGTTTCCAGAGGTTAGAAGTTGACTTCATACCCTTGGCACAGGAGCAGGGCTAATTATTCTCTTGTATAATAGAGTAGTGCTATAAGAACTAGGAGTAGTTATCCCTCCACACTGCCTAGAGGTGAGAAGGCCTACAGGTGCTCATGTGTTTTGCAGGTTGCTCTAGTGACCAGGACATTGTCCAGATACAAGGCAACGGAAGGTGCTGTTCTTTTTCACACACTAGGAAGTACTTTCCTACTACACACCTTCATATAAGGGAGAGGATGAGGTCCTACCTAGTAGGTATCTGTGAAGCTGACAACAAGACACCTAGGTGAAAAGTGAAGAATACCAGCAATCCCACAGACATTTTATAAGGCCTAGTATCCATCTAACTGCATTTACTCTGAAACTTGGTGTGATATAGACTCACAGTTCATAATATTCTATATATGCATATGTACATATAGTTTTTAAGTCATTTATGTCTTCTGTTTGTAAGCAATATATTTCGCATTTTTATACTAGCCACAGGTTTTTGCAGATGTCATTCTTCGTATCTCAAGGTTGGTCCAGGGCTTAATTTTTTTTTTATTGTTTGCAGGTGCCCTGTCTTGTATCTGTGTACTGATTAGATGTTTGAGTATTACAATAGTAATAGACACCTTGTTCTTAATAAGTGCCATGAGGATTGAGAGTCATCGTATCAGGGACCTTCTTCTCACTGCCATTAAATAGCTATATGTCTTAGTGCAGGTCACTCCTTGGGCCTCAGTTTCCCAACTCTAATTTGAAGAGGCTGGGTTAGAGAATTACTAAGCTTTCTTTTAGAGGCAAAGAATCCACAATTCAAGTAATATTTTATATAAACACTATACTTATTTTCCTCATTGAGAGTAGAATGATCTATGTCACCATCATATGCAGGGCATCTATTTATGGGACTGATCCATGTCCAAATTTGAGCATCAAATATTTCACTACAGAAATATGCTGATGTTAAGATTTTGTTGTGTTTACCAGTTTCTTTCTAAGGAATTGAGTCCATTAAGATATTTCATGCTCGGCTAACATGTCCATTATTTTTAGACAGTGTGCTTAAAATAAAAGAGAGGACTTTATTTGATACCTTTATTTATATGCAAAACAGCGCACCATTCATGAGATATGAAAAACTCGTCAGATAGAAACCAGATTATATCTATTTTCACTACAAAATATTGCATTATATAAAGCAACAGAGACACAAAAAAACCCTGAAAAAGACTAAAATCTTTGGATAGCAGATGTGGTTTTTTTCCCTTGTCTCTAAAATACACTCCTTGTTTTAAGAGTTTCACAGCAGAGAACATGAAACATTTTCAGGTTATAGACTTTTCTTTTTGGTGTCACAGAGGAAAGTAGTTCTGAATTCTTTTTTTCTTTTTTTTTTTTAGGAAAATAACTTAATTTCCTAAGTTCATCACACGCACAAACATCACACACACAAAGAAGCTACTCTCCTTATAAACAGCTTGTAAAGGACTTCTCAGACATAACTACAGATAAGAATAACACACTTTTTAAAAAACTATAATAGTGAAGTGCTAGTGTTGCTGATCTCACAACAAAAGAACCTTTCAAGAACAAACATCTTAATATATAAAATATGTTTAGAAACAGGGAGAAGTGGGAAATTTGTTATACAAGTGCAATATAATTAGAGCAGAAAGAAAGACCACAGTATAATCTCAACAAACACGTAAAAAGTTAGACATAATTATTCCACAGGAAAAAGTGTAAACACTTGACTATAAATAAATTGGCACAGAGTATCCAAAGTAAAAGTATCACCACTCTGAAAAATAAATGTCTTGAAAAAAATACTCTACTCCTTCTAACATAAATAAAAATAGGTTGTCTTTTTCTAACTGCACCTATGGGTCCACATGTTTAAGGTCACAAATAGATGTTTTTGGATATATAAAGGGGCACTTCGCCTGCAAAAGCAATCAGATATTAAATTTTCCATTTAAATATGGATTTTCCTGTCTACCTTGGTGTCATATCTTGGAGACAAAATCTCACCAAGCTCAAACCCTCCCACAGTGTGTCTAATTGTTCTCAATTTGTCTTTTTAACCTTACTAAATATTCAGGGTTTATTTGGATTCTAATATAACCTTTATTTTCACAACAGAAAGGAAAGTTTCCTGTCGCACCTTTCTGTGCCTTCCATCTCTATGGGCGAGATCCCTCCTCTCTCCTCCTCCCCAGAAAAATTCCAGATAGCCTAAAGTTATAAGCCTGCATACTCTGAACTTCTGCCCTCATTCTTTCAACACATTAAGATTTGTGGCGGATGAACATAGGAGAACTCAAAGTCTCCTGCAACAACCCTTGGGGAGCCCCAGAGGTGGCAATCTCGGGTGTCTCCACGAGGTTCTCCTGGCCTGAAAAATCCCCCCTGCAAGCCCCCGGGCTCGCCAGACAACCCCACCTGCCTGCGTCGGAAACCTTCTCTCGTTGCCCTGTGACCAGAGAGAACAGGTAGCGAGCTTCTTCCCTGGCCCGAGTCTCTCGAGGCGGCCGTCTCGCTGGACCACCGCAGCCTCCGCCACCCCAGCGGCGGCCACCCGGATCCGTCGCGTTTCGCGGACACCCGGACAGGCGGCCCCCTGCGGCGCACCCCGCCCTACACGTCCAGGACATGGTTGAGATAGGAGATGTAGCAGATGGCCAGGCGCAAGATCTCGATCTTGGAGAGCTTCTTGTCCGGGGGCAGCGTGGGCAGCAATTTGCGGAGCTCGGCGAAGGCCAAGTTGAAGGCTTCCACGCGGATGCGCTCGCGGGTGGCGTGGGCCGAGCGGTACTTGGCGGTGGCGCGCCGGCGACGGCGCTTCTCCTCGCGGCTCAGCTGCTGCGGGTGCGGGTAGAGCGCGGACCGGCTGCCGCCCTTGCCGTCGCCCTCGGCCTCCTCCACCGGCTCCAGGTCCGACACGCTGCCCAGCACCTTGGTGTCCGTGCCGCCCAGGGACTCCGGATCCGAGTGCGCCGAGCTGGGATGGTCCGAATCTGCGGCTTGGTCCGGACTCAGCATCATTTTGGAGGCTGAGGAGGGGTCGGAAAATTAATCAGTAAAAGAAATCAGGGTCTTTTGCTGGAAGGATGGCGGCCGAGGCCTACCACGCCGGCCCTCCCAGCGGATGCGCGGCCCGGGCCCCCTCCCCACAGCAGGCCGGCGCGCGACGCTGGAGGGCGCCGAGAGGATCTGGCCCGAGGGCGCGAGCCCCGCGCGTCCCCATGGCGCGGGAGCCGGTGGGGGCGCGGTTGACCCAGGCCGCATTCTGGACCCGACACCTCGACTTGCCGACGGCCACGGCGGGCCTGTGGCCCGGGGCCTGGGGACGACCGTAGGCATATGGGGTCGCGACTGGGTTTTTGTGCCTCTTCCGGCCAAATGCCAACCGCGCTATTCCGTCTCCCTCCCTTCGTCCCCTTCCCAGATAAACGAGTGATTCCGAACAACGAATACATCTAGGTTTTCATGGGGGCGGTGTGACGCGGAGTGTGCTTCTCGCCCCGAGGGCCTCCGGCGAAGCAACCGGGCAGCCGCGGCTCCCGAGGGCCTGGCGCTGGCCTGGGGCTGCGCCGGGGGCGCCCGGCGCTGGGGTGCGGGCTGTCAGGAACCTCCATCCCGTAGCGCAAGCGGAGAGCCAGCGGCTGGGGGCGGGAAGCCTTCTTGGACCCCTCGCGCTTCTCCGAAATCATAAAGAAATGACTAAACAAACGTGGCGGAGCCTTTCAAAAGAAAATTGACTCCGATGGCCTCGCAGGCTCCCGGAGCACCATCTGTCACGCAGACAGCCACACACATAGGGGACCTAGGGACACGGCGACGTGGGATCAGACAATGCGCCCGGCAGTCTGGCGACCACCTTGCGGGAAAATGCCGGCAGCCAGGCCGCTGAGGGAGGAAAGGATGCAGAGGAAAGGGAAGAGAAGGGAAGGGCCCGGGGCAGGGCGGGCGGGGACGAGCGGGTGCCGAGCATGCTGTCCCGGCGGGAGCTGCATCTCTGCAGGCAAAGTTCGGGCGCTCCCAGAACCGGAGCTCTGTAGCCCGCAGCTGTCGCCGGATGGCCTGGCTAAGTCTGGGCATGTCGGTGCTTAGCCTTCCTCATACTGTGCCCTCTTGGAAACGCCACCTGGCCAGGCTTCTCCAGGGCGCCTGGAGCATCGGCCCCGACTGCGCGCCTTCTGGAAGGGGGCCACTCCGAACCGCTGGGCTTCGGGGGAATTCGGGCTTCGGGAAAGGGCGCGGTAGGAGGAGAAAGGCACCTGCGGGGGCTGCACGCACCGCCCCCCGGGCGTCGGGAGTGAGGACCAGGCTGCGAACTCGGGGCCCCGGAGTGGGCAGCCAAAGCGACGCTAGGCGCGGGGGAAATCGCGTCAGCGACATATAGGAGGGTTTGCTTCTAGAGAAACAAAAGCAAGGGGATGCGTGATCAGTTCCCAGCACCGAACTTGCTGAGGAGCGAAATTGGGCCAAAACAGCTTTAATTTCCCTGCGAGGAAATCAGGTCCTCTATGGCAAAGTAAAAACAAATGCTCCCAGTGAACTGCCTGTGACTCCCTACGGGCTTTTCTCGGGTACGTTTATGAGTAGAACAACTTGCATCTACACAGTCAGCTTGAAAGGGCAGAAATAAATAGGCGAGTAATGGAAAATCACAATAAGCATTAAATAGTTGTCGTTCTGGTAAAAAGTTCCTGGGTTGCCCTCAAAGTATGTTAAATTCTCCTCCAGATCTTTAAAAATATTCATAAATAGTATGTCGTGTATGCGCTTTATCTCTTTAACTATGGAATGACCTGCATCTATAAATGCAGTATGAATAATCTAACTTATTTCAAGCTGAAAAAAATTATTTAAAGGAGTCTTACCTTGCAAAAGCCTTTTTGATAATCTGTTCTCCAATCTTTAGAGTTAAAATGCCAGGGAATAGCGAGGGGAGATTCCGGAAAATATTAAAAGCAGCAAATATTTATTACATTCAAAAATGAAAAAGCAGCTGTCATCTCGCTGGTGTCCGCAGAGAGGGACGATAATATCTCAGGATGTAGACGATATGAATGATTGTTCACTTAGTTGATAATTTTAAAAAAAAACGCTTTTTCCTTTTAATTGTTCTCAAACATTTCAAGAAATTCGTTGTTGATTTTTTTAAACGATGTGTTGAAAAGTCTCGTGCCTTTTTCCTCTTCTAGGTCTCTAAAAATAACAAAAGAGATACAGAGATAAACACAATCACATCAAAGGGCTGATTTCTCCACTTTCTAATAGCGCGAATAATCAATAAGAAAGATGGTTAAGATAAGATTCTGCTCCTATCGGACGCCTTTCCTTCCCTTAATTCGGCTGAGCAGAAACTGGGAAGTGCAGGACAGAGATGTGATCTTGCTCAGAAGTGATTTTTTTTTTTTTTTTTTTTTTTTTTGAGATAAGGCTTTGTTCAGTTGATATCTCCCCAGTTCCCAGGAACACAATACTGTAACTCGGAGCTAAGGTTGCCTCTTCCCTCATTTACTTGTATGTTGTATAAATAGACACCTATTTTCCAGTTTCAAAGTCTTTCAAGGTTTGGTTGTATCCCCCATCCCCACCCCCTCCTCTCTTTACCTTGTAGCAAAATATATATAGTCAGTGGCTTGGAGATGCTTGGAGAAAGGTTGGTGAAAAGTAAACGTCTCCTGGAGGAGTAACAGTGACAAGGAAGCAGAGAAAGACGGGAAGAGGGTGGGAGAGCCAGGGCAAAGAGGCAGAGATGCGTGTGTGGCTTCTGGGCTCTCCTGGTACCAATTGATTCAGCCTGGAGATGGTGGAAGAGATAAAGGCTTAGGAAGGGGGATGGAATTTTTTTCCCCTAAATTGATATTTAATGGGAAATCCTATTGGACAGAAACCTGGACATGAGTCACTTAATTGGACTTGACATCTGTCACAGTGTGGGAGTTTTCACAGCCCAAATATTTTAGCAGATCAGATTCCCACTGAATCTGTGCCATGAAATATAACAGTTGAAAGCAGTTCATGATAGAAATCTTAGCCTCTGAACAGTCTCTAGCCATAGTCAGGCTATTTATCTTTTCCAGATTATTGATGAAATATTTAAGTGCAAATAAACAATATATTGACTATGAAAAAATTTCCCTGGCATATTACAAAGCCATCACTTTCCCTTAATGTTTAGAAAAATATTTGCGTCCAGAACAAGGAAATATATACTATATAAGATGCTGCAATAAATATATTTAGACATGCAACAGCTAACATTTATTAGAGATCATTTACATTTTTAAAACTACTTCAGTAAGGTTTGATTAAGCATATTAATATTTTTGAGAAATGATCTGCTATAGACTAACTTATCAATAGATGGTAAGAAGCTTTCAATAGATTAAGGCATTGATGGAACTGGAAAGAGAATCCACATGTTCAAGGACCACGAATGTGAGATCGTTCTACTTTTCTGTACATGTTTGTTTTTCTCTCCACCCACTTATTCATTCAAGCTGAAATATGACATGCTACATGTGTTGATTATTGCACTTCTTTCTTGCCCATCTTAACGTGCTAATATTTTAACTGTGTGGCAGTGCTTGTGCTAAGGTGTAAACACAAATTACCAGTGTATTCCAGTACATAATGCCTTTGCCTTACATGATCCCATGGCCCTGAATTTATATACTTTATAATAAAAAAAACTAGTTCAATTATTTTGCCATTTTATAAAGATACTCATAGTTAATATCAATTACATATTATTTGTGATTATTTTGGCTTGTTTTGATCACAGAAGCTTAAAGAAATAAAGAGCGTTATAGCCTTACTCCCACCTCCCCAATTCCTGGGGAACATTTGTGGAGAGAGGAGTCCTCACTTGCCTTCCTTACTTTTGCCCTAAAAGCAGATTTTATCACCAGGGGAGGCACATTGAGCAGCCCACCCCTGGGAGTGACCCTCCGGGTTTTTCATGGCTTCCACAAGTACTACTTGCCTTTGCCCACATTTTTGCTCCTTTGAGAGATTCCTGGACCAGAATGGGGCAGGAGTGGGGGAAAGGAGGGAGTGCCTCCACCAAATAAGGGCACCAACACTCCCCAGCCTTGCTTCTGCCTAACCCCAGCACAGAGCTATATTTTAGATATCCCCAGAACGTTAAAGTGAAGATAGAAGCCAGCCCCATACAGGTGGCAATGGAAACAGGTGAGTGGATAAACACCCCAAGGTGGTGACGATAAAGGGAGAAGGGAAGTTTCCTCACTCTAATTAGGAAGAGCCAATGCTAAGCATTCACACACAACCAGAAGTGTGCACACAGATGCACACCCACAGATACCTGTACCTCCTCCCTCTTCCCCCTACCCTTACTCATACAAGCTGGCTGGCTCTATTAGACCACCACACACCCAGACTGATGGATTGAAAAAACTTGTGAGTCTAATCACCATAGCTCTAGAGTGGGCAGCTGCTACAGTGGGAAAGGGCCAGCATCTCTGATTCCCCTGGTGTTGGGGGGTCATGATGGGGTGTGCATATCAGGGCAGGTCCAAGTCTGCTGTGCTGTGTGTGATACCAGACAAATTCTCTTTTATGTTCATGCTTACTCATTCTACACCAGCAGCCAGCATACACAAAAATTAATACTTACAGAAGTCAGCCTATATAAACAGGTACACACTCAGATCCATACTTCATTATGCCTAGCCACACTGTTATAGACACGAACATGGATTCACATTCACACCCATGCATTCTTTCTTTCAGGAAAGCCTCCCCCTCCCCCATCCCTTTGCCTTTTCTAAGACCTCCCTGGCACAGATGGCCCCTCCTTCTGTGCTCCATAAACACTCCTTTCATGTCTCCCTTAGAGACTACATATTGTGTACGGTGATTCTTGGTTCTTGGTTACCACACTGGTCTCTCCCTAGGCTATGATGCTTCCAGGGGAAGTCTGTAGTTTATATCCCCAGCACTAGTGTCTGAGCTTGACACATTATAGGTACTCAGTTCATTCATGCTGTGACACCTTATGTACAGAGGTACCCTAGATATTTGTAACATGGAAACTCTTCCACCAAAGGACACCCATGGTTCAGTTCTATCAGTTTGCTTTCTTATAAAAATGAGAATAATAATACTTCACTTCTCATTTCACAGGCTTGCTATGGGACCCAATGTATTTGAAAATATTTCATAAAATACTAAGCACCATACAAATTATGATACTATAGACTATAAGAGTAACATTAAATAATATTATTAAATGAATGGGGAGGTGATAAGTAGTGGCTTAAAAAGTCAGACTTTGTGGCTCTGTCATATGCTACCTGTGTGAATTTAGTTGTAAGTTACTTAAACTTTTTGGACCTTAGTTTTCTAATCTGTAAAATGGGAATAATCAAAGTATGCTACGTAATGTTGTTATGTCATTTTTTTTTTCTGAAGGTGAACAAGATAATCTATGTAAAGTGCTTAAACTAATGCCTAGAACTCATGTTCAGTAAATATCAGCTATTATTCAGTATAAATACATATTGAGGACCAGATATTGATTGACATAGAAAAATAAACATATCCAGATATACTCATCCACGTGTGTGTGTGTGTGTGTGTGTGTGTGTGTGTGTGTGTGTCTATAGCTCTGGTGGCCAAACTACAATGAGCATTTTCCGTGTGTCAGACCTAGGTACAGTGACTTTGCTCATATTAACTTATTTAACCCTCACCACAAACCTATGAGGTAGATAAGTACTGTTGTCCCAATTTTGTGTATAAGAAAACTAGGACATGGAAAAGATGGCAATCTACTCAAGGTCATATAGCTAATAAATTATGGAGCTAAGATAGAGATTCAGATGGTCTAAATTCAGAAACCACACTCTCAAACACAAAGTACTACGTTTCTGTGGTCATTGTATTCTACACAGATATACTCACACAGAACTATTCACCAATATGCTTATGGCAAGGGAGAAACATACATACACACAAAACTTAGATAAATTGCCACCTTTGCATTCAGGGGTGGTTAGTGAGTGATATGGTTTGGCTGTGCCTCCACCCAAATCTTAACTGGAATTATATTTCCCATAATTCCCAGGTGGGAGGTAATTGAATGCTATTCTCGTGATAAAGAGTAAGTTATCACGAGATCTGATGGTTTTATAAGGGGCTTCCCCCTTTGCTAGGCTCTCATTCTCTCTCCTGCTGCCTTGTGAAGGACATGTTTGCTTCCCCTTCCATTGTGATTATAAGTTTCCTAAGGCCTCCTTAGCCCTGAGGAACTGTGAGTCAATTAAACATCTTTCCTTTATAAATTACCCAGTCTCAGGTATGTTCTTATACCAGCCTGAGAATGGACTGATACAGTGTCAGTGTAGTTTAAATACTTACTGCTCATCTAGTACTTTGCCAGATACTGTTGGACTACAGAGGCTTTATATTATTTGTTAATTTCATTAGACAGCTGTTTCCAATCTATTTTTTAAAATTTTGTACCCCATAGATAAAAATTTGGGGCATACATATTGAGTATATATATATATACCCAATTATAACTATATAATATACTAGTACAGTAGTACATGTATAAGCTTTGTACATGTACTACTTTGTACATGTACCAATATATCATATAACTGTAAAGATACACAAAAAGATATGTAAAGATATGATAAAAATAATATTTATTTTTAAAATTATAAATATTTATCAATATATTTATAAATTTAAATATTTATATTTATTAAATATATGATAAAAATAATATTTATAAAATAATTAATTTTATTTATTAACAGCACAAAAACCAATTAACAGCATAAGGTATTATTGATAATGTAGAACTTCTGAGAGCAATAAGCTTAATTTTATTAGACTCATTGTTTAACCCGTTGAGATAATGATTTGATCATCTGGTTTTAAGCTCAATTTATTTAGAATCTGGTTTTTGGCTGATAAAGCAGAAAAAGATGTAATACAAAAATTCAGATGTTATCACAAAATATGATAAGCATGTGAAGTGATGGATATGTGAATTAGCTTGATTTAATCATTCCACAATGTAAACATATATTGACACATCACATTGTACATCATAAATGTATACAATTTTTGCCTGTCAATTTTAAAAACAAATAAGAAAAAGTGGAAACAACCCAAAGGTCCACCAACTGATGGATGGATAAACAGAATGTGATATAACCGTACAATAGACTACTATTCGGCAAGAAAAAGAAACAAAGTACTATTACGTGAGACAACAGGGATGAACCTCAATAACATCATGCTGAGTGAAAGAAGCCAGACACAAAGACCACATATTGCATGACTCCATTCGTATGGAAAGGTACAGAATAAGCAAATCTATAGAAACAGAGAGTAGATTAATGGCTGTACAGAGATAAGATGGGGGAAAGAAAGGGGCCAGGGAGTGACTGCTAATCAGCACAGAGTTTCATCTTGGGATGATGGAAATATTCCAAAATTAGATTTTGGTGATGATTTCACGACTCTGTAAATATACTAAAAAACATTGAGCTGTATACCTTAACTATGGTATGTTAAGTGTATCTCAATAAAGCTATTAGAAAATTCAGAAGACATATCACGTGATATGTATATCACTGTAGTGGGTAAAGGGCATGATGTCTTTTCTCACCCATCATAACGGTCACAGTTGACACTCCTTTAACAAAAGACAGGTTAACATGAAAAGCATAACATATTTATGTAATCAGAGTTTTACATGACACAGGAGTCTTCAGAATGAAGACCCAAAGATCCAAAGGAAAACTATCCATTTTTATGCCTAGATTTGATGCAGAGTGGAGAGCCGTGCAGAAATGTGACTGGACAAAAAGGGAATGATCTTACAGCAACAGACTGAATGAGGAAACCCAGGAAAGCCTGTGTGTTAAGATTCTTCTTGGCCTCTCTGTGTGGCATTCCTTTTTCCAGGGACAGGGCAAGACCCCTTCTAGAATGAGAGTCTTATAATCTACTTGCAGACAGAGTAGGTCAGAGAATTTCTTTATGGCCAGCTCTTATACAAAAAAAATGGGAGAATGTTAGAATACTATTTCTAGGTTGTATGACTGGCTTTGGAGAGAGGGGTTCTAGTTTCTATGATCCACCTTGGGGAAGAGAAATTCTAGTTTCTATGGCTTACCTTTGGGGGAGAAAAGGGAGCAAGGAGAAAGGAGGGCGTGAGAAGTTCAGAGAGAGACTTGCTTTTAAGGGATTTTCAATCACCTTTTGTTCAAAGTTCTCAGGATGCCAAAATGCCATACTTTGAATTATTTTCTGAGCCCCAACAATTCCTATTTTCACTGTATTACTCTATTTATTATTCTATCTAGTAAATATTTTTCTTTATTGTCATTGATTATATCTTAAATGGTAAGGGTTTTTATAATTTTTTATTTGTTTGCTTTCTGTAAAGAAATAGAAGACACTACCACCAGTTGTAGTAGTACTTTTGAAAACTTGCCATCTATGTGACCTGAACCGTGGTGGGAGTCAACACAATCAGAGGTTAAAGATAGACAATGGTATTCCTAGTTTGCTCTGTATTAATCTATGGTCCACTCCTTGTGCTAGTGAGCTGGTATCTGTGGTGGATAACCATTCCCAACTTTTAAAAATTAAAGTAAAATTTTAATTTATTTTATATAAGCCAATATTATCCCATTAGTAATAATTACAGGGGACAAAATAGAAACTCTGTTGTGACAAAAATATTTTAGCATTGATATAAACACCATAAGTGATAGGACATAATTTGAGAGCTATTTATTTTCACTAAACATATATTAATAAAAGAATATTTCCAATCCCCCAATCCATTCACACACACACACATCGTTGTGGGAGATCATTTATTTTCTTATGAAACAATAAAGTATGTGCTATAAGAAAAAAATCAAAAGTCTAACAGAAGTTAATCACTGATTGTGTTAACTAAATTATCATTGTCATTTTTCTTTCTTATCTATGAAATTTTCCAAAGTTTTATTGAAATTTGGACAGTAAGTCTCTTTCTAATGTGAATTAGTTTTTCTTTTAACAATGTGTTTAAAATGCATAAAACTCTTGATTTGGAAAAAATTTTAACAACCTAGAAATCTATGCTTCCAAGTGTTTCAATTGTTCGGATAATAAATTTTAACATATGTCACATTTTCATTATTTGGGGTAGCAAAAATCACATAACAATGGAAAAATTTCTAAATTAGATCTCTTCAAAATGCCTTCACCATTGTACAGTGTTTTTTAAAGTTATCATTTAATTCATTTAAAAATATGCACATAAAGAGACACATTGCATGTGCATTCTTTTTTTTTTTTTATCTGCTGGTAGCATACCACTGACATTGTCATAAAAAATAACTTTGAAACACTTACCTTAAATTTGAGCAACTCTTTAAGTACTCTTTATGTACTTTACCACTTGCCAAACAGCATTTTTCACTGTGGAACACTAGAATTTTATGGTATTTTCCCGTTTCATTTATTGTAAAGATTCTATAATATTTTAAAAGACTCATATTTCTAAAACTAACTACATGGGTACATCTTGTATACTTTGGCTTCAAAGTATTCACATTTCTTGCAGAGCAATTACTTAGTGAATAAATTTTGTTTGTGATGGTCTCTCTGACTCCAGGCTGTTTATATATATTTGAGTTAAAGCAGCCTTTTCCTCAGTGGTTACACTTCCATAATTTTTCCATAAATTATTCTTTCTATTAAAGATCCTTTCAGTTGTGAATGTATCTGCTCCCATACATTTTTCCATTTATATCCCCTTAAAAAGAGTTCTTTATGTATTTCAGAAGATTCTGAGATAGAATCTGTAAAGTACCACACGCTCAAACACGTTAGAAATAGCTGCTGTTTTTTAATCCACATAAACAACAAACTGACATAATTACAACACTGCATAAATTGATATAATACTTATTTCTTCAAATTTTCAGGAATGTTCAGGAATGTTTCCCAAGTGTCTACCAATGGAATCTGTCAATATGAGAAAGGATTTTAGTTTATCACTCTACTTGGTTCTGAGTATTATTTCAGTTATTTCCCCAACAGTTTGGCTTTTGCTATAAAATAAGAAACTTTAAGAGAGGTTTCTCAACGTTTATCTTTATATTTAGTGAAATGTTGAAAAGTACTGGATTGAGTGTGGCATGATTTTAAACATCACTGAAAAATTTGAGAGATTTGCTTTCCTATTTTGGATGCCTAATTTTTAAAATCAGTTTGCTGAAGTATAATTTATATACAGTAAAACTCATCCTTCAAGAGATGTCCTGTTTTACAAATTCCACAAACGTATACACTCATGTAAACAACACACTCAAAACATAGAACATTTCCATTACCCTGACAAGTTTCCTGTACCTTTTAGTAGCCAATCCTTTTATCTATATCCAACCTCAGACAACCACAGATCTGATTTCCGTTCCTATAGTTTTATCTTTTCCAGAATGTCATAAAAATAGAATTGCTTAGTATAGAAAGTATAGACTTTCCAGCCTGGTTTCTTTTACTTAGTATAAAGTTTTTTTTTTTTTTTTTTTTTACTATTCATCCATGTTGTTGCACATATCAGTATTTTATTATTTTTTTATTACTGAGTAGTATTCCATTGTATACCTGTAGCACAATTTGTTTATTCATTCACAAACTAATAGACATTTGGGTGGTTTCTAGTTTTTGGATATTAAGAATATAGCTAATAAATTTGGTACAACAGTCCTTATACAGATATTATGAGGGCACATGCATTCAGTTCTTCTGGGTAAATAACCAAGAATAAAAATTGTTGGATTGTATGGTGAGTGTATGTTTCCTAAGCCCATAGGAAACCACTGATCTACTTTCTGTCACTAGATATTATTTCGTGTTTTTAGAATTTTATATATTGACCATACAATATGCTTTGGCTTTGCCTGCCTTTTTTTAGTCAGTTGTTATGTTGAAATTCATCCAAGTTGTTATGTATTAGTTAGCTGATTCCTTTTTATTGTTAAGTAGTATTCATTTATCCTTCCCAGAACTCTTCATTTGATTGTGTAGATCCAAATTTCTATCTGGTAACGTAATCCTTCCGCCTGAAGAACTTTAACAATTATTACAAAGCAAGTAAGCTGTCACTGAATTTTCTCACCTATTGTTTTTATGAAAGTGTCTTTGCTTTCATTTTCAAAAAATTTTGTGTATAGAACTCTAAGTTGACAGTTGTTTTTATTTTTTCCTTCAGTACTTTAAAAATGTTGCTTCATTTCTTTTTTGGCTTGTATAGTTTCTGATGAAAAGTCTACACTAAGTATTCTTTTTGTTTTGCTGTATATAATGTGTTCCCCACCATTTTTCCCCAGCTGCCTTCAAATTTTTCTGTTTATTTTAGATTTTTAGCAAGTTGATTATGATGTATCTAGGTATGTGTAAGGTTTTCTTTGTTTGTTTGGTGTATATCCTTTGGGGGTTGTTTGAGCTTGGATCTGTGATTTACTGTCATTCACTATTTTTGGAAAACTCTTGGCCATTCATTATGTCTCCAAATATCTCTTCTTCCCCATTTTCTTTCTCTTATCCTTCTGGGACTCCAATTATATGTACATTATTATGTTTGATATGAATGCCCTGTTCTGATTTTATTCTCCCACTCTTCTTCTCTCTTTTTGTATTTTTGTTTGGGTAATTTCTGTTGACAGATCTTCAAGTTAACTGATTCTTTCCAGCTGGGTTCATACTTCTACTAAGGAGTATGTTGAAAGCAATTTTATCTCAACTATTAGTTTTGTTTTTGTTTGGTTGGTTGGTTTTGTTTGTTTGTTTGTTTGTTTTTGTTTTTGTTTTTGTTTTTGTTTTTTGAGATGGAGTTTCGCTCTTGTTGCCCAGGAGGGAGTGCAATGGCATGACTCAGCTCACCGCAACCTCCACCTCTTGGGTTCAAGCATCCGTGCCTCAGCCTCCCAGGTAGCTGGGATTACAGTCGCCCACCACCACACTAAGCTAATTTTGTATTTTTAGTTGAGAAGGGGTTTCACCATGTTGGCCAGGCTGGTCTCGAACTCCTGACCTCAGATGATCCTCCTGCCTCGGCCTTCCAAAATGCTGGGATTACAGGCATGAGCCACCACACCTGGCCAATATTAAGTTTTTAATTTCTAGCAATAACCAGATGTTGAAACTAGCATACAGGAACTTTACAATAACTATGATTAATATGTGAAAGGATATAGTAGAAAGGCTGCATGTATAAAAGATGGGAAATTTCAGAAGAAAGATGTCTTCTTCTGAAAAAGATGGGAGAAATTCTCTATCTTTTATACATGCTTCTTCTTCTGAAAAAGATGGGAGAAATTCCTTACCTTTTATACATGTTTTTTCTTCTCAAAAAGATGGGAGAAATTCCCCATCTTTTATAAATGCTACCTTTTCTACTATATCCTTTCACATATTAATCATAGTTATTGTAAAATTCCTGTATGCTAGTTTCAACATCTGGGTATTGGATGTTGACATCATTGTTTCTTGATAGTAGGTAGTGTATATGTGTGTGTGCGTGCACGCGTGTATGTAATTTTTGAGCAAATGCCAGACCATGAATAGTAGAGAATGGGGTAAATATTGTTAACAATGGAAAATGAGAATGACTCTTCTTGTGTAAGGCCATTAATGTGGAGAATTGACTCAATCTGTCAGGAGTTGAGCTGGGTTTAGGTTTTGTTGTTGCTATGGTTACCATGATTGCACCACAGGCTCCTAATTCTTCCATTGGTGGGCTGCCTTTGTCTTGTGCTTAGAGTGGACACTGCTATGCCAGAGTCTTCTCTCAGGTTTATTGCTCTACCATCAGCTTTCAGCTTTCCTGAATGCCTGTACCACAGGGAAGCTCTTTCACCATGGATTTTCCCCATCCCCAGTCTTAGACTACTTTTGCTTGTTACTTTTTGCCAGCTTTGTGTTCAGGGTAAATGGGTTTATCTGTTGTTCTACTCCAGTCTATGTCTTAGGGAGGGCCTCTGAAATTGGGCCTCTCTCTGCATTCCTGCTGCTCCGTCTTGTGGCAGCCAAATTCTGCTTTGTATTGATAATAGTTGATCTTGAACAAGAGTTTTCTTCACCTTTCCTAGTGGTAGAAAATCTCTGCCTTATATCAGTTTGAGATATTAGGTCCAAGATGATTTTGTGCGTCTCCCCAGAGATAGCCTTTTCTTATACCCCTAACCCCTCTCCATAATGCATCTTTTCCTGGGCTTTAGGCAACAGTCTTTGCTGCCACTCTTCCAGAAGTTTAAAGCTTTTGCTTCACATGAGAAAAGAGTCTGGGGAGGGAAGTGTATGGTGTTTTGTGTCTGGCCACAAAGACCTACCAGTTACTTTCTGTATACCTGCTACACCCATAGTCTTTTCTTCCTGATTTAATTGATACACAATAACTGTACATATTCATGGGGTACGTGTTATACTTTGATACATGCATATAATGTGTAATGATCAAGTCAGGGTGTTTAGAATATCCATCACTTCAAATATTTATCATTTCTTTGTGTTGGTAACATTTCAAATCTTCCCTGCCAGACGTTTTGAAATAGGCAATAAGTTATTAGTAACTATAGTCACCCTACTGTGCTATCAAATGCTAGCACTTATTCCTTCTCTCTAACTGTATGTTTTTATCCATTAACCAACCTCTTTTCACACCTCTACCTTTTCCCAGCCTCTGGTAACCATCATTCTAATCTCTACCTCCATAAGATCAACTCTTAGTTCCCACATATGCAGTGAGAACATGCAATAACTGTCTTTCTGTGCCTGGTTTGTTTCTCTTAACATAATGTCCTCCAGTTCCATCCATGTTACTGCAAATTACAGGCTTTTATTCTTTTTGTGGTTGGATAGTATTCCATTGTGTATATATACCGCATTTTCTTTATTTATTCATGGACACTTAGGATGATTCCATATCTTGGCTATTCTGAATAGTGCTGAAATAAACATGGAGGTGCAGGTATTCCTTTGATATACTGATTTCTTTTGAATACATTCCCAGTAGTGGCATTACTGGATCATATGGTTGTTCAATTTTTAATATTTTGAGAAACCTCCATGCTGTTTTCCATAATGGCTGTACTAATTGTCATTTTTACCAACAGCATATAAGATTCCCTTTTTTCCACATCATCACCAGCACTTGTTATTTTTTGTCTTTTTTACAATAACCGTTCTAACTGGGGTGAGATGATATCTGATTGTGGTTTTGATTTGCATTTCCCTAATGATTGGCAACGTTGAACATTTTTTCACATGCCTGTAGGCCGTTTGTATTTCTTCTTATGAGAAATGTCTATTCACACCTGTTGCCCGCTTTTTAATGAGATTACTGGCTTTTGTTTTGTTTTGTTTTGTTGCTGTTGAGTTGTTTGAGTTCCTTGTATATTCTGGATATCAGTTCCTTGTCAGATGAATAGTTTGCAAATGTTTTCTCCCATTGTACAGATTGTCTCTTTATCAATTGTTTCCTTTGCAGTGCAGAACATTTTTAGCTTAGTATAGTCTTATTTGTCTATTTTTGTTTTTGTTGCCTATGCTTTTAAAGTCTTAGTTACAGCAGGGCATGGTGACTCATGCCTGTTATCTTAGTGGCTCAGGAGCCTGAGGTGGGAAGATCACTTGAGGACAGGAGTTTGAGACCAGCCTGTGCAACATAGTGAGACCCTGTCTCTAAAAAGATAAAAAAGAATTTGCTGAGCATGGTGGTGTACACCTGTAGTCTCATCTACTCAGGAGTCTGAGGTGGAAGGATCACCTGAGCCCAGGAACTTAAGGCTGCAATGAGCCATGATCATGCCACTGCACTCCAGCCTGGACAACAGAGGAGACCCCAGGTCTAAAAAATTAAAAAAAAATTAAAAATAAAGGCTCATCCATAAAATCTTCACCTAGTTCAATGTCCTATAGAATTTCCCCTGTTTTTTCTTTTGGATCTTATCTTTAAGTCTTTAATCCATTTTAAGCTGACTTTTGTATATGGTGAGAGATAGGGTCTAGTTTCATCCTTCTGCATATGGATATCCAGTTTCCCCAGCATCATTTATTGAAGAAGGTGTTCTTTCCCCAGTGTATGTTCTTGGCACCTTAATCAAAAATCAATTGGCTGTAAATATGTGGATTTATTTCTGGGTTCTCTGTTCTGTTCCATTGGCCTATGTATCGATTTTTATACTAATACTTTGCTGTTTGGGTTACTATAGCTTTGTAGTATATTTTGAAGTAAGGTAGTATGATGCTTCCAGCTTTGTTCTTTTTGCTTAGGATTGCTTTGGCTATTTGAGGTCTTTTGTTTTTAGAATGTTAGAATTTTAGAATTTTAGAATTCTTTTCTGTGTATGTGAAGAATGTCACTGGTATTTTGATAGGGAATGCATTAAATCTATAGATTATTTTAGGTAGTATGGCCATTTTAACAATAGTAATTCTTCTGATCCATGAGCATGGGATGTCTTTCCATTTGTTTGTTCAATCTCTTTCATCAGTGGTTTTTGTTGTAGAGGTCTTTCATATCCTTCATTAAATTCATTTCTAGGTATTTTATTTTTTGTAGCTATTGTAAGTGGGTTTGCTTTTTTGATTTCTTTTTTGGCTAGCTTGTTATTGATGTATAGAAACACTACTGATTTTTGTATGTTGATTTTGTATCCTACAACTGTACTGAATCTGTTTATCAGTTCTAAGAGTTTTTTGGTGGAGTCTTCAGGTTTTTCGTGATATAAGATTATGTCATTTGCAAAGGAAGATAATTTGACTTCCTCTTTTCTAACTTAGATGCCTCTTATTTTTCTGTTTTTTGATTGGTTTGACTAGGACTTCCAGTACTATGTTGAATAAGAATGGTGAAAGGTGGACATCCTTCTTTTGTTCCAGTTCTTAGAGAATAGGCTTTTAGCTTTTCCTCATTTAATATGATGTTAGCTTTGGGTTTGTTATATATGGCCTTATTGTGATGAAGTATGTTCCTTCAGTGCCTAATTGTTGAGAATTTTTAACCATGAAGACATGTTGAATTTTATAAAATGATTTTTTGCATCTATTGAGACGATCATATGGTTTTTGTCTTTTATTCTGTTGATCATGAGGTCAGGAGATGGAGACCATCCTGGCTAACACAGTGAAACCCTGTCTCTACTAAAAATACAAAAAATTAGCCGGGCGTGGTGGCAGGCACCTGTAGTTCCAGCTACTCGGGAGGCTGAGGCAGGAGAATGGCATGAACCCGGGAGGTGGAGCTTGCAGTGAGCCAAGATCGTGCCACTGCACTCCAGTCCAAGTGACAGAGACTCCGTCTCAAAAAAATGAAATAAAATAAAAAATAAAAACATTAAAACCCTTTGTTGAAATGCTTTACACTTTACACAAAACAGAAACAAAAATAACCTGTTTTACAATTATTCACAAATACAGTCCTCCTCAAGTTTTTTGCCCATACACATGAGTATTTGTCTCAAACACGTCTTCTTTATAGCAGCTAGGCCCTGCCACCACTATGCTTGGCTGAGTTCACAAATCTATTGTAACCTGTAGCTTCTCTGTCACTTCTCTGCCACTCCTCTCCTGCTAAGATTTGTTTCCTGACAGTAATTAAAATCTTCCGCCTCTGCCATAGCTGCTGCTGCTACTGGAACCACCATAGCCAACTTGGTTTCACGGTTTGGCAAAGTATTGGCCTCCACCACCATAGGGGCCAGAGCTTCCGCCTCCAAATTCTCCTCCCTTCATGGGTCCAAAATTTGAAGACTGATTGTTGTAATTGCCAAAATCATTATAGCTTCCACCACCTTCAAAATTGCTTCCATCATTACCAAATCCATTACAGCCATCCCCACTGCCGCCACCACAACCATTGAAGTTTCCTCCGTGACCAAAGTTGTCATTCCAAAAACCACCTCCATGACCACCACCAAAGTTTCCAGAATCACTTCAACCTCTTTGGCTGAATGAAACACTATCCATCTCTTGCTTTGACAGAGCTTTCCTAACTTCACAGTTGTGGCCATTTGCAGTACAGTACTTCTGAATGACAGTGTTATCCACGGAGTCATGGTCGTCAAAGGTTACAAAGGCAAAGCCCCTTTTCTTGCCACTGCCTCAGTCAGTCATTATTTCAATCACTTCCATTTTTCCACACTGTTCAAAATAATCTCTTAGGTGATATTCTTCAGTGTCTTCTTTAATGCCACCAACCAATATCTTTTTCACAGTTAAGTGGGCACCTGATCTTTGAGAATCTTCTCTTGAGACAGCTCTCTTTGGTTCCACAACTCTTCCATCCACCTTGTGTGGCCTCGCATTCATGGCTGCATCCACCTCCTCCACAGTGGCATATGTGACAAACCCAAAGGCCCTGGAGCGCTTGGTGTTTGGATCTTTCATTAACACTTGGCCCTTGAATTCCCCATTGCTCAAAATGGCTCCTCAGGCTCTCCTCGGTTGTTTCAAAGATCAACCCTCCAATGAAGAGCTTCCTCAGCTGTTAGGACTCTTTAGGAGACTCTGACTTAGACATGACGGCAGGGGAATGAGAGACTTTAACAATGCTTCCTCAGCGGCATCCATGGGCAGAAAGGACCTGTTTCCATTTTCATTTGCCTCACAAAATTTTTTTATTTCCTTCTGAATATCTTTATTGACCCAATTGTTAAGAGTGTGTTGTTTAATTTCCATATATTTGTACAGTTTCCAAAGTTCCTCTTGTTACTGATTTTCAGTTTTTTTCCATTGTGGGCTGAGAAGATACTTGTTATGATTCTGATTTTTAAGAATTTGTTAAGACTTGTCTTGTGCTCTAATATATGGTTTATCCTGGAGAATGTTCCATTTGTTGATGAGTGCATTCTGCAGCTGTTGGATGAAATGTCTTGTAAATGCCTGTTAGGTTCAGTTAGTCTCTAGTGCAGATTGAGTATGACGTTTCTTTGCTGCTTTTCTGTCTAGATCTGTGCAATGATGAAAGTGAGATGTTGAAGTCCCCAACTATTAGTATTTTGGAGTCTCTCTCTTTAGCTCTAACAATATTGGTTTTATACACCTGGGTACTCCAGTGTTAGGTACATATATATTTACAATTGCTATATCCTCTTGCTTGCCTTTATCATTTTATAATGACCTTTTTTGTCCTTTTTTATGTTTTATGACTTTAAGTCTATTTTGTCTGATATAAGTATAGCTACAGAAGCATGTTTTTGGCTTCTGTTTGTGTGTAATATTTTTGTCTATTCCTTTTCTTTCAGTCTATGTGTGTCTTTACATGTGAAGTAAATTTTTTAGGCAGCATATAGTTGTGTCTTTTTTTGTTTTTTGATCTATGCAGCCAGTCTATAGCTTTTAATTGAGGAATTTAAGCTGTTTACATTGAAGATAGTTTTTGACAGGTGAGGACATGTTATTGTCATCTTGTGTATTGTTTTCTGATTGCTTTGTATTTTTTGTTTTATTGTTTACTTCTACAATTTGGTCTGTTTTATAGTAATATCAGTTGACTCCTTTTTTTCTCATTTGTGTGTCTGCTTTATCAATGAGTTTTATTTTTTGTGTGTTTTCATATATATGTAGATATAGTTCTTTTGTTTCCAGATGTAGGACTTCCTTAAGCTCCTCAGCATTTATTTTGTTGAATTTGTCATTCAAATCATGAATTCTTTCCTTGATTTCTTTGTATTGTTCATTTGGGTTGTCCTATTTCACTGACTTTTTTAATGTCATTATTTTGAAATTTTTTCCAGGCATTTCATAGATTTCCTTTTCTTTGGGCTCTGTTACTGGTAATTATAATGTTCCTTTGGAGGTGTCATGGTTTCTTGCTTTTTCATGTTTTTGTGTCCTTACCTTAATATCCACACATCTATTGTAACAGTTGCTTCTTCTAATTTTATCAGTTGGCTTTTGCAGGGAAATACTTTTTCCTGTAGATGTCTCTATAGTATTGGTTGGGAAAGGCACTTTGGCATTGATTCTTGGTGGGTGTAGTAGTGTAGCCTTTGTATGATTTCTTCAGCTGTAATCAACTCATCAGTGGCATCTGTGAGTTCCTCAGTGGCTTAGGCTGCAGTTGTTAGTGGAGGCTGTGGTGACACTTTCCTGATGATACTAATGACCAGATGGGCCAGTCTTCAGGCAACAGTGGTGATAGCGGTGGTGGTGTGCTGAGGATGCCAGTGCTCAGGTGCCAAGGTAATATATGTGGGCATCAGCAGTGACAAGTTCAGGAGGGCAGAGCCTTGGGCCCCCAGGTGTTGTGCGTGGTGCTGGCAGTGGCAGGTCCTGAAGGGTAGGTCCTCTGGTGCCCAGACAGTGTGTGTGATGTTGGTGGTGGCGGCAGCAGCAGCAAGCCAACACTCAGAGCACAAAGCAGTGCAAACAGGCACTAGCAGTGATGGTGGCAGGCTGGGTGTGCTGGATCACAGTCTCCTGGGTGGTGCATGTGGGCAGAAGCTGGTGGCAGCAATGTCAGTGTAGACAGGTAAGTCCCCCTGCTTTTGGGAGGGAGGTGCATATGGGCACAAGCAGCACATGGGGTGGGCCTGTCCTTATACTGCTAGACAGCGTTCACACACACTGGTGGCAGCACACGGGGTGGGCTTATCCCCAAAGCCCTGAACAGTGGGTGCAGGCCCACTCACTGTCTTTTTCATGAGCACTCAGTAGAATCTACAGATAGGAGTTTGTGAATAAGTATTAACTCCCTTAGTTGGTGCCCTCACTATTCTGGACTGGCACACTAACCCACACTTAGCCTTTGGAAATTCCTTTAAAATGTGACTGATTTCTTCTTCCCCACTTGTATTGTGGCCTACAGCTTTTTCTCATGTGGTTTGCTATAGATGAGAGAGTGTCTATCTTTTATCTCTCTTTCAAACTCAGATAACTCCATTTTCCTCAGCTTTCTGATTAGTTCAATAAAGTTATGATTTTGTTTTTTTCTGGACTCTTCTCATTGTTGTGATGAGAACAATAGTCTTTGCAGCTTTTTACATACAAAGCAGAAGTGAAAACTCATGCTTAATTGTTAAAATTTTTTATTATGATGATTACATCAAACTATTACTAGGTGTATCTCAAGGTAAAAAGTGTTCTTAGGTTGAGTTTCCTAATTAATTAGTATTCTAGATCATTTAAAAATTTGGACAAGTTCTTGTTAGATCTGTTTAGATAAACATTGTTTTCTACTGAAATATGGCTGAAATGTTCATTATTGAGTGGAGAGGATGTCAGCTGACACTTTCTTGTTTGCTTGTGCTTGCATTAGTAGTATTACCTTTAAGTGATGGTATCTTTAAATGAATTATTTTTTTAGGCCACTGGTCTCTTTTTGAGGGCTAATTTTCTTAAAGCTAGATAATAGCAAACCTCTTAACCAAGCACACTCAAACTGCAATACATCACAGTGCACTGAAAGTGATTAAATGGCAGAGGTTTGTACTGTCAACCCCCATGAGTTTGAGAACTCCCACTCTGCCTCGAAGATCCTTTTGTATCATACATGATATATGACTATATGACATAGATACCAACTGAGGGAATCAGGATCAATTCACATTATTAAATATTTATAAAGCTTAATTTCTTTCCTTAGATAAAACGTTTGCTAGAATATTAGAAATATTAGACTATTAGAAACAAAAATTAGAAATATTAGGAATTCTAATATTTTCTCACTTTAATAGATCTTCTTATGTACTCCCTGGCTTGCATATCCCCGACTTAAGTGATGCTGCACTTGTCTATATGTTTCTATAGAGTAGAACTTCTGTCTCAATCGCTGTTTGTTCCTCCCGATGCCTTGTATAGGCCTGATACTTTATACGAAGGCAATGCATACTTACTTGTTGCATAAATGAACACATGGTTCCTGACATCAGGAAGCCTTGTCATTCACCAAATGGATCGGGTCAATTATGACGAACATGTGAAAAAAATAGAAACCTATCTAAGATAATATATTATAACTAAATTGTACCAGACTGATGACATCCATTTGATTTTTAAAAAGGGAGTTAAATACAAATTAATGTCTTGGAGAACAGTATATAGCAAAAGTCTACTTGGGCTGAGCCTTGACATTGGGGAGCATTGCAGTAGTCAGAGATAAAAAAATGTCCTTTTCCATCAAAGAGAACAACACAAGCAAAGTAGAGCATGAGCAGGGTCTGGATGAGTTCAGATCATAAGGGCTGGGAGCAGCGGTCCCTGCAATTTGACCACACCAGCAGCATGGGGGTTGGGAGGGCTGCGGAATTTATTCAGGCAGAGATACACTCACTGGCCCTAACTGTGATTGTCACTTCTGGTCTTCAGTACCTTCTAGCTGGTTCAGCAGAAGCCAGTGCACTGGGGCAGCCACAGAACCACAGAAGCCTAAGCAGAAATGGATATCACCATGACCTCTTCTCCCTCCATGTCACTCCCTGCTGCATGTATTTGTCCTTGCTTAGCTTGCTTACCTTAAAAAACAAATATTTATTTAGTGATTAAAATGAGTCAAGTACTATACACAGCATCAAAGTTAATGAAGAATAAGATGTAATTCTTGCCTTTAAGGAACTGAGTCTTATGGGAGAGACATTGACATAAAGTGAATATTTAAAATGTCATGCACTAAGTACCAACATAGAGTTTACACAACACATTACAGGAGATCAGAGGAGGGATAAGTAATCCAGTTCTGGGGGAAAGGGAGATGGGATGAAGAGAAATTGTGCACTAGAGATAATTTATTAGAGAAAGGAACAAGAAAGCTGAGTCTTAAGGGTTGAGTAGGAGTTATTTAGGTAATGAGGGAATAAAGGAGCTACTTGAAGCAGAAGAAAAATAAATGTTACTAGATTAAAAAGTATTAATAAAAGGCAGATAGTAGAGAAAAATTATTCTAGAGAGTTAAGCAGGGACCTGTGCATTGAAGTATCTTTTAACAACATGTTAAAACAACGATAGTGATTTAGCTGAGAGATGATAGTGACATGAGTTAGGGTAAAGAAGAAGGGACAGATACAAAAATATAGCAATGGTGATAGCAGCACATGACTACTTAGATATGAAACCACATAAATCTGAAATCTCTACCTTGAAACAAGTTGGAAATAATCAAAAGAAGAAAAGATTTATAGGTAGATAATGCGTTTGGTTTTTAGAATAATGAGTTTAAGGGACCAGTGGGACACCCAGGCGAAAGTTTCCATCAGGCAGTTGGACCACAAAGCCCGGATATTAGGTGAGTAGGCTGGGCAGGAAATAATCCTCAATACATGTGTAATAGCTGAAACCATGAGATGTGGATGAGATCATCTCCAGAACCGTGTGCACAGTTAAAAGCAGTAGGGCAAGTACAACTGGATAAATGAGCCATATTCCAGTGAGTGACCCAGGAATCCTGACAAGAGCCAAGGACATATCCCTGAAGGACCTGCAACATTTAAAATAGGCTCAGAGGACAAAAGTCCACAAAGAATCAGGAAAGGAAGTTTTGAGAAAAATAAAGAGGAGCAGGAGAGGGTGGGGTCACAGATGCCAAGAAGGTAAAACATTTTAAGAAGGAGGCAGTAGGCCAGGCATGGTGGCTTGCACCTGTAATCCTACTCGGGAGGCCAAGGTGGGAGGATCATTTGAGCCCAGGAGTTCAAGGCTTCAGTGAGCCAAGATTGCACCACTGCACTCCAGCTGGGGTGGCAAAGGGAGACTGTGTCTCTGAAAAAAAACAAAAACAAAAAGGAGGAGAGAGTGATCCTGGTGTCAAGTGTAGCAAAGAATTTCAGAAAGAGAAAGATGTTCCTTGGGTTTAGCAATGTCAAGGTGACCAGCAATCTCAGTGGTGGAAGCAGGATCTGGACTCGCTCAGGTCCAGGTTGCAGAAAGGAAGAAGGATTCCCAACAACTCTCAGGCATTGCGGCTGCTCTGAGACTCAGGAGAAGGTTTGGCAGGAGAGTGGGAAGGAGAGGCAGGGCTGTGTCCAGACAGCGGGGCTGCTCCAGTGAGTTCCCCCTGCCCTATGGGAAGGGTGACCTGAAAGGACTGTGGTGACATGGAGGATGTCAGGGAGCAGTCAGGCTGGGAGCTGGACTGGCTGTCCACATGGAAACTGAAGTCACTAGAAAATGAGCAGGGAGACTGGGAGACTGGTCAGTTTTCAGTGTGTTTGGGGAGGGACAGAAAGGCAGTAAGTCATGGAGATGAGAGGGGTGGAAGATGGCAGAACACCATGACATCCACCTCAGAGAAGCCAGGATATTTACCTGAGAGTAGAAGAAAGTAGTCTGAAGTTGCCTTGGAAATGAAGACAGGTGAAGGTTTGGGGATGTGGAGAATAAGCAGCCTCCCTGAGGGAGGGCCCCAGGGGAAGACCTCAATGTCCTCAGGGAAGAGACAGATTTCCCTTAAGGCCAGGAAAACTGGGACATGAACTTGCATATGCCTACCATGAGCAAGAATTTCTTAGGACACTCAGTGAGAAGGTCTGAGAAGAGGGACAGTGGAGGTCAAATCTAAGAAGAGAAAGCACAGAGCAGTTTGGGAAGAGTGTGGGATAGGCTGCAACAGGAAGATGGCTAGGAGCTGAAGCTCGGGGCAGGATGCTGGGGTCAGTGGTCCAAGGGGCTCAGCTGGACAAAGAGCTGCTTTTGTGAGTGAGGAAGTGATCCGAGGTCCCTAAGATGAGACCAGAGGCCTCCACAAGCCAGGGAGTGGGAGTCTGTGGCTGGGGAAGCTCCTCATGTTGGAAGCACAGGCTTCAGCTGCAGCCCCAGGGCCATAGGAACTGAGGCTATTGCAAGAGGCCAGGAGGTTGACTGCATGCTGCTATCCTAGCCCCCAAGCCTTCTCCGCCTCCATGGTGCCACACTGATTTTTCTTTTTACCTGTCCCCCAACCTTCTGTATATCCCCAACCTGGGGCCATGGCACTTTGTAGCACTGGCACTACCAAGGGAAAAACGAGTCTCTATGTAAGCCCATTTTCCAGATGATAGAAACTCAGTCTTCTGAGAACCAATTTCATATTTTAAAATTTCTTGATAGAAATTGGCCAAGTTGGCCGGGCACAGTGTCTCATGCCTGTAATCCCAACACTTTGGGAGGCTGAGGCGGGTGGATCAATTTGAGGTGAGGAGTTCGAGACCAGCCTGGCCAACATGATGAAACCCCGTCTCTATAAAAATAACAAAATTAGCTGGGTGGGGTAGTACATGCCTGTAGTCCTAGCTACTTGGGAGGCTGAGGTGGGAGGATTGCTTAAGCCTGAGAGGCGGAGGTTGAAGTGAGCCAAGATCATGCCACTGCACTCCAACCTAGGTAATAAAGTGAGACTCTGTCTCAAAAAAAGAGAGAGAAAGAGGGAAGGGAGGGAGGGAGGGAGGGAGGGAGGAAGGAAGGAAGGAAGGAAGGAAGGAAGGAAGGAAGGAAGGAAGGAAGGAAGGAAGGAAAAGAAAGAAAGAAAGAAGAAACTAAAATTTTTAAAAATCACCAATTCTGATAAAAAAAAAATTATAATAGGCATTGTTTGTGAAAAGGACAATTTTAAACACTATTTTTTTTTCTTTTTGGTAATGATTAAGGGGCTTTGTGTCTGTTTTGAAAAGAGGTAGCGCATAACTAAGTGAATGATGGTGACTATGGTCATCATTATTGATGTCAATTACATGTCCTGTTATAATATGTTGATGCTCAGGGTCTTTTGAGACAGACTAGTAGCAGCCTGTATGCTGTGGTTACTAAGCAGTTCCTAAAACTGCCGCTCTACTGGTTCTTGGTCCACTTTGTTGTTGTCGTCATTGTTCTGTTGCTTCCTTGACTGAACTCATTACTTCCCTGCATAAGTAAGTGAGATTATCCCGGATAATCTGGGTAGACCTGATTCAATCACTTGAAAGGCCTTAAGAGTGAAACTGAGGCTTCCCTAAGAAGAATTCTGTCTGTGAATAGCAGCTTCAGCTCACACCCTAGAGTTCCAGCCTGCCCTCCTGATGGCCTGCCCTGTGGATTTCTAACTTGCCTAGACAGCCCCTACAATATTGCAAGCCCATTCCTTGCAGTAAATCCCTTAGTGTACATGTCCTATTGACCTGTCTGGGTGAATCCTGACTGAAGTATTAGCCAGTCAAAACAATGTTTTCAAATAATAATAATAATAATGTTTTCTGCTTTCCAAAATGACTTAGTTTTTACCCTATCCCTTCAGTGTAATTATATTACTCATTTATAATTCAGTTAGGTTCATTTGTTAGTGTTTGGGTTCCATTTTGGCTTTCCCTATATCGTGGCTGATTTTAATTATTTGTCTAATTTTTGAGTATATTAAAAACATGGGTTTAAAGATCATCAGAACTAGACAAAAATGTATACCCAGAAAAGTCACTCAACTTTCTTCCCTTCTGCTTCATTCCCATCCCCTTATTCTATCTACTCTATTTCCATCCACTTTCTGTAAGAAATCAGTCCCAATAGTTTCTGGCATACACTTTCTCTATTTCTTTCATTTGACACAAATGAGCAGATATATGTATATTTCTTATGTTCCCTTACTTCTTACATAAAAGAGCACAATATAGATACCTTTTTCTTAACAATAAATCCTGGAAATCACTCTACCCCAGTTCATAGAGCTCCTCTTCATTCTTTTCTATAGTCGCATAGTACTCCATTATGCAGATGTCCCATAGTTTACTCAATCAGTCCCCGGTGAAGGGGCATTTAGATTGTTTCCAGTATCTTGCAATTATAAGCAATATCTTAAGCAATGTGAAGTTAAAAAAATAAAATGGTGCTCTCATTTCATATTTTCTGAGTAGGTTTATAAATCTTGAGGTCCAGAGAGGGAAAATGTTGAAAGGCATAGAAGACATTGGGGAATGGGCAGCAGTGTGCAATTCAAACTTAGTGATGGAAAACCCACACTTTGGGGAAAATCACCCTACATTACAGTGGGTACAGCAATGAAAGGAAAGGCAGATGAACTGGAATATATTCTCTTAGTCAGTGGTCCATCAAGAGAATATGTACTTCAAGGGAAGTACAAGTTAATCCTTTAGGGTACAGAAAGAAAATATTGAGGCCAGGTGTGGTGGCTCATGCCTTTAATCTCAGCACTTTTGGGAGGCTGAGGTCAGGAGTTCGAGACCAGCTTGGCCAACATGGTGAAACCCTGTCTCTACTAAAAACACAAGAATTAGCCAGGCATGGTGACATGTGTCTGTAATCCTAGCTACTTGGGAGCTTGTGTCAGGAGAATCGCTTGAACCTGGGAGGCAGAGGTTGCAGTGAGCCAAGATCGCGCAATTGCACTCCAGCCTGGGTGACAAGAGTGAAACTCCATCTCAAAAAAAAAAAGAAAAAAGAAAATATTCAAACTTTATTTTGTGTTTAAGCTTTAGCTAAAAATGAAATCTGTTATGATTATTTAATACACAGGCTGACAGTGATGACCTCACCGTACCAGTGTCTGTTGGTCACAAGCCATGTGTAGACTCTGCAGCAAGGATGGGCTGGCAGTGAAAACTTCATGTGTCATTTTGCTTTCAGTGAATTGCAATGTACCATAGTCTAAGTGCTATAGGATGTCACTGGTATGGCTGGATTCATTAAAGCAAGACTTAAAACATAAAAGAATCTTTACAGTGCATTTTTAATGACGTGAGGAGTGACTATGAACATCTTTTGTACCTCAGAGAAATTTGCTGGTGAGCGCATAGAAAATTACTTTGAAGCGCTGTTAACTTGGAGATGGAATTTAACATTCTTCTGTTACAAAAAAGGAAGTGCTCCAAAGTTACCAACCTTTCTCTAATAACATATGACATTAAGTAGTTCATAATCAAGCATATATTTTATATTCTCAAAAAACCCCACAACCTGCTTCTTCAAAGTAACAAAGAATGAGAAAGTAACAATATTTCAAAAGAAATTAATGCTTTGAGAAATCGTTTAGAAGGATAGAAATATGATTTGGTCATCAGAAAAAAAAAAAAGTGTGCCATCTATTTTTTAAAATATCCTTTTATCTGTGCCCTTAAAATAATTTAGAAATAATTGTTTAGTCTCCTTAAAATTTTTCCAAAACAAAGGCTTTTAAAGAGTTTTAAACTCAGATGTTTTAAAGTAAAAAGTCAATGTTTTCTGATCAGTTTGCTAGGAAAAGTGGTCACAGCTGGGGAAAACAGAACTTTATTGGCCAAATTTCAATGAAAACCAGCATGTGCAGGCAATGATACACCTCTTCCATTTGGATTAGACATATTGCAAGGTATCTTCTCATTTGTAGCACTCTTTAAAACCAAGAATCAGGATAATCTAAGCTGGGAACCAGAACTTTGGATTGTTAAATCACAAGGTGTTAAGCCGAGATTTAAAAAATTTAACTAGGCCTATTCAATTACATTACTCTGTCATTTGTTAACATTAATTTTAGTAAGATTAAAAAGGAATTTTAAGGGCAGGAGCAGTTACTGAAGACTGTAATCCCAGCACTTTGGGAGACCAAGGCGGGTGGATCACTTGAGGTTGAGAGTTCGAGACCAGCCTGGCTAACATAGTCCCATCTCTACTAAAAATACAAAAAGTAGCCAGCTATGGTGGTGGCATGTGCTTGTAATCCCAGCTACTTGGGAGGCTGAGGCAGGAGAATCGCTTGAACTCAGGAAGCAGAGGTTGTAGTGAGCTGAGATCATGCCACTACACTCCAGCCTGGGTGACAAAGTGAGACTGTCTCAAAAATAAAAATAAATGGAAATATATTTTAAATAATTATTAAACAAAATGAATATTATTTTAAAACATGATTCATTTACTATTTACATATTCCCTTTTCAGGAATATGGATGCCTTATAATACATATAATGTATCTGTATCTGTATATTAGTACTTATATGTAAATTATAAATAAATAAGCATATGCTGAGGGAGTGTGTCCAATTTTTAACTGATTGTGATATGTGACCAAGATGTCTGAAAACACCTTCTAAAGATTATATTTTGCAAGTGAACTTTTCACCATTAATACCTGGCTAGTAGAGTTTTAAAAATTATTTCCTTTCATATCCTGATTTTCAGAATAATAGATTTGTGTTCTATCTACCTCTAAAGGTGACCAATGAGATTTTATTTGCTTTCTCCCTCTTTCTATGTGCATGTATCCATACAAACATACACATGTATATACATATGCATATAATTTTTTTAACCATTGAGAATGAGTAGCAGATTGTTTTCCTTTATTCCTAAATATTTCCATGTATATTTCCTAAGAACATAGACATAGCCATAGTACAATTACCAAATCAGAGAAGTTAATGTTGATTTTGACAGCAGAATTTGAAGATCTTGACTTAATCTGATCAGATAATGAACGTAAAACTGAAGTAAAAACTAAGAATAAGTCCAATATATTTACCTGAATTGTCTCATCTGTAATACAGAAACTATCATCTGCTTTACATACCCAACAAAAGTGCTATGAACATTAAGGAAATGCTGAAAGTACTTTGGAAAACAAAAATGTTGCATCATTTAAATATTGTTATAATCATTTTCTATCAATTTTATTGTTGATGTGTAAGAAGGTGGTTGCTCTTAAATATAATTATTTTAAGCACTGTTCTAAAGTGTTAGGCTATTTTAATTTTAAAAACATACACATATGTATGTGTACACATTTATGTGTGTGTATGTGTGCATATATATGTATATATACCTCCACTAATTTAAATTTACTACTACACCAAGAATAAAAGTCTTAACATAGGCATAATATAATCTAAAATTATGATTAGGAGCCCAGCAACAAAATACCATGCAAGGCAAAAGGTCGAAAGACGAGGATGAAGCATTGACATTGTGAGTGTGTGGACAGATAGCTGTTCCTGCCTTACCGTGTTAACCAAAAGAGACTGTACTTGGTTCACAGCTAGTGCAACTTACTGTTAATTACCAATATCTTGCAGATTAGCAGATGTTAGGTGAGATGGGGTGGAAAACAGCCATGTCAACTTAATGGCACTCTTATCAAGAGTCCCCAAGAGACCAGAAGCTCAGAAGCAAACAGGAGCAGAAATAGAGAGTAACTACAGAGGGTTGTTTTGAACTTGATTTTCAGGTGGTAGGAGCATCAAGGAAGCATTCTGGAGTGTGTTCACTTGGTCTCTGTCTCTCTCAGATATGCCGTAAATGCCACTGGTCTCCCTGGAGAAGACAAAGGGCTTGAGGAAAAGCTTATTGCTGTCTTTACCAAAGAGGACAAAAGGATTCCAGGAAAAAATAACCCAGAATGTAGTAAAAGTCAGGGGAAGTTTTTACGAAGGCAGGGTAACATCTTAACAATTGTATGGCTTAGAGTCAAAAGTAAAGGAAGAAATTTTCAGCCTTGGAACTGGCCCTGATGACCCTCCCGCTTAGGATGAATCCAGATCTTCTGAGGAAAAAACAACATCACTGCCCTTAAGAATAATCAAGAGAATATCCAGGTATTGACAAGCATAAGAAATCCTGACCTGGACATCAGACAGAGAACTGACTGGAAAATGGTTCCCTCCTTCCTGAATTGGATGAAGGAACCCACCCAGATCTCCCAAGGCAAATCAGATTTTCTCATTTCTGCTTCCACTTGAGGTTTGTAATTTTGGAACAGATGAGAGGAGAGAAGAAATGAGCAGCTGGCTACATAGATGGTATCCAAAAGCAGGATTTGGTCTTCTAAAGAAGGCTGATGATATTAGAATGATAGGCTCCTGGCAAGAAGAAGAAGGCATCTCTCAAAAACCAGGATAAACATGTTTGGCAAGAAGCTGTATGATCTGATAAAGAGGACTTCAACATGAAATTTAGGACAAGGAGCAGGGAAATGTGCTTATATAATGCTCTGAAGATACTGCTGTTCAGGTCTGCTCTCTGCTCTTCTCCCCCGGCTCCATGCCTGGGAAGCTTATGGAAGCACTGCATCATGAGGCTCCCATCCCTTTCCTTTGGCTTGTACCAATGAGAGCCACCATGGAGAAATTCTGGGTTCAAGTAACCACACCTTCTTCTTTCCCCTTCAGACCAAGGAGTTGTAACAACTCTATGTGGTTGCCACTAAAGCTGCTACATTATCCCCCCTCAGTTTCTCCTAATCGTCTCTACACTTTGTAAGTAAGATCTTTAAAATCTGCTTCTCCAATTGCCCTTAAGTATACCAGCTGTTTCTTCCATGACTCTGACAGATATTATAGTTATCTATATGGAGGATGGTGAGTGCAAGGGAAAAGAAGGAAGTGTATGGGAGGAAGTTTCTGGTGATTTTCTACAGCAAGGTGAAAAGGAAACAAGACAGGAGTTGTGCCAGTTGTTGGCAAGAGCACTGATATCCGTGGCTACAGAAGACTGCACAGCCATGAATGTATTTGGATGATGAAATGAAGCAGAACTTTTAATTCAGATTGTTAAATACAACCCAAGCAGTGAAGCTTGTCACTGCAGGGCAGGAGTTCAAAAGAAACTGATGAATCCTAGGGGTTTGGAATAGCACCGGCTGTCAGGAAGGTGCACACCTATCTTAGTAACCATTTGACTGAGGATGGACTCAGCTAATGAAAGAGGAGGGAGAAGGGAGGCATGAAAGTATTGGACTACCTATACTAGTGCTTCCCAACGGGGGGCAGTTGTACCCCTCGTGAAACATGTGGCAATGTTGGGAGATGTTTTTGATTATCATTGTTACTAGAAAGGGGTCCCAATCCAGACGCCAAGAGAGGGTTATTGGACCTTGCACAAGAAAGAATTCAGGGCGACTCCACAAAGTAAAGTGAAAGCAAGGTTTATTAAGAAAGTAAAGGAATAAAAGAATGGCAGGCCGGGCACGGTGGCTTATGCCTGTAATCCCAGCATTTTGGGAGGCCAAGGCGGGTGGATCGCCTGAGGTCAGGAGTTCGACACCAGCCTGGCCAACATGGTGAAACCCTCTCTCTACTAAAAATACAAACATTAGCTGGCCGCAGTGGCGAACGCCTGTAATCGCAGCTACTTGGGAGGCTGAGACAGGAAAGAAACAGAGGTTGTGGTGAGCCGAGATAACGCCACTGCACTCCAGCCTGGGTGACAGAGCGAGACTCCATTAAAAAAAAAAAAAGAGAGAATGGCTACTCTGTAGGCAGAGCAGCAGCATGGGCTGCTCAACTGAGTATACTTATAGTTACTTCTTTATTGTATGCAAAGCAAGAGGTGGATTATTCGTGAGTTTTTCAGGAAAGTGATGGGCAATTCCCAGAACTCGGGGTTCTTCCTCTTTTTAGACCACATAGGGTAACTTCTAGATGTTGCCATGATGCTTATAAACTGTCCTGGTGCTGATGAGCGTGTCTTTTAACAAGCTAATGTATTAGAATTAGCATATAATGAGCAATGAGGATGACTAGCAGTCACTTTCTTTGCCATCTTGATTTTGGTGGGTTTTTGCCAGCTTCTTTCTTGCTGTTTTATCAGCAAGGTCCTTATGACCTGTATTTGGTACCAACCTGCTATCTCATCCTGTGACTAAGAAGGTCTAAGCTACTGGGAATGCACCCCAGCAGGTCTCAGCCTTATTTCAACCAGCCCCTATTCAAGATAGAGTCGCTCTGGCTCAAGCACCTCTGACATCATGACTGGTAGGAGATGGAGATGCTTCTGGCATCTAGTGGGTTGAGGCTAGGAAGGCTGATAAACGTCCTAAAATGCAGGAGAGAGTCCCAAAGAACCTTTCAGCCCCAAATGTCAGTAGTGTGGAAGTTGAGAAGCCCTGATCTACAGCCTGGCTAGCCAAGTGGAAGCTGTGGACCATGTGTCTACTATAATGGTTAAGAATGCAGTCTCTGGAATTAGCTAGATCTGAGTTTGAATTCCAGCTAGTGATGTTGGGCAAGTAATCTAACCTCTCAAAGCTTCAGTTTCATGTTCTTTTCAGCTTTCAAGCAAGATCTATTGAGCACCCCCTTATGCCACATCACACTATGTGGTGAGCAAGTACAAATGGTCACAATAACATTTAAGTTAGCTATAACTCCAAGGAAACAGGGCATTCTGGGTCATGGACATTTCCGGTTGAAAACTGGTGTTCATTCCTGTCTCATAATACATGTGGAAGTAACTCTGTTGCTCCTTTTCTATTGTTACTTATGATGGCTTTTATAAAATTTACTGGATCCTGGGAAACAACTTTCACATTCCCAGTAGCTGAGGCAGCTACTGTTGGCTGACCATTCAACAGCCAGAGCCTTTTGTGAGAGTGATTTCTTTGTGTGTTTTTTAATTTATTATTCTAAAATTAATATTATTTTAATTGAAAGATAATTATGTATGTTTATAGGGTATAATGTGATGTTTTCATATACTTATACAATGTGGGATGATTAAATCAATCTAATTAACATATCTATCACCTCACTTATCATTTTTCATGGTGGGACATTTGAAATTTATTCTCTTAGCAAGTTTGAAATAAACAATATATGGTTAGCTGTAGTCACCCTGCTCTGCAATAAATCTCACAGACTTATGGCCTCTGACATTAACCAACATCTCCCTATTTCCTCCCAGCTTCAGTTTCTTATCTTTAAAATGGGGATAATAATGAGACCCACCTCACAGAACTGTGGAGCTTATATACTTATAGATTGTTTAGCACAGTGCTTGGCACACAGTTAAGTTCTCAAGAAATGGTTACTCCTATTATGGTAATTGTCGCCTTCCCAGTACAGATTACAATTCCATTAAAACTAATTTATGAGGCAAGAGGAAAGTTTCAGCGGAGCTGATAGGTTTTGTAATTAGGTGGTTAGATGGGTGTGTTCACTTTGTAGAAATTCACTGAGCTTGCAGGAAGCAGTGGCTCATGCCTGTAACCCCAGCACTCTGGGAGGTCAAGACGGGTGGATCGCTTGAGCCCAGGAGTTGGAGACCAGCCTGGGCAACATGGTGAAACCCCATCTCTACCAAAAATATACAAAAATTAGATAAGCAAGGTGGAGTGCACCTGTAGTCTCAACTACTCAGGAGGCTGAGGTGGGAGTATCACTTGAGCTTGGGAGGTTGAGGCTGAAGTGAGTCATGATGGCATCACTGCACTCCAGCCTGGGTGACAGAGTGACACCTTGCTGCAAAAATAAATAAATAAATACATACATACATACATACATACATTGAGATCTAGCTCTACACTTATGATTTTGGACCTTTTCTTACATATTATAATTTTTTCTTACATATATAATTTTAAAATTACTTAAAATAATTAATAGGAGTCTCATTCTGCCTGCCCTCAAAAAGTCCCACAATATCTAATAAATTCTTGACGTTCCTTGCCAGTGATTCAGTCTCTCAGAAGTTGAAAGGTGCAATAAAGGATGGTTACTCTCCACTGACCAGTTTGCTCTCCACTGACCAAAATTGAGGAACTGGGAAGAAAGAGGAGAAACTGACAGCAACCTCATATACAAGGGACCATCATATTATAGTATAGGAAGAAAACGTTTGTCAAAGCACCAACATGTAATTTAGGTTTTAAGAAAATTCAAAAAAGTTTGAAGAAAAGTAGCTGTGACCATGTAGTCTGATTTCCAAAAGACCGAGGGACTTAAGAGGAATGGCAGGTTCTACACAGAAATTCTAACTCTTTAGTCATAAATTATCGTGATAAGGGAGAAAAATGGGAAACAGTTAGTGTGGCCATAGAGGGAGCTCCCGGATGATCTCAGGTCTTTAAAGGATCTGCGTAGGTGAATGAAGAACACTGAGTTGGGGGCTAACACAAAGAATGACACAAGTAGGTATTATGCCTGCATGGTAAAGGTCAGAACTAGGCAAGGTTTATGAAGCATGCCAACGACAATTGAAAAAGCTTTTTAGCTATGCTTGGAACTAGAAGAAGGACAAGGAAGCATATGGCCATTGCTCAATTTAGTGTTAACAGCAGCACAGAGAAGGCAGAACAATTCATTTCATAATTTTTTAAATTTTCTCGATTAAGGAAAATGATCTTCTAATGATAATGGAAAGCATGATATTGGCTAGGAAAGGATTTGAGCACTAACTAGTTGAATAAGTAGTAAGAGACCCTTACTTGTTTTTCGTGGGCTCAAATCTGCTGCTGGATGAAAAAATGTGCAGATGTGATTGGGAAACCCTTACCTCAACCTTGGGTGACAGGGCACAAGAACCTGCCTGCAAGCTGAGAGAAGGACCAGTGTGCTTATCTTTAAAGTGGGGAAATACATATTTCAGAATCTGCCACCCTGTGGGCTTGATGCTGATCCCTGGGAAAATTCTGGGTTGATTTAATTACATTAGGCAGTTCATCAGCACTTTGTGGAATAAAGGAGTGAAAAGCCCTGCACTCAGCCTGATTTTCCAGGGAAAGATGTTATACTAATAATCGTCAACATTACTGAGCACAAGCTGCCAGCGTGTCTCCAAGCACTCCATTTCTTCAGGCCTCAAAGAATCCTGTGAGGCAGGTCCTGAGACAGTCAAATCCTAGGCAGATAAAAAGGGGTCCTCAGAGAATCTCTGACCTGCTTCACAAGTGTTTACATCAGATGCTTTTGTGCAGATGAGGGCTAGATGCCCAGGGCTTGTCTGTGCATGCCCACAGCTGACTAGACCCTGGCATGTGCACTGTGGGAAGTGGGTGGAGCCACAGGAAATTCATACATTATGCAGAGGAAGAGCCTGCTCTCTTCAGCTCCAGCGGTGACCTAGGAATCAATCAGTGAGGTAGAGGGCCTGTTAGCAGGGGTCCATCACATATTGCTGAGATCTTTTTTCTTTTTTCTTTTCTTTTTTTTTTTTTTTTTTTGAGATGGAGTTTTGCTCTTGTCACCCAGGCTGGAGTACAGTGGTGTGATCTCAGCTCACTGCAACCTCCGCCTCCTGGGTTCAAGTGATTCTCCTGCCTCAGCCTCCCAAGTAGCTGGGATTACAGGTGCCCCCCACCATGCCCGGCTAATTTTTTGTATGTTTAGTAGAGATGGGGTTTCATCATGTTGGGCAGGCTAGTCTCAAATTCCTTACCTCAGGTGATCCGCCCACCTCGGCCTCCCAAAGTGTTGGGATTATAGTCGTGAGCCACTGCACCTGGTCTCTTTTTTCGTTTTTTCACCTTTCACCCAATAAAATCCTGCTCTATGCACCCTTTGATATGTCCACGTGCCTAAATTTTCCTGGTTGTGTGACAAGAAACCAGGTTTTAACTGAACTAAGGAGCAAAATTCAGCAACAGTACTACCATTATCTCTATTTCCAGATGAGGAAACAGAGGCACAGGGGAGTCAATGAATTTGTCAGAGGTCACACAGCCAGTGTAACAGAGCCAGAGCTCAACGGGCAGGCTGGCTCTGGAGCTTTTGCTCTTCCCCTCGACTCTGAGAGGCTTTCAGCAAAGCAATAAATAATGAGCATCAACATGCCTTTCAGGACAACAGGAGGAAATGTAGGCTGCACAGGCTGCAGTGAAGCACAGTAGCACACGTTTAAGCAGTTGCAGCAAGAGAAGCTTGAGTGAAACCTCCCTGCCATTTTGGAAGTCATGTAACAATGCCTTAGGCTGCACCATTAAATACTGGTTATATGTGAGCACTTTTGACCTATTACAATGGTGGTTTTATGTGTTCCAATCTAATACTGTATCCTCTCTTGCCTAATACTTTTTCATGTTCTTTTACCTGGACATGTATAGTGCTTGTTGGACCATTATCAGATGACACATAGTTGGGATTGATACCTAATGAGATAATTGCGATACAGAAAGGTCGTTACAGTTTGGGGAGCAGGGATGAAACTATCACAAAATGAATTTTAACAGAAATAAATGTGAAGCTCTGAATTCAGTTTTAAACATTCAGTTTCCACAAGAATAAGGCGAGAGGGACCTGATTCACCAAAGTTCCTGTGAAAGCACAGGATATTTGGTCTCCACCAGCTTTCTTGAGTCCCCAGGTGATTGAGTCCCCAGGTGATTGGGGAGGTCAAAGAATACGGGGCTGGATTAAACCACCTCACACTGATCATTTAACTCTGTCTAGGGGACCAAAGTGCCAGGGCTGGGGGCAGTCCTCCGACATGCGGAAGGTGTTAAAAGAAGGGTGTTTATTATACACCGACCAGTGGAGAATTTGGAATTTTTAGCCTGAAGAGACTTGGGGAAAACTGATAGCAGCCTTCAAGTATTTAAAGGGATGCTATTCATAAATCAAGAAACATTTACTGAGTACCTGCCACATGAAAGGAGGAGCACTGTGTGCTGTGAGAGACTGAAAAATGAGAAAGAATGCTATCTGACCTCAAGAAGTTTATTAATAGAGAGGGGTTGTCTGACCCAGAGAGAAGTAATACAGGGGGTAAATCAACAGCTGCTATAATAGAGACACAAATAAATCCATAATCATTGTGTTTTCTTTCCTTTTTTAACAGATTTGTAGTACAAAGAACTTCAAATATCTGAAAGAAGAGGCAAGAAGTATAAGAGGTGTTAGATGACTTAAGAAGAAGCAGCATTGGTTTAGTTATACAGAAAAAAATTCTAAATAAGAACTGTGTACCAATAGACTAGATGGCTGGATGAGAAACTGAGCATCCAGGTGTTCAGACAGAGACCAGGAGGCCTATGTCAGGATATGCCTGCTCTGGGTAGATGGGCTGACCAAATTTCCAAGACCTCTTCCAAACTGCATGAGTCTCTGACTCTGAAAATAAACTCTCGAAATCATAATGTTCATGAAAACACAATCCAGTCTTCCTATGTGTTAACAGCAGCATGTTAGCCAGCATAGCATCTAATACAAAGCTGGTGCTCAGGTGATATTTGGTGATAGAATCCTATTTTTAGGATTTTTACTTCATGGAGTTATAAAGCAGAGTCCAGTTTTAAGAAATTCTGAACTTCTACAACAGTTAAATCAGATTTTTAGAGCTACAAACCGCCTTTTCACTGGTGGGCTATGGCACCCATTTTACAGATGAGGCAAGTGCGGTGGAGAAGGGCTCGCTGCCTTGCTTGCAGTTGCACAGACTTCTCAGACCCACGGGGAAATTGTTGCCTGTTTAGTCCAATCTATTTTCCATTAAACACTCTGTCTTACTCAGCTTCACAAAACAAAAACAGAGAAATAAAGCAAATTTCTTTTAATTGTATTTACTACAAGACTCATTTGATGGTAATTTCCTTCAGTACAATTATTTATGGATTTACTTATATTCCGCCTTTCAGCCTCTTTTATTTTTATGTTTTGAGATGGGATTCCTGCTATGTTGCCCAGGCTGGTCTCGAACTCCTGGGCTCAGCAATTCTCCCACCTTGGCCTCCCAAACTGCTGGAATTACAGGCGTGAGCCACCGCACCTGGCCTCAGCCTCTTTTTTTTGGCCTGCATACACATGCAGTTACATGCACACACACACACACACACACACATACACAGACACGGGCGCACACATACACACATACACAGACACACACACACACACGAGCACAGTGATTCCAACAAGGAAATCTAATTTTTACTTAAACAAAGGAAGGAGCCACCTCTATAGTGTGATTTGAGGGTTGAGGTGTCCAAGGAAAGCAACTACCCCTCTCCCAATCTTATAAAACCACTTCGTCAGAAGATCCAACACCACCATTCATGAATCATCCCTTGAGTGCCCCCTGCTGGCTCCCCAGAGAGTCCCGGGGGGAGTTCCTCTTTGAAGTCTAAACAACTAATTTAAGTTGTGAGCTGCCAGTCTTCTTTGTGACAGCCAAGTGTACCATGAGAGTACCACAGGAGTGTGTGGTGGGGGCTGTATTTCAGGAAGTAGAAAGGATGAATTATTATGGTCAACTAAGCAGATTTCACCAACCTTACAATTTTTTCCCTGCAGTTAACTCATCGTTATCTTCATTCATGTTCTCAAGACAATCCTTAATAAAGTATTCAACAATCATCTGGGGCCGGGCACAGTGGCTCACACCTATAATCCTAGCACTTTGGGAGGTCAAGACAGGCGGATCATGAGGTCAGGAGTTCGAGACCAGCCTGGCCAGCGTGGTGAAACCCCGTCTCTACCAAAAATATGAAAAATTAGCCGGGCATGGTGGCACACACCTGTAGTCCCAGCTACTTGGGAGGCTGAGGGAGGAGAATTGCCTGAACCTGGCAAGCAGAGGTTGCAGTGAGCCGAGATCATGCCACTGCACTCCAGCCTGGACAACAGAGCGAGACTCTGTCTCAAAAAACAGCAACAACAACAACAATCATTTGGATTTGAGGTATATTCCATGTTAGTGTTTTCCTAGTATTTACTAGCAGTTCTAAAAGAAAGTGTGCATTCCTTGGGTTCAACAGATGGGTAGAAAGAGATGGCTGGAAAGTTGATGAGAAACCAAAAATGAGCATTTTCCATGGGAAAATCCAAAATCTCCACAAGGACCCAGTCTGATTGTTTATGATAAAGTTCTAAAAGTTCTAGCACTGGTCCACCAATGAATCACAATGAAAATTTCTAGTAATTTTGAATTTGCCAGGCTACTGCCTACTGATTTTATAACACTGTTAACATGTTCAGGTGCTGGGGTGTGATGAGTGTCTATTTATTCATAAGTGCTGGGGCATGATGAGTGTCTATTTATTCATAAGACTGTTGTGGGGGGGCCTACATGCTTTAATCAAATCATGTGATAGTTCTATGCCTCACAACTGAAAACCAAATAGTTCCTATTTCTCTTTTGCATATAGTCTCAAGTGTTGATGGAGTAGCACTGTGATGTTCATTAAGGTTAGAACACGCTACTCATGAAAATTCTTGTTTGCTAGGCAAGTGGGATTATGGGTGGCTTTTATTATTCTTTCAAAAATTTTTTTAATGTTGATATAAAATTCCTTTTAAAATAAGCATTTTTAAAAAGGTTATGAAACGGTCTTTCCAGGAAGAAACAGAATATTTTGGAGAGTTCCCAGCCATGGGGTCATGAAGACAACAAACAAATGGGTCAAGAAGTGCCAATTTGGCAAACAATTTCAACATATAAAGAGATCACTGCATAACTTCTGTTATAATCAAGCATATCAAAGTTGTTACATCAATAAAACTTACCCATAATTATGTACTGCATTTTTTCATCCATATGTTCCAGTGCCCAGCAGATAAAGCCTCAAAAAAAAAAAAAAAAATAGCTCAAGGGGCATTTCAAAGCCATTGTTTATGTCAGCATAATGCACCTGAAAAAAATATGAATAGCTCATGTTGTCCATCAGACTTGATTTGCTTTTGTCTTGCTTCTGCAGGGTTGTGAGTGACTAGAGTTAATCTGATAAACTGACCTGTATGAAGGTGATTATTATTATATTCAAGTATCTTGGTTTTTTAGTGATTCAAATGAAATGAATCTGTGAGTTTTCGGTCCCCGGAAACTTCATGTAAGTGGAGATTGGCAAAGGTGCAACTTGACTTCATGAACTAGGCAACCACTACCTCTAGTTCCCTGCAGTCCAAAGATTTCTTATGCATGATTGGTGATGGGGACCCACTGGGACTTTGATGGCTTTAAAGTCTGTGGTAGGCTGGAAAACAGCTCCCCAAAAGATATCGTCTTCAAATCCCTGGAACTTGTGAATGCCACCTTACATGGCAAATAAATGTGATTAAGTAAAAAATCTTGAGAGAAGGTACTTACCTTGGATTATCCAGATGGGCCCTAAATACACTGTAGCATGTGTCCTCGTGGGACTGAGGTGAAAGGAGTTTTGAGAGAGACACACACACACAGAGAAGACAGAGCAGAGAGAGACGTGGCCACAGGCTGAAGGATGTTAACAATCACCAGAAGCTGGGAGAGGCAAGGAATGGATACTCCCCTAGAGACTCTGGAAGGAGTGCAGCCCTGCCAACACCTTGATTTTGGACTTCTGGCCTCCAGAGCTGTGAGAGAATACATCTCTGTTTTTCTAAGCCACCCAGTTTTTGATTATTTGTTACAGCAGCCACAGGAAACTAATAGTCTAGGTTCAAATCCTGGTTCCAACTGTTAACTACTCATGATCTTAGTTTGTTCTGAACCACAGTTTCTTCATACAGTTGTCCCTCAGTATTCGCGGGGCGATTGGTTCCAGGACCACCTGTGGATACTAAAATCTGAGAATGCTCAAGTCCGTGATGTCAAAGATGGTAGTATTTGTATATAACCTACATAAATCCTTCTGTGTAATTTAAATCATCTCTAGATTACTTATAATATCTCATAGAATGTAAATGCTGTGCAAATAGTTATTATACTAGATTTTAAAATTTGTATTATTTTTTATTGTGATGTTGTGTTTTTTATATATTTTCCTGAATATTTTCTTTTTGAGGTTGGTTGAATCCTCGGACATGCATCCCACAGATACAGAGGGCCAAAGGCATATAAAATGAAAGTATATGTGTAAGATGCCTAGTATGTAATGTTTGGCACATAGTAATAGTTCATGACATGTTTTTCGTGAAAAAAAAAAAAAGTTTCAGTGGTTAAAGCTCACATCACCATGTCCACAAACATAATGTGGTTCTCAGCGTACACACACATTTTATAAGCGTGTAGAAGAGAAGTGCCTGTGTTGGTAATGGGAGAGGAATGGCACATAAAGGACCAGTGTGGAAAGCGCGAGCTGACAGAGGCATGACGGGGAATCAGTGGGTAAAAGATTGTGTGGGAGGTCAATGCAGGGATCACGGGATTCTTACATGACGATAAAGCAGATGGACGAAAGTCCTTAGAATTTAATGGGAAAATTCCCCGGTTTCTTCTTGAAGGGCTTAGCTTTTTATATCCACATCCATATTTTAAACCTCATAACTGAAATCTAAGTACACTCTTCATTTGTAGCTTGTCAGCCGAGGGAAAATTACAGAATGGGTCACAGCAGCGGGAAGATTATGGGTTGCATCTGATAAATGGCTATTTATATGTACTGAGCTGGCTCTGGGGTATTCTCAGGGTATAATTTCATAGCAGAGTTAACATCATCTCATAAAATATGACAACAGGTTTTACGCTGCCGATCTGAAATGAAATTGCAGCCTTCCGTAATGAGCGAGTGCGGCCCAGAAGGCAGGATGGATTGAGCTTGCCTGGTACCTGCCACGTCCAGTCTCAGGCCCTTCCAGTGGAGAGAGGACACATGGGCACATTCCCAATTCTCTGTGGCACCTGCAGTCAGCTTTGGGAAGAGCAGTCTCCCACCTCCACACTCTAGGGACAGCTCCCTTCTTTCTAAAGACGCGTTTCCTGAAGCACTGGGCGTAAATCGCAATCGCATCTCCCCCACTGGCTCACATCATCATTTCCGAGATGATTTACCTTTACTTCTATTGATCTTCAATTGGCAAGAACTGCAAACTCTCCCCCCTCCCCCGCAAGCCCTGACTCAGTGATTAATGATTTATGTAGGAAATCTAAATGCCTCAGATGTGAGCCACACTTGAAGGAACTGCCGAAGTAAATACTTTAAGTGGGCCCTTTTTGAAATGAAAATAATCACAGCAGTGTTAATCTCTTTTGTCATTGGGGACTTTGCTTCCCCTCATTGTGGGAGGGAGAGGGCTGTTTGTGCGTTGTTTGGACAGCACACCTGTACTTTGAGCGAATTTTTCTTGGTGAATGCGTTAGTCTGACTCTAGGTGAAAGCAAGACATTCTGTTTTTAGCCCACCTGGCCCCACCTGGGTTTCCATGTAGGAAACTTTTCTTCATGGAGTTCTGCCCTGGAGTCGGAGCACCTTTGAGAGAAAGGAATGTATACTAGGGTGTTAAGTTCCATAAATTAGTTATTACTCAGTTATTTTATATCCATCTATTATCTTATAGCTCGTCAATACCACCAATTTGTCCCCTTTTGGTCATTCTAGATATAAAGAATCTTGGCCAGGTGCAGTGGCTCATACCTGTAATCTCAGCACTTTGGGAGACCGAGGTGGACTGATCACCTGAGCTCAGGAGTTCCAGACCAGCCTGGCCAACATGGTGAAACCCCATCTCTACTAAAAATGCAAAAATTAGTTGGGCGTGTTGGCAGGTGCCCGTAATGCCAGCTACCACGGAGGCTGAGGCACGAGAATTGCTTGAACCTGGGAGGCAGAGGCTGCAGTGAGCCGAGATGGTGCCATTGCACTCCAGCCTGGGTGACAGAGCGAGACTCTGTCTCCAAAAGAAAAAAAAAAGAATCTTTATCATTTTTACTTAACATGTTAGAATATAAATTTTTATTCCCACCACTCTCATCCTTCTTCCACCCCCAAATGAATGGCCAGTGGGAACTGCTATGCAGGGAGGTCAGCAACCACAGGATTAGGAAACTCTGCCCCTATTGCTCTGGGACAGGATGGTGTGCGGACCCCAGCTGCTCCCAGTCACAGCATCTGCTCAGTGGTGTCAAGTTGGTTCTCAGCACCAAGCTTGGGTAAAAGAGATATTTTTAAATGTTCTAATCAAACACCTTTTCTCAAGTCCTCACCTACTTCTTACTCCCATTAGTATCACAAGTCACATCCTTCTTTTCCCTTGCCAGCAGACATAGAAAGTTTTAGAATAAATCTGTTAGAAAGAGAGGCCATTTGGGAATGAAAACTAGACTCAAGGAAATCTTAAAAGTTACATTTTTACATTACGCAGTTTAAATCCCCTTTCAAGCATTAAATCATCTTTTTATTTTTAGAGTTTATGGTATACAACAGGAACGCTGTAAACATTTTTATTTTTTATTTTTTCTCTTGAGACAGAGTCTCACTCTGTTGCCCAGGCTGGGGTGCAGTGGCATGATCTCAGCTTACTGCAACCTCCACTTCCCAGGTTCAAGCGATTCTCCTGCCTCAGCCTCTCAAGTAGCTGGGATTATAGGCACCTGCCATCACACACAGCTAATTTTTGTATTTTTAGTAGAGACAGGGTTTCACCATGTTGGCCAGGCTGGTCTTGAACTCCTGACCTCAGATGATCCAGCTGCCTTGGCCTCCCAAAGTGCTGGGATTACGGGCGTGAGCCAGTGTGCCTGGCCTAAACATTTCTTTAGTTTTACAAATTACAAAGAGTGAAATTCTTTTTTTTATGTACAAGTCTATGAATTTTCACACACACATAGATTCCTATAACCAGCATCACAGTCGGGATAGAGAACAATTTGAATACCCCAAAGATCTCCCTCCAGCTGCCTTTTTTTAGTTAAACCCTTTCTGTATACCTAACTCCTGGAAACCACTGATCTGTCTGCTTTTGCCTTTTCCAGAATGCTTCCTAAATGGAATAAATCTATAACCTTTAGATACTGAGATTTCACTCAGCATAATGCATTTGAGAGTCACCTATGTTGTTGTCTGTATTTGTAATTAATCATTTTTATTGCTAAGTTGTATTCCATTGCGTAAATGGAACACGGTTTGTTTATCCATTCAGACATTAATGCTAATTTGGTTGTTTCCTGTGTTTTGGTGATTATGAATAATGCTGCTATAAACATTTGTGCACAGATTTTTGTGTTAACATGTTTTTATTTCTCTAGGATAAATACCTAAAAGTAGGATTGCTGGGTCATCTGGTAAATATACATCAAACTTTATAAAAAACTCCCAAGCAATTTTTCAGAGTGGCTGTACAATTTCACATTCCCGTCAGCAACATAAGAGAGTTCTTGTTGATTTACATTCTCACTAGCACTTAAAATTGTCATTTAATTTGCATTTCACTAATTGATTATATTTAAGCATCTTTTCATTCAACTTATTAATTTTATTAATCTTAAGCATTGTGTTTGCTATCCATATATCTTCTTCGGTGAAGTGTCTGTCAAAATCTTTTGCCTATTTTAAAATAGGTTGTTTCTAATCACTGAATTTTGAGTTCTTTATATATTCTGGATACAAGTCCTTCATTTGATATGTGATTATAAATATTTTCTCCTTGCTTATAACTTGTCTTTTTATTGCTTTAATAGTATATTTTGAAGCTGGGCACGGTGGCTCATGTCTGTAATCCCAGCACTTTGGGAGGCTGAGTCTGGTGGATCACAAGGTCATGAGATCGAGACCATCCTGGCTAATACGGTGAAACCCCGTCTCTACTAAAATACAGAAAAGTGGTGGTGGGCGCCTATAGTCCCAGCTACTCTGGAGGCTGAGGCAGGACAATGGCTTGGACCAGGAAGGCAGAGCTTGCAGTGAGCCGAGATAGTGCCACTGCACTCCAACCTGGGCAAGAGTGACTGTCTCAAACAAAACAAAACAAAACAAAACAAAACAAAACAAAACAACAACAAAAAAATTCCAGTATATTTCGTAGAGTAATAAAGGCTTTTTTATTCCTATGAAGTCAAATTTTGCCATATTTTCTTTTATGGATTGTCTTTATTTTCTTATATCTAAAGACCCTTTGCTTAACCCAATCACAGTTTTTAAAATATTTCCTTTGATGAGTTTTATAGTTTTACATTTAATTCTATGATCCATTTTGAGTCAAGTTTTGTATATGGTGTGAGGTATAGTTTGAGGACATCTCCAATTTGCTATTGAGTCTCTCCAGTGAATTTTTCAATTCTAAAATTTCCACTTTGTTCTTTCATACGGTTTTTATTTCTTTGTGGAGAACTTCTGTCTTTCCACTTATTTAAAAAATATTTACCTTTACTTATTATGACATAATTATAATAGCTACTTTAAAGTCTTTATTTCAATATTTAAGTAGCTCCATGCTGGCTTCTGTTGATTGCCTTTTCTCTTGACACTTGTTTAAGTTTTCATAGTCCTTTACATGTCAAATAATTTGGGGTTGCATCTAGGACATTTTGAATATAATGTGATAAAACCCTGAGTCCTATTTAAATCTTCTGAAAAGCATTGACTTGTTTTAAAAATCAGTCAGGCAACTCAGGTTTAGACTCACAACCTGGCCAACTTTCTAAAGCATTTACAGTGATGTTCTGGTCCACTCTGCCTATACATCACCCTGCTGCCAGTCTGAAACCTGGGCAATGATCTACTCCATAGTTCAGAGCTTAAGGCCCTCACTGTGCTGATTCCACTCAGCTTCACACATGCTCAGTTCAGGAGTAAGCTCAACACTTCCTTATACACAGCTTTAAAGGATCCTTTTCTTCAGCACCTTCTTCATAATTATCCACTCTATCCTGCAGTCTCTGGCCTTTAGGGTTTCCCCTTCCTGATGTCTAGCTAGAAAGCTGAGGAATTATCCTACCTATAGGGTCTGCTGTACTGGTGAGGAAGGGAAGAAGCTCTGCTTCTTGCTGGCATTTGCCTGGTGTAGGGCAGAGAGACTCAACAGGACTCTGCCCCTCAGGGACCACCTCAGCTACCAGTGAGAGCGGAAGGGGGACCAATTCTTTGCTGGTGTTTGCCTGGAGTAGAGCCGATAAAGTCAAAAGGATTTAGACCGATGGGGTCCTCCCTTTCCAGAGACTCTGGCTTTCCTAAGGGCTTCTTTCTGTCTGCATCCAGTTTTTCAGGCTGCTTCAGCACCCAGAACAAAATCTATGAGACGCCAAAAACAAACAAACAAACAAAGACACAACGAAAATGTCTTTAGAGAAATCACCACCCAATCATGCCTGGAGTCCAGTTATCCTTACCCACTCTGACTGCTTTCATCCACTTTTCAGAGCCTTTTGATAGTTGGATTATGTGTGTTGATCTAGAGTTTTTAGTTGTAGTTACCAGGAAAGATATGGCTGAGTGTGCTTACCTGTTCTTGCCTGGAACCAAAAGTTCATACAGATTTTTATGAATGAGGCTAGGCACGGTGGCTCATGCCTGTAATCCCAGCACTTTGGGAGGCTGAGGCGGGCAGATCACTTGAGGTCAGGAGCTTAAGATCAGCCTGGCCAACATGGTGAAAGCCTGTCTCTACTAAAAATACAAAAAGATGAGCCTGGTATGGTGACGCATGTCTGTAATCCCAACTACTTGGGAGGCTGAGACAGAAGAATCACTTGAACCTGGGAGGCAGAGGTTGCAGTGAGCCAAGATCACATCACTACACACTCCAGCCTAGGTGACAGAGTGAGACTCTGTCTCAAAAAAAAAAAAAAAAAAGATGAATGAGCGAAAGGAAAATGCTTGACATCTATTATAATATCTAACTTTTTGGAGAACTGCCCATTTTTAATTCCCAGGCCTATGTATATCTTAAAAACTTTAGCCTTTCTTCTTGTCTCTTAAAGATAAAAAATCTATCTATAATTTAGGCTCAGGGATATTAATTTTATATTTTATTTAAATGATTAAAATTGCACTGCCAGAGTTACCACTGCTCTTTCCACTTGGCACAGATAGCCTGGAATGAGGGTAAGAGCATGGCATTATAGTTCTGGCTCAGCAACTCTCTGGGCTGTGTGACCTTGGAAAAATTCTTCAGTAACTCAAAACTCTGTCCACAGCACAAATGACTAGCACTAGATAGTCCCTAAGTTTTCCTGCAGTCTTCCCATTCTACCTCTCCAACGCTTGGTAAGCCTGATGTTAACATCACCTCCTCTCTCCAGCCCGGGACACACTCTACTTCTTTCCTCTTGTATACTGTTTGCCCCAAGATCTATGAGATTTGCCCTCTGCTCCAGCTCTCTGTACCCACCAACATGGGGCCATTATGCAATCCTTGAATCTCTCTTCTTTGAATTACAAGCTTTAGCTCTTCTTCTTCTGTTAAGAATCTTGATTTTCATTTTCTTCATGAACTTAGTAATGGCAAAGGAGGTTTAGTCTAAGCACACTGTGTAGTCACACCCACAATTCAGGGATACAGGCCACCATGAGGTTGACTGTCAAAGTCCATTCTCTTGAAGCTTTACAATTCTTTTGGAACTTTACCACTTTGGACGATTTCTCCTGACGCACTTGTCAGATAACAGCCTGGAATCATCAGAGCATATCCCTATAGGTTCCCTGAATTTCTAAGCTGTTCCCCAGCCAGAATCTTTCAGCACTGTCCTTTTTATCGGCCTTAGATTCAGTGGTTCTTAAATGTGGGATTTTGACACATTGGTGTTCTGGAGCCAATTTTGGTTTTTCTGGCTGATTACCTGTTGCTATCCATATTTAAAATCTTGTGTATACAAAATGTTTTCTTTTCATTTTTTAAACTGTTATGTATGACTATGTACAAGTCCAGATTGTCTACACAAGTCTGAAAGTACCAGACATTAGCGCCACAGGTTGGAAATAGGGTTTATTTGAAAATAAAATGCCTCCACAATCACAGAAAGTTTTAGAAATATGAAGCTAAGCAATTTTCCTCCTTCCTGCAGATCTTAACCTTGAATATAGCTCACGTACTGTGGCTCCCCTAGGGTTCTAGACATTGTACAACTGCCGCATATATTTTTTCGAACATAGTGCTTTTTGAAAGGGACGTCTTGAGGGACTTGTGTTTAGAGGAACTCTCTTTAGGAAATAGTGGTCTTAACTGTTTCTCCTTCCCATTAGCAGAGTACATCAGGAACTGTGTCCTCCAGAGTTGAGTTACTGAAGGTCAGTGCTGTCCTTTCATGTACACGCTGCCCCTTCTTGGACCCCAACCAATGATTCACACAATATTAGGAAATTAGGAAAGACTCCTTCATCAATGGCTTCTTATTACTCTTGAAATAAAAGTAATATTCTTTTTTTTTTTTTTTCTTTCGAGACAGAGTTTCGCTCTTGTTGCTCAGGCTGGAGTGCAATGGCACTATTTTGGCTCATCACAACCTCTGCCTCCCAGGTTCAAGCGATTCTCCTACCTCAGCCTCCTGAGTAGCTGGAATTACAAGCATGTGCCACCACATCTGGCTAATTCTGTAGTTTTAGTAGAGACGGGATTTCTCCATGTTGGTCAGGCTGGTCTCGAACTCCCGACCTCAGGTGATCCACCTGCCTCTGCCTCCCAAAGTGCCGGGATTACAGGTGTGAGTCACTGTGTTTAGCCATAAAACTGATATTCTTGGCTGGGTGCAGTGGCTCATACCTGTAATCCCAGCACTTTGGGAGGCAGAGGTGGGTGGATCATGAGGTCAGGAGATGGAGACCATCCTGGCTAACACGGTGAAACCCTGTCTCTACTAAAAATACAAAAAATTAGCCAAGCATGGTGGCGGGTGCCTGTAGTCCCAGCTACTTGGGAGGCTGAGGCAGGAGAATGGCGTGAACCTGGGAGGCAGAGCTTGCAGTGAGCCGAAATCGTGCCACTGCACTCCAGCCTGGGAGACAGTGAGACTCAGTCTCAAAAAAAAAAAAAAACTAATGTTCTTAATATGACCTAAAGCATAGCTTTGTCTTGACCACTCTCCCTGCTCTATCTCTACACTACAGTCAAAATTTTCCTTTTAAAAAAATTATATATTCATTATACACCCTCTCACTCTAGATCCTTTTTTTTTTTTTTGACACGGACTCTTGCTCCGTCGCCCAGGCTGGAGTGCAGTGGCCGGATCTCAGCTCACTGCAAGCTCCGCTTCCCAGGTTCACGCCATTCTCCTGCTTCAGCCTCCCGAGTAGCTGGGACTACAGGCACCCGCCACCTCGCCCGGCTAGTTTTTTGTATTTTTTTAGTAGAGACGGGGTTTCACCGTGTTAGCCAGGATGGTCTCGATCTCCTGACCTCATGATCCGCCCGTCTCGGCCTCCCAAAGTGCTGGGATTACAGGCTTGAGCCACCGCGCCCGGCCTCTAGATCCTTTCTTAATCCCCATATTTTTTTTTGCCTGAAAATACTCTCCTCCTTTCCTCAAACTTGATTTGATTGATGCCAAGTTATTCTCTAGGTATCAGCTCCAATATTAACTCCAGAAAGCCTCCCCTGAATCCCGGGTACATCCCCTCCCTTCAAAGCACACATCTTGATTTTAATTATAAGCTTATTTATGTGTTTGTTTAATATCAGTTCTCTCCCCACCCCTGCACTGGTTTGAAAGCTCCATGAGAACAGAGAACATGTTATTAGTCAGTCACCATTATACATTGTCATCATTAGCAATGTTTACTAAATGTGAACAAATGGTGTCTGTTGGCTTCTGAATGATTAATTCACAGTCAACAGAAAGAACCCTGTAGGCTTGAAGCAGTCCAGTAACTCAGCTCAGAGTAGCCACAGGTCAATGGGATAATGGACTAGAGCCATGTGTCGTGCTCATGCCATTGATCTTGTAGATTTGCTGGTGATCCGAAGGAAGTCTATTCTTTTATCTCCTTCATATGTACTTCTGTTACACCATTGGAGCTATTTCATTTGGCTGTGTCATTGTTAGAAGCAGCACAGAGCCCAAGACAACTGATTCACATAGCAGAAATGGTGACTGAGGTGGTTACTCCTTTTGGGACTCTGATATCAGAAAGTACATCGTTGAGTGATGCCCTGAAAACCCATGTCGGGGCCTCAACTAGTAATCTTGGAAGTGGCCCAGGCAAAATCACTTTGGGGACATTCCCCAGAAGTTGATTGTTTACAGATATTCTGCTTCTCCTACCTCCAGGAAGGTGAAAACTTGCAATTCCTTGCCCATTTAAGGTACGGTGTAATCGTGAGACTTGCTTCAGTCAACAAAATGCTGGAAGAAATGACATCTGAGAAGAAACCTTTAAGACCAGTGTACATTTTGTCTTGTCTCCTTCATTGCCACTGCAATAGACAATTATCCAAACAGTAGAACTTCCATCCACCCAAATCCTGCGGTGAGGAGATATAGGACAGAGCCCTATGCTGATGCTTTATAGCTGAGCAGCAAAAAACACATGGCAGGGTTCTCGGTGTTGGGTGGACAAAGCTGTTAGCGAGTAGCATCACTTTCTTCCCCCTGGCTTTACGGATCTCAGTGCAAGAGCTCCTGATCAATAGCCTTGTGCTACTTGACCTTGTATGCATGGAGAATACAACTTTTCCTTAGGAGACACAAGTATTTGGGGGTTGCCTGTTTTTGAAACATATACTACCCCATCTTGATTGATACACTATGTCTCAGGGTCTGATTTAAGCATCTTAGGTATATGGAGTCATTTACTTTTTACAAACACACTGCAGAGAAGGTACTATTATCTCCATTCTATGCATGTGAAAACCAAGGCATAGGCTGGGAAAAGTGGCTCACACCTATAACTTCAGCACATTGGGAGGCCAAGGCAGGAGGATCATTTGAGCTTAGGAGTTTGAGACCAACCTGGGCAACATAGTGAGAACCTTGTCTGTACAAAACATTAAAAAATTAGCTTGGCATAATGGCGCATGCCTGTGGTCCCAGCTATTCAGCAGCCGGAGGTGGGAGGATAGCTTGGGCCCAGGAGGCTGAAGCTGCAGTGAGCCATGATTGTGCCAGTGCACTTTAGCCTGGGTGACAGAGTGACACCCTATCTCAAAAACCAAACAAACAAACAAACAAACAAAACAACCGAGGCATAAAGACATTAGATGAAAAATCTAAAATGTAATAGAGCTAGGATTCAAACCTAGAGAGTTTGGCTTCAGAGCCTGTAGTCATGACCATGATGCTCCTGTGCCTCTTGATAACCCTCTGGCCTGCTATCTTTTGCTGTCTTCCTGCTCCCTTGGACTTGATGCCGCAAATGACCTATCTTCATTCCTAGAGCTCTGAACTCTAGGCTCCTAGCTTGCCTGAGAAGGAGACAACCAAATACTCCTTGGAGAAGGTTCATGTACATCAACTGTCCTCTCTTTCTCCTATCTGAGCACTTGGAGTCTGAATACTCCATCTAAGATTCTATAACAGGACATCCAAATTCCAGTTTACCAGATTGAGACAAACCCTAACCAACTTATTATTTAATCAGCGACACAGGGGCAATTTATTGTCCATCAATAGCTCAATCACTAACAATTAGAGATAAACACATAGGAGCATAGGAGAGAAACTAAATGCATTTTTGGCCTTAGAGTCACAGAATTACATTAATCATAATCCTTTTTTCTCATAAAATACTGTCATTTTTGACCCATGTTTGTCCCTGTTGCTTATAGGTATGTATGAAAGTATATATTTATTGACTCAATTTTCTTTAATAACATAATTAAAATATTGGCAGTAGCTTACATGTGCTTATGTGCCCCTTCTGCATCCTGTCCTTTAGTGAATCCCACCCACGCTCCTGATTCAAGTGTATATCACTTATTCACTTTTCAACATGTAATTTCACTATCTATATTCCTGAAAGATGTTTCAGGATTTTTGTGCTTAGCTATTTTTAACCTTATACAAAAAATGTTGTCCCGAATGCATTCTTCTTATTTTTTCCTACTCAATGTTCTGTTGCTAAGACATCTGTTGTGGCCACCGGAATTCCTCACAGATCTCTAACTACTGGGAGTGTAATTGACAAGAGCCCCATTTCTATGCTGTGTCCCCCATCACTGAGTTGCCCTAAGGCCACACTCCCCACTGCTCCTGGGGCCCTGCTCTCAACCAATGACTGAGTGTGGCAGAGGCATAGGGAAGCCCCATTCCTGGGAGACATGGGGCTCCCTGACACCTGATGGCTTAAGGACACCTGGGTGGCCTTGAGAAGTCTTCCTTAGACCTAACAGCAATGTAGTTCACTTTCATCCCACCTTCTTTTCCTCTTGCCTAAATCTGGGTCGACTTGCGTGGTAGTCTGATGGCTCCCCCATCCTTCCCAGGCTCCTTCTCCATTTTCTCTCATAGTCATTGCCCTTAAAAAAATCTTCCTATGTTTAATCTCACCTTGGCATCTTCCTCTCAGAAACCTGGACAAAAGCAACATTCACACGTTGCCTGTAACTGAAATGCATTGTTTTGACTGCTGCATAATATTTAATGATGTGAATATACCAATAAAATGGAAAAATACATTGTGGTATACTCATATATAGTCATGTACTGCATAACGACATTTTGGTTAACAATAAACCTCATATACAACAGTGGTCCCGTAAGGTTATAATGGAGCTCAAAAATTCCTGTTGCATAGTGATGTGTGGTAGCCATGGTAACGCTATAGCACAACGTATTACTTGTATTTCTGGTGATGCTGGTATAAACAAACCTACTGCGCTGCCAGTCATGTAAAAGTGTTGCACAGGCCGGGCACCCTGGCTCATTCCTGGAATCCCAGCACTTTGGGTGGCCAAGGCAGGCAGATAGCTTGAGCTCAGGAGTTTGAGACCAGCCTGGGCAATGTAGTGAAACCTCATCTCTATCAAAAATGCAAAAACTAGCTGGGCATGGTCATGTGTACCTGTAGTCCCAGCTGCTCAGGAGGCTGATGTGGGAGGATCGCTTGAGCCTAGGAGGTAGAGGCTACAGTGAGCTGTGATCATGCCACTGCACTCCAGCCTGGGCAACAGAGTGAGATCCTGTCTCAAAAAAATTTTTTAATACAAATAAAAATATAAAAGCATAACACATACAATTATGTATGGCATGTATTACTTGATAATAAATGACTGTTACTGGTCTATGTATTTACTATACTATATTTTTAATTTGCATATTATAATATACTCTTTCTACTTACTAAAAAAAGTTAGCTGTAAAACAGCCTCAGGCAAGTCCTTCAGGAGGTATTCCAAAAGAAGAGACTGTTACCGTAAGAGATGACAGCTCCATGCATATTATTGCCCCTGAAGACCTGCCAGTGGGACGAGATGTGCGGGTGGAAAACTGATATTGATGATCCTGACTCTGTGAGTCCTACACTAATGTGTGTGTTTCTGTTTTAGTTTAAAAACAAAACTTTCAATTTTTTAAAAACACAAAACATTTAGGAAGTAAAAAATAAAAATTTTAAGCCAGGCGCGGTGGCTCAAGCCTGTAATCCCAGCACTTTGGGAGGCCGAGACGGGCGGATCACGAGGTCAGGAGATAGAGACCATCCTGGCTAACACAGTGAAACCCCATCTCTACTAAAAACTACAAAAAACTAGCCAGGCGAGGTGGGGGCGCCTGTAGTCCCAGCTACCTGGGAGGCTGAGGCAGGAGAATGGCGTGAACCCGGGAGGCGGAGCTTGCAGTGAGCTGAGATCCAGCCACAGCACTCCAGCCTGGGTGACAGAGCGAGACTCCGTCTCAAAAAATAAATAAATAAATAAAATAAAATAAAAATTTTAAAAATAGAAAAAATTATAGTATAATGATATAAAGAAAGATAATATTTTTCATACTGTTGTATAATGTATTTGTGTTTCAAGCTAAGTGTTATTACAAGAGTCCAAAAGTTTTTTAAAAATTTAAAAGTTTATAAAGTAAAAAAAAAATTACAGTAAGGTAAGGTTAATTTATTGTTGAAGAAAGAAACATATTTTTTATAAATTTAGTATAGCCTAAGAGTACAGTGTTCATGAAGTTTACAGTAGTGCATAATAATGTCCTAGGCCTTCACATTCACTCACCACTCACTCACTTACTCACCCAGGGCAACTTCTATTCCTTTCTGCAAGCTCTATTCGCGGTAAGTGTTCTATATAGGTGTACCATTTTTTATCTTTTAGACCATATTTTCACTGTAGCATTTTTATGTTTAGATACACAAGTATTAATACTTACCATTGTGTTAGGGTTATCTACAGGATTCAACACAGTAACATGCATATAGGTTTGTAACCTAGGAGCAATAGGCTATATCATGTAGGTAGATGTGTAGCAGGCTATGGCATTTAGCTTTGTGTAAGTACACTCTACGATGTTCACACAATGACCAAATTGCCTGACTATGCATTTTTCAGAAAATATTCCTGTCATTAAGAAATGCATGACTGTAATTAAATATTTAGGTTGTTTCCAGATTTTACCATTTTGAAGAGTGCTGCTATTAACATCCTTGTACATGTGCAACAAGTTGTCTTAGTTATATATCTGGAAATGTATGCATATATTTCATATATCATATATGCATACATTTCCAGATATATCTTTTATAGATCAGATAAATATTTGATATATAATATTACATACATTTAAAATATAAATATATTTCCAGATATATATCTTGTATGTATAATATGCTTAGATATAAGATATATATCCAGATATATATCTAAGATATATCTATATATTTACATATCTTAAATATATCTAAATATATATGTAAGACAAATACCCAGACATATACATCTGGAAACTACTGCTTTTTTTTTTCATTCTGTTGCCCAAGCTGGGGTGCATGGCGTAATCTCAGCTCACTGCAGTCTCCACCTCCTGGGATCAAGCAATTCTCCTGCCTTAGCCTCCCGAGTAGCTGGGATTACAGGTGCACGCCACCACACCTGGCTAATTTTTGTATTTTTTTAGTAGAGACAGGGTTTCACCATGTTGGCAAGCCTGGTCTCGAACTCCTGACCTTGTGATCTGCCCACCTCTGCCTCCCAAAGTGCTGGGATTACAGATGTGAGTCACTGCGCCCAGCCACGAAACTACTGCTTTTTAAAGAGCTTGTACACATATGTATTTCTACCAGCAAAGTATAGAAGATTTTGTGGTTCCATATCCTTTCCAATACTTTAATATAGTTGGGCTTTTTTATTTTTGCTAATTAAATGGATATAAAATATATCTCACTGTGGACTTGACTGGTAATTCCCTCTGACCGAACATCTTTTTATGTTTATTTCCTCTTCTGTAAAATGCCTATGTATGTCTTTTGCTATTTTTCTTTTGGAATGCCTGTTGTTTCCGACAGCTTTGAAGGAGTTTTTAATATGATCCTGGTATGAATTCATCATCAGTTACATGTACTGAAAATATCTTTTTCTAATCCAATTTGTAAAATGGTCTTTCACATTCATAAGGTTTCTGTTGATGAACAGAAGTTTTTAATAGAATGACATTTACCGGTTGTTAATTTTATGGTTAGCATTTTTGTTGCTAAAATTTTTTCTTATCTCAAGGTTAAAAGGATATTTACTTATCTTTGCTCCTTAAAAAAAGATGGAAGCTTAGCTTTTGTTATTTATTCCTGAGCAATCTGTAATTATTTTTGTGTGTGGTATGTACTTCAGAACTAATTTCACTTTTTTCCCATAGCTATTCTTTTCCCCCTTCCCCAGATTAATTTATTAAATAGTCTTTTTTCTCTACTGACCTTCCATACCAGCTCTCTCAAATATCAAAGTTCTATATATTCAAGGGTCTCTTTCTGGAATCTCTATTCTATTCCGTTGACCAGTTTGTCTCTACACTAGTAACACACTATCTTAATATAGCTTCTTATAAGTCTTGATATCTGGTAGTATAAGTCCATCTTTCTCATTCTTACTCCTTCAAATTTCTTGGTTAATTTTGATCCTTTTATTCTTCCACATAACTTTTTAAACCCTCTTTTAGATTACATTTTCTAGGTATTACTTGTTACTGTATAATAATGCAGCTGACTTTGTATTAAAACAATTGTGGTGAAAATAATGATCACGATAACAACTGTCTATTCAGTGTTTCAGCTATCATTCACTCAGTACCTATTCTCTGTCAGCCATGATGCCAAGCGCTTACATACATTTTCCTCCTTTATTCTCAACACAGGCCTATGAGTTTGAAAATAACTAGCAGAGTAGAAAACCAAGGTACAGAGAAATGAAGCACTTATCTAACATCATACAATTAGACTGTTTAGTAACTAGGATTTAATCTTAAACTATTCTGACTTTAAAGCGTTCACTCTTAATTTATGCAGATTATGACAGTGTCCTTAGCTTTAAGGAGAAACGATAATAACAAAACAAACATTGACCACTCCATCATTTCTCAGCATTTTCTGTTCTCCCAATTAGAGCTTCCATATGCAGATGACATCTTAAATGTGGTTTACATTGACCATCTATAAAAGTTGTGAAAAACTGGTTCTCTAAGAGTTTGGTCTCCAATGTCTGTTTAATAGATCAGTCCTTGCATTCTTCACTGGCTACAGCCTCCATATATTGCAGGCTGTCCCTGTTATAATCAAGATCCCATGATTTAAGAGGAGTGAAGGAGAGGGCTGTGACTTCCAGAGCCTGATTTCTTCTCAGAGAGCGTTGTTCTGCTTTGTTTATTTTTATGTAGTTTTACTGATCATATGTTAAATGTGGCACACACAATTCAGCCTGCTTCGTGATTAGCAAGGGAAAGCTTTTATTTGTGAGTGTGATATGCCCTCCAACCCAAAACTACATAGCGGAGGAAACACAAGGTCACACAAGATTTAAATCCTCCCATAATAATAAGCCAGCATAGTAGACATATAATCATCCCCGAGACTTGCATTGCAAAACAATTTCACAGTGCATAACTAGCTAATTTAATCTTCCATAACCTTGGGAAGCAAACGGAGTAGGTGCTACTATGACCATTTTATAAATGAAGATGAGATGCAGAGACAGTGACTTGTCCAAGGTCACAGTGCAGTTGAGAAATAAGAGCTACAGCTAGGTCCGTGGAGACGGATTTTCAGTCCGGAGCTGTCTTCACCTCTTCTTGTTTCCTACCTTGAAGCTTTGACATTCCAAGGCACCCAGGGAAAGGCACTCCCTGACTCCTTCTCAGAGTTGCTGCTCCAAAAGAGGGTTCATTTCCTATTAAAGCAGAGAAGCAACTGAACAGATGAGATACCCCCACCATCAGAATCCTGATAGCCATTGGCTGTAACATTTTCTTGCTCAGTTTAAATTCAGATTTCGACTTTACAAGCACTATTTGAATCCAACAGCTCTAAAGTGGCAGAATTCCACCTGGTCTTCCTAAGACCAGGGTTCTTTCCACTGTATTTTGAAAGAGGAGCGTCATGTAGGAATGGCTTTAGCATCCTCTGGCCCTGGGAAAAAACCTGGAAGTGCACTTGTCCCTGAGTGGTCCTAAGTGCCTTCTGGATTTGTGAGTGAGATGCTCCTCCTTGCTCCATCACCAGACCTTCTGCACCCCGTAGTGATAAACAGCCTTCGCTTCTACGTCAACCCACGGCAGTGTGGAATCAGCTTCTCAGATGCGATAGTGTCCTAATCCAGGACTTCTAGCTCTCTCGAGGCCGGATTCAGTAAACATGTATATTTTATTTCAGTAGTTTTCTATGTGTGTATGTATGTCCATTTGACTCTTGGACAATGAGGGAGTTAGGGGTGCCAACCTCCCACAGAGTAAAAAATATGCTATTACTTTTTTTTTTTTTTTGTAGGCAGAGTCTCACTCTGTCACCCAGGCTGGACTGCAGTGGTGCGATCTCTGCTCCCTACAACCTCCACCTCCCAGCTTCAAGCCTTCAAGCCATCCTCCTGCCTCAGCCTCCCTAGTAGCTGGGAATATAGGTGCATGCCACATGCCTGGCTAATTTTTGTATTTTTAGTAGAGATGGGGTTTCACCATGTTGGCCAGACTGGTCTTGAACTCCTGACCTCAGGTGATCCACCTGCCTTGGCCTTCCAAAGTGCTGGGATTATGGGTGTGAGCCACCACAGCTGGTCTGCTATAACTTTTGATTCTCTAAAAATGTAACTACTATAGCCCACTGTGTACCAGAACCCTTACCAAACACATAAACAGTGATTAATACACATTTTGTATGTTATACATATTATCTACTGTATTGTTATAATAAAGCAAGCTAGAGAAAAGAAAATGTTATTAGGTAAATCATAAGGAAAATACATTTACAATACTTACTTATCAATACCATTAAGTTTAAGTCATCTGTTTACAAGCTGAATCATCTCTCTGAAAGGGTGGCAATCACAGCTGCATACCTCAATCTACGGGTACATATCAAGCAATTCAACTTTTTCTTGTAATGTTATGACTTTTCTCTGCTTCTTGGGAGTACTTCCAGCATCACTAGTGATACTTTATATGGGTCCCATGGTGTTATTCAAGGTTTATAATATTGACTAAACATGATGAAAAATATGTAAGAACCAAACCACAAGAGATCACTTTTTACTGCCATATGCAATTTACCAGAAAGACCGACTGCTCACGTGGAGATTTTTAGGGTCACACTGCGTTTTTAGTGGATATTCACAACACTTGAGCTCACGGCAACAGCAACAGAAAGGGGCTATTAAACTACTATGGTAGTACAGTATTACTAAGTTAATTTTATACAGTTATGATTTAATACTGCATCTTCATGTTTGCTTACATTTTTCTCAACTGGGAATGATGCCATGTACTATCTCTAAGTGTTTGTGCATACATTTTGATACATTTTAACTTCTATAATAGACCTTTGTATACTTTATGCTGGTAAATTACAAAATAGACTAGTATCTATACATATTTGCTGCATTCATGACATAACTTTTTCTTTTTCTTTTTGAGATTGAGTCTTGCTCTGTTGCCCAGGCTGGAGTGCAGTGGTGTGATCTCAGCTCACTGCAACCTCCACCTCCTGGGTTCAAGCAATTCTCGTGCCTCAGCCTCCCGAGTAGCTGAACCTACAGGCATGTGCCACCACACTCGGCTTATTTTTTATATTTTTAGTAGAGATGGGGTTTCACCGTGTTAGCCAGGAAGGGATTACAGGCGTGAGCCACTGCACCTGGCTGATGCCTGTAATCCCAGCACTTTGGGAGGTCAAGACAGGTGGATCACTTGAGGGCAGGAGTTTGAGACCAGCCTGGTCAACATGATGAAACTCCATCTCTACTAAAAATACAAAAATTAGCTGGACATGGTGGCAGGCACCTGTAATTCCAGCTACTTGGGAGACTGAGGCAGGAGAATTGCTTGAACCTGGGATGCCGAGGTTGTAGTGAGCCAGAATGGCGCCACTGTCCTCCAGCCTGGGCGACAGAGCAAGACTTTGTCTCAAAAAAAAAGAAAAAAGAAAAAAATCTGAATGTAAGTGGACCAGCGCAGTTCAAACCAGTGTTGCTCAAGGATCAACTGTATTCTGTTTCATTACCTAGTGAAATAATAAAGTTTTGTATCCTTTTCAATTAATATATTTTGGGCATTTTTGAGGTCTGTAAAGGTTTTTCAAAACTGCCTTTTAAAAGCTGCAAAATATTTCATTATTTTGATATACAACAATTTATCCACACAGTTGCACATCATTAGTCATTTAGGTCCTTTTCATTTTGGTTAAACATCTTTGTGCATAAAAATATGCTCATCCTTTTAATTGTTTTAGGATTCACACATGTGGAATTCTTCATCAAAGAGTAGGAACACTTTGAAGATTTTTGATACAAGATTGCCTAACTGCTTTTCAGAAAGACAACACCAATTTACACTCCCTCCACAATGGGGAAAAATGCTACTCTTACCAGATTTTGAGTCTTGCCATTTTTCAAACACTTCGTTATTTCAATAGGTTTTTAAGTGGTATCTCGAGGTTGTTTTATCTGGTTGAATACTTGTGAGGTTAGCTTTTTTTCTCAGGTCTGTTAGTCATTTATATAATCCTTTAGCCACTTTCTTAAAAATGTGATCTTAGCATTCTTCTTCACTTCTTTAGTTATTAGGGACATAAATCCTTTTTCTGAATTATTTGTAATAAATGCTTTCCACATGATTGTTGTAAGGTTTTTAAGTATTGTAATGACTTTTTTGAAGTACTTAAGTTTTGTATTTTCATTAAGGAAATGATTACTCTTCTCTGACTTCCTCTGTTGGTTATCTGTTCAAAAAACCCTTTCCTACTCAAAGCTCTAACAAATATTCATCTCAGTATTTTCAAGTTTTGGTTTCACTCAAAATTTTCCCTTTTATACACTTGGGTTTATTTTGATACATAGTGTATGAGGCTATACATTTTTTCTTTGTTTGCAAATAGCCAGATTTTTCAACAGATTTGCATGTACTGTGTCTTGATGTTAAATTGGACAACATTTTTTAAAAAGGCAATGAGAGGATTTGGTGCTGGAGAAATTCATTCATAAGCCTGGCGTATTCAGAACACTGACGAATTGTTGGGTGAGTACCAAGAAAGTTGTCAGGATAGACAAGTATTCAACAGCCACTGGGAAGGTTCCAAACTGTGCCCCCTTTCCCCTTCTCCATAATTAAGGAGATTCCCTTTACCAAAATGAACTGTCCTAAATTTAAGTAGCCAAAAGTCACAGCAGACCCAGAATTGTTTCTTGGTGTCAAGGCCTCAATCAACCACCAGAAAATGAGATATTCACAGATCAAGTTGACAAGGGATGCCAGAAGGGACAGGAGGTACAACTGTCAGATAGATTGGTCTTGTTGGCCACCCAGCTGTTTGTGCCACTTGCATATTCTCCCACAGCACTCCCTGCATGTCTCCAGCACATTACAACACCGTTTTCTAATTTTGTGTTATGTGTCTTTTTCTTTTCCTCTATCCTGCTCCTTGCTTTAAAAAAATTATTAATGGATAGTAACTAATTTTCTCATTTGAAAAAAAATACACTTAAGTAACTCTATGCAGTTTACTAAATGTTATTATACCTTCATTTGATAAATGTGAAAACTCATTTAACACATACCTCAAGCATGACATAAAATGTTGCCATTATTCTAGAAAATTTCTTGTGCCCTTTGTAGTCATCACCCCGTGCTCAGTCCTGAGGTAGCCACTATTCCAATTTCTGTACCCACAGAACCCACAGACCTGTTTTGGTTCTTGAATTTCATAGTAATTGAATTTTAAAGTATATATTCCTTTGTCTCTTAATTCCTTCATTAACTCTATAATATTTCATACATTCATTCATGTCTATTCCTTTTTGTTGCTGAGCAGATTTCAGCACTATTTGTTGAATAGATTGTCCTTTTCTCATCAATTTGCCTTGGCACCTTTGTCAGAAAACATTTGATTGTATTTTTTTTTCTGTCCTATTGATATATTTGTGTATTTTAACACCAATAAGACACTGTCTTAGAAACTGATAAATTAATACTAACATTTATATGGAAATGTAAAAGACCAAAACAGTCTTTAAAAATATGATAAAACTGGCGGGGGAGGGGGGGGCGGTGGCTCATGCCTCTAATCACAGCACTTCGGGAGGCCGAGGTGGGTGGATCACTTGCCATCAGGAGTTCGAGACCAGCCTGGCCAAAATGGTGAAACCCGTTTCTACTAAAAACACACAAAAATTAGCTGAGTGTGGTGGTGCACCTGTAATCCCAGCTACTCAGGAGGCTGAGGCAGGAGAATCGCTTGAACCCAGGAGGCAGAGGTTGCAGTAAGCCAAGATTGTGCCATTGCACTCCAGCCTGGGCAACAGAGCAAGACTCTCTCAAAAAAAAAAAAAAAAAAAAAAA
>NC_045434.1:104796468-104940870 GCF_002776525.5 Piliocolobus tephrosceles | reverse complement strand
AGGAAGGCAGGCAGGCAGGAAGGCAGGCAAGCCAGCCAGCCGGATGTGAACAGGCCTAGCAATACTTTCTGAGAATGTGTCAGCCCATACCTGGAGAATTACTTTCTCTTCTGGGACTACATCTAAAAAGAAACACAGGCAAATAGAACCACATTCCAGGGAGAATGCTTAGGGTGCTGAAATCACTCAAAAATAAATCATATGAGGAATGCTTGTAGGAACTGGAGATATTTCGTTCTTGAAGGAAAAATGCAAGAAAATCATCCTCTGTAAACAAGACATAATATTTAAAGGGCATTAAACTTGCCCATTAAGGCCTGGACAGATGGAATAGAACCAATGAGTAAAGCTATAGGCAGATTCAAGCTCGACAGAAGGAGAATTTCACTAATAGTCAGAGGGGACCGCACATCGACTGGATTGCCTGAAGAGGCTCCTTGTCACAGGAGCTACGTAGAAAGAGACTGGATGATGCCTTGGCCAGGCTGTAGTACAAGGAACCGAAGCCTTATGGGAACTTTGGGCTAGGTGACTTTTAAGGCCCTCCCTTCTCAAAGTGTCTGTCCTGAAAGCAGAGGCCTTCACTGGGCAGAACAAGCCCCCTAATGCCAGCAATGCCTATAGCTCCCATCTCAAGCAGGTGGGAGGTGGGGCTACCATAGCCCTCCAGCAAGAAACAGTCCTTCCTCAGAAGGAACTGTGACACCGTGTGACTCCGGTCACCTGCCTATGGCTGCCTGGATCAAAAAGGCTGGTGGGTTTGTAAGCAGAAACTGAAAAGAAAAGGAATTAAAAAAAAAAAAAATCCAGAGTAGGTGGGCAAGCAGGGCCATGAAGATAGCAGGAGCCCTGATGGGGCAGAAGCTGTAGGGCAGTATAAAGCTACAGTCATTCCCAGAAGCAATGCCGGGGAGGAGGGTTGAAGGGGAGGATGATTTAAAGGGAGGAGGGGAGGAGGGTTGGAAGGGAGAAAGGGAGGAGGGAAGGAATAGAGGAGGGGAGGAGGGGGAAAAAAGGAGGAGGGGAAGTGGAGCTGGGGAGAGGAGAGAGTCTCCACAATGATGTGAAATGGGAGAGCCTCTGGGGCCAAGATAATGGAGAGAAAAAATAGGCTACTATTGTCCCAGGTCCCTGTGGTTCGGGCTTTTGTCCCCTTTTCTGGCCCCTGTGAAGCCAAGGTTCCCTGGGTTCCCCTGAGAGTCCAGTTGTTTTTATAGCCAAGCACACCCATGGAATAAGCCCCTTACCTGAAGCAACATGAGTAAGACCTTGTTTTTTGAAATTCAAAGCATTTAAAAGAAGGCCAGAGGAGGAAAGCAGTGACCATTTGGGCCTTGAAAAGAGAGGATACAGCAGTGTATGTGGTAACCAGCAGCACCAAAACCAGTGAAAGCAAAGCCCTTCATCAGTGAGAGGCTCAACTCCCCTCAGGCTCATCACCCTCTCCCTGCATCCTACCTTCTGGAAGCCCTCAGCTTCTCTCTCATCAAACTACAAAGAACGCTGGAAGCAGAAAACAGTGCCCTGGTGAGTGAGGACTCCCCAGGTAGACAGAATACTAGATGTTTCAGCCAGAAGGAGTTTCGCCACAGAGGAGAATGCGGCTTCCCTCTTTGAAAGGGAGGGGTATCTGAGGTGAAAGAACAGCCTCCAAATCCTCCAATCCATCATGTTCCATTCTCCAAATGCAGACAGCAAGAGCCAGCTGCCCAGGAAGCCTGAGGCTGCAGAAGGACACTGGGGCATCTCTAACCAGGTCCCTTCCCCTTGACCAAACGTTTTCTGTCTGTGAGATGACGGCAGTGTCCCTTGGAGCAGCATGAGTTTTCATGAGAGTATTATTGATGAAGTCTTTTTTGACCCCTACTCTTTAAGGAAGATCCCTCCCTCTCTTGTTACTGCAGTGCAATACTGGACTCACCCTCAGCGCATGAGTCCTAGTACCGGTGGTCGCATCTGTTCTGACCACACATCGCCCAGGCTGTTACAAGGATTACTTTTGAATATCATTATATGTTTAATAGGTCATTTTCCTTGAGGGTCAGGGATCTCTTCTTGTTTACGTATCCTCAATATTCAGTTCAGTGTCTGGCATAGCATGGGGCTCAATGAATGTCTGATAAATAAATGACCTTCAGAGAAAATGACCAAAGTTAAATTCTACAAATTGTTAGCTGGGCTCTATATTCATTCCAAATGTCTGATTTCTAGACCCCATGCCCAACCATGGTGCATCCAGTTTAAAACATAGTACATATTTGTACATTTAGGTTTTAATGTACTGAGTTTCTCAGCTGTTGTCAACTTCTTCGTCAAGCTCCAGGTCCCTGGAGACACAAACCACATCACCAAGCTCTCTTACTAAGGCTTCAACGGATATAGTTGGCACATGAGTTCCCATGCTCTGAGTTTTGCTTGGATACACATTATTAAAAATGCAGAAAGTAAGACCACTACTACATCATGACCTACTAAACATATTTAAAAAAAAATTTTTTTTTTTGACTCTTGAACTCCTAGGCTCAAGTGATCTGTCTGGCTCAGCTGGGTTTACAGGCATAAGCCACCATGACCAACCAAGATATGGAAAATGTTGACACTAAGGCATGATCTGTAAGGAAGATGATTCTAAAACCCTGTATTTTGTATTTGTGACACGAGTTAAGTCTTGTTCCACCACTTACTGTTAGTGTCACCATGGAGTTTCTTAAATTCTCTAAGCCTCAGTGTCTTCATCTGTAAAACAGCACACTTAACATATACCAGAATAAACTCTGAATAAGTTAGCTCCTATTTATTTATAAGCTAATAGAATCAAAGAGGTTTTAAATGTCACTAAGTTTTGGACTGAGTTTTTCAGAGCCCAGTCAAAGGTGCTCTGTGGGGAGTAGGAGTAAAGGTAGGAGATCAAGCAGACACACCCCTGCTTACCCAGAATCACTCTGCATTCATCTGGTTGATGGAACTTTTATGTAGATTTTAGGGAAAAGGAAAAGGAAGAGTTAGTCCAAGATTCTGGCAAAAACTGGTGCCAGAATCTCCTCTTCAACATCCTGGCCAAATGGTTGTCCAGTCCTTTCCTGAACACTCAAATTCTCTCAGTGAGGCCCCAAATTAATTTGCTTAGCAATTTTCCTATTCTTTAGAATATGAGAAGCTCAAACAAATAGCTAACCAAGTTTTATTGCCTTGAGGAAATCCTGCCAGACCTACTTTAATGAAAAGAGCATTGTTCAAAATTAATTGAAGTCCAATACTCCTACAATAGTGCTACAATAGTTACCAAAAACAGTTGTCCTCCGTAGGTTATAAATGTCTCCCAGCAATCTTGGCCATGCTGTTAATTTGCTTAGCAAATCCATTTAGTTATGTTGAGCATAAAGAGAGTTTTCAGCCTAGACCCTTGTGCAAATGTCCACAAATTCTGAATCAACTGAGTTAGTGTTGCTATAATGATGTTTTCTACTCTATAGCACCAGATTTTCAAACCATTTTCATATCTAATGTCTTACTTTAGTCAGTTCCTCAAAGTTGAAATGAGATGAGATCAAATCAAATCAAATTCTATAGGTCAGCACATTCTGGAAACTGCAAGGCTCTGTAAATGATTGTTGCTAATAAGTTATTAGACCCCAGGTTCCTGGCTCTGACTCACAGCCTGGCCTGTCTTCTGAGACCGTGTGGTCTCTTCACTCCAAAGGGCTGGAGGATGCCTCGAATATCTTCCAAGACCAAGGAGGGCACTGAGGCTTGGTGACTGGCAGATGCTGGTGCAGATGGTTGCAGAAGTGAGCAGATGCACCGTGTGGAGTGTTGCCAGGAATGGGTAGCTGAAGAGCCCCTCATGCACACCTGGACGCTTGCCCTTTGATTTGTGGTTGTCACTGCTCTTTGCTCAGCTTGTTGTTGCCACTCCATTTCCATTTCAGAATCATATCTATCTTTTAAGCCAGGCCAAGCAGTTCACATGCCACCTGCTTCAGGAGCCTACTCTGGTCATCTCAAGGTCAAGTCATCCCTCCCTCTCTGCACATTTTGTCCCAATCCCCTGACCCTGCCTCCCAACTGCTTGTGCTGTGGCTATGGAACAAGGCATTTCTTGCTCATTTGTTTACAAGCAACTTGAGAGCACACACTGTGTTAGATGGAGCTGATTGTGGAAGACACGGCTATTGTCCCAAGTACCCAGGCCCACTTCTTCCTTCCAGTGAGTTTTCTCCAAGCATATGGCTGCCCAGCTAGAGTTACATTTCTCAGATTTCTCTGCAGCTAGGCATGGCCCTGTGAGGCTTTTGTCAATTGGATGAGAGCAAAAGTGAGGTGAGCCTCCACTTCAAATTTTTAACAATGAAGTAGCTTGTCCTGTTTGCCGTTTCCCCTTCCCATGCCCTGGAAAGCAGATGAAGCAGATAAGAACCAGACCCTGAGGATGGCAGAGCCACAAGATAGGAGACACCTGGGTCCCCAGCAAAGCTCCCTGCTACCCCAAACACTTATGTGAGAAATAAACTACGATTTTCCTTAAACTATTTTTTAAGCATCTTTTTGTAAAAACTGCTTTGCCTAAGCACTCATCAGCGCACAGGTGCTCAATTCAATTTTTTTTGTGTTAACAAATAGATGCTTGGCCAGGTGTGGTGGCTCATGCCTGTAATCCTAGCACTTTGAGAGGCTGAGGTGGGCAGATCACCTGAAGTCAGGGGTTCAAGACCAGCCTGACCAACACGGCGAAACACCGTATCTACTAAAAATACAAAAATTAGCTGGGCAGGGTTGTTGTAATCCCAGCTACTTGGGAGGATGAGGCAGGAGAATCACTTGAACCCGGGAGGCGGAGGTTGTAGTGAGCCGAGATTGCACCATTGCACTCCAGCCTGGGTGACAGAGTGAGACTCCATTTCAAAAAATTAAAAATTAAAAAAAAAAAAGATGCATGGATAAAGAAGAGAAAAAAATAAAATGAATGCATGAATGAGTACATGAAATATTGTCAGTTGCAGTTCTGCTTGAAATAACACCTGTCTCATTTTCCTAATGATGTCTGATTTTCCTGCTAGAGAAGGAACCAGGGAAGATTTTGGGGAAGTGAAGAAAGACCTATGCTTTAGAGGATGAGTCTGTCAGGGAGTCCAGTGACTTCTTTCCTTCTGCTACACTTTATGTGTGATGTTAGGATACTCCCCAGGGATCTGTCATCAGAAAACCCAGAAGGGAATTTCCTGTTCTATCAGGAGTGGACTTGAAGTATCTAGAGCTGGCAGTGTATCAGAGCAAGGATTAGTAACAAAGAACAATAAAGACCATTTGAATAAGTCTATCCTTCTAATGGCAATATTCTTTTTTTTTTTTTTTGAGACGGAGTCTCACTCTGTCGCCCAGGCTGGAGTGCAGTGGCGCGATCTCAGCTCACTGCAAGCTCTGCCTCCTGGGTCTACGCCATTCATGGCAATATTCTTTAAGAAATTTAGAATGTTTTGTATGTGCAGCCTACTACCTCTGTTAAGTGAAGTGGCATCATAAAGTGGAGAAAAGGAATATGTGCTCCACATTCCTCACGAGGTTGTAGTGAGAATCAAGTGAGATCGTGCGTGTGAAAGTGCTCCATAAACTTAAGTACAATAATAGATGGCTGGTGTTATGTCTGCCTGGTAACTTACTTCCATTATTTATCCATGTGATTCTGGTTGGCTGCTAATCACAGTTCCTTCGCCTGGGTCAATATATCAAGAAAGTGACCTAAATCTTGCCAATTATAGTCCCCAATTCCTTGGCCACAGTAATTAGTCCAACGTGTGAACACATGATCAACTGGATCCCTGGGAGCTCTTCTCGAGGAAGAGCTCTATACCCCCTCTCTTTCTCCTGGGCTACTAGCTGGGATGACATCATCCTCAAGCTCTTTGCAGTCCCGGGTTGTGAATGGAGGAAGAAGAAATTCAGAGATGGAGATGGATGATTGTGTCTGAGACCAGTCAATATTCTGGTATATTGATTTTTTCATTAGACTTATTTGAGTTGGGTATTTGTCACCTGAAACCAAAATAATCCTAAAAAATGCTCTATACAAGTAATGCATCATTATTTAAAAGACTCATTCAAATGAACTTGGAGAACTTATTTAGAGATTCCAGCTAAGAGCAATGCCACCTGAGACTCTTTAACAAAGAATGGCCATCCTTGGTCTGGAAAAGTTATCCTTTTTGACCAACCACATGGCTTCCAAGGGGAGACACACAGTGATGAAGGTGGAAGAGGAACCCAGCTAGCCAGTGAATCCAGCCTAGCCCATCCTGGAGATCACTGGGATAATAGTTTTGCTTGAATATTTCCAAGGATGGGATCATCACCCCTCACAGGTGTCCTCACCCTATTGCTAGACACCTCTGATTCTTGGAAATAGACTCAAATCTGGTCCTTTCAGACTTTTTTTTTTTTTGGTCTTTGTTTCCCTCTCTGAAAATGCACAGGATTTCAACCTGCCACCCCACCCCTACCTACACCCCTTTTATGTAGATGATTCTTCAGATACATAGATAACATATTTGCCTGAGTCTTTTCTTCTCTGGATTAAAAATCAACTTTGCTCAGGTGACGATGCTATTAAAGTTTTCATTAACCTGACATGTCTCTCTCAGTAGCTGCCAACTACTCAACATCTCCCTTCAACCATGAAACACAAACCACGCTCTCAATTGCCGCTCTGTTCTACCAGGGCAGAGCATTCCAGAGTTATCACCACCCTTCATCTGGAGTCTGTACATTCTAGAAATGCAATCTATGTTTATGTCTTTTTAAAAAAATTATTTTCAGGCTGGCCAAAGTGGCTCATTCCTGTAATCCCAGCACTTTGGGAGGCTGAGGAGGGTGGACTATTTGAGGTCAGGAGTTTGAGACCAGCCTGGCCAACATGGTAAAACCCCATCTCTACTAAAAAATACAAAAATTAGCCGGATGTGGTGGCACACCCCTGTAATCCCAGCTACTTGGGAGGTGGGAGCAGGAGAATCTCTTGAACCCAGGAGTCAGAGGTTGCAGTGAGCTGAGATTGAGCCACTGTACTCCAACATGGGCGACAGAGTGAAATGAAACTCTGTCTCAAAAACAAAACAAAACAAAACAAAAACAACAACAAAAAACTCTCTTTTTATACTGTTGACTCTTATTGAGCTTAAAGTTATTAATTCTCTCTCACGAGTGCTGTTAACCCATTTTTACTTTTGTGGCTTATTTTTTGAAACTAAGTGAAAGAAGTCACATTAATTTTGATGTATTCATTACAGTCCATTATTTCATGATTTTAACTGAAATATGTTTTCTACATTGCTCAGAGTTGGATTATTTGCAAAGCAGATAAACTTGCTGCTTTGACTTTATTCAAATCATTGATTAAAATACTGAATAGGATTGGGCCAAGGGCAAGGATCCTCCCTTCAGAAGGCCTGGGTTTTCTTACTGGATAAGGGCCTTCAGCCACTATGAATCTCCCCATGGATACACTCACTGTCCAGCCCACGTTTCTCCATCTGGTTTTCGTCATGATAAATTTGTCAAACTCCTGAACGGGCTTAATTAATGCATTAACTATAACTGTCCCTTAGCATTAGAGAAAACTCTACACCAATGGGCATGGCACAAGTTCATTTTGTGGGTGGGGTCAGAGGAGCAGCAAAATGGGCCCCACAGAGGCATCAGAGCAGCACAGAGGCCCTGGGTATCTAAGGGTGTAGGAGGTTTTGGAGATGAGGAAATGATGAGAAGATGATTTCGTTCCTTTTACAGTTTGCCCAGGCAGGTCTCACAGGGGATATGTATGAGATTTAGTCAGTGAATATGCAGTTAACCAGCACTTCATAGTGGTGAGACACTGTGGCACAAGCACAGTACTACAAAGACAGTCCCTCCACTCCCAGGACCGGAATCAACATATCCTCATTACGAGAATTTTAGGCACATCTTAAGACTTTCCTGAAGCCCTAGAACCCTTGAGGTTGGGCAGGTAAGAAATTGTGCTAAACTTCTCTAAGAGCTGGCATGTGTGGGGGGTCCATAGAGCACGTCTTCTGGGGAAGGTTATACCCGATCTATAATACTGCAAAGGGGGCAAAGCTCTGATGCAGGAGTCAAGGAGCCTGGGGAACACTGGACACGTACTCCGTGAGACTTGCTGAGCACAAAGAAGCTGGCTAAAGCTTCCCTGGGGACTTTTCACCATGGGAGTTTGAATTTAGGTTTGAGTGTTTATGTGAAATTCTTCTTCATGTTGAACATTTGTGAGAAGATAGCATTTTGGAATTGTAGGGCTGTTGGAACAAATTACCCCAATGGGTGACTTAAAACAATAGAACTCAGCTGGGTGCGATGGCTCATGCCTGTAATCCCAACAATTTGGGAGGCCGAGGTGAGCGGATCACAAGGTCAGGAGTTTGAGACCAGCCTGGTCAGCATGGTGAAACCCCGTCTCTACTAAAAATACGAAAATTAGCTGGGTGTGGTGGTGGGTACCCATAATCTCAGCTACTTGGGAGGCTGAGGCCAGAGAATCGCTTGAAACTGGAAGGCGGAGGTTGCAGTGAGCCAAGATTGCGCCACTGCATTCCAGCCTGGGCAACAAGAGGGAAACTGTCAAAACACACACACAAACACACACGATAGAACTCACCAGGCATGGTGGCTCACATCTGTAATCCCAGTACTTTGGGAAGCTCAGGAGGGTGGATCACCTGAGGCTGGGAGTTCGAGACCAGCCTGACCAACATGGAGAAACCCTGTCTCTACTGAAAATACAAAATTAGCCAGGCGTGGTGGTGCATGCCTGTAATCCCAGCTACTTGGGAGGCTGAGGCAGGAGAATTGCTTGAACCTGGGAAGCAGAGGCTGTGGTGAGCCAAAATTGCACCATTGCACTCCAGCCTGGGCAACAAGAGTGAAACTCAGTCTCAAACAAAACAAAAAAACAACAGAACTCTTGCAGTTCTGTAGTCCAGAAATCTGAAATCATAGTGTTAGCAGGACCACACTCCCTTCTGAGGCTCTTGGGAAGAATCTATTCTGTGTGTCTCTCCTACCTTCCAGTGATTAGGGATCCTTGGCATTCCTTGGCTTGTAGACACATCAGTCCTATCTCTGCCTCTGTCTTTACATGGCCTTGTCCTCTTCCGTCTATCTCAAATGTCCCTCTGCTCTGATATTATAAGGACACTGGCCATTGGATGTAGGGCCCACTGAATATCCAGGATGATATCATCCCAAGAGTCTTAGTTTAATTACAACTGCAAAGATCCTTTTTCCAAATCATGTAACATTTGAAAATTCTAGGGATTGAGATATAGATACGTATACATCTTTTGGGGACCATCATTCAAGAATCCATCTCAATTTTCTACCAAGTCACTCTCTCATGTGGACCTCGAGCAGTGTTCTTGCTGCCAAAAGCAATCAAGAGCTGCAGCTGAAAATGAACAGTGTGTGTATCAGCACCTGTGGAGGGAAGCATAGTACAATGTTTACCTGGTCCTGGAGAAAGGACACATGTGCGTGCACACACACACACACGAAACATTTTATTTTAAGACCACCAGGCCAGGCGAGGTGGCTCAAGCCTGTAATCCCAGCACTTTGGGAGGCCGAGATGGGCGAATCACGAGGTCAGGAGATCGAGACCATCCTGGCTAACACGGTGAAACCCCGTCTCTACTAAAAATACAAAAAGTTAGCCGGGCGAGGTGGCCGGCGCCTGTGGTCCCAGATACTCGGGAGGCTGAGGCAGGAGAATGGCGTAAACTCGGGAGGCGGAGCTTGCAGTAAGCTGAGATCCGGCCACCCGGCCACTGCGCTCCAGCTTGGGCGACAGAGCGAGACTCCGTCTCAAAAAAAAAAAAAAAAAGATCACCAAATATCAAGCAGAATCTTATTTTCCTTATATGTATCACCAACTGGAGTGCCTATAAGTACAACTTGGGTGTGTGTATGCATTATGTGTTTAAAATAATCATTTGATTAAGACCCATTGTTATTTTCATTTGTTGCTTTTGCTTTTTTTTGTTTGTTTTTTTTAAAATAGTTTGAAGGCTGCTTCTCACTTATCATCAGATCATTGCATTCTTCCCTAGTCTCACTCTTTCACTTGACTCCTCTTGCTCCACCCCAGGTCTTTGATGCTCAGCAAAGAACTGATCAGGGGCCTCTTCTTCCTGTGGTTCACCTGGACTCTCTGACCACATGTGCCCATTCCTAACAGCTCCTCCTACCTATTCTAATCATCCCCAAATGGCTGCGGTTGGATGAATTAGCACATGAAGACACCCTGGGAGGAGGGCCAGGGAGCAAGATAGTAAAAATCATGACTGCTGAAGGGCCACTGTTGAATAGTTGTGAGCTAAATTCTTTCATTTGTCATTCATTTGGCAGATACTCTCTGAGCACCTGTTATGAGCGAGGCACCATTCTGGATACTAGGAGATGGGGGAATGTAAAGATGATCCCTGCCTCTGAAGCATTTAATGCAATTTTGTAACATCTCATCTTTCAGACTGAGAATTTTGAATCCAAAGTAAAGAAGACAATGTCATGTCAGTAGAGCAGCCATATGGAACACTGTAAATGTCCTACTGTTCTAGTTCTATACACGCAGGATTCGCATACATTACCTCATTAAAATTAATGTTGTCACCCTGGTGAGGTGAGTAGCATCTCACAGTTTTCAGAGGAGGAAACTGAGGCTCAAGTGATAAACTAGTCTGACCCAGGTTCACAGCCAGTGAGCAGCAGAGCAGGAGCCTGAGTCCAGGTGTCCTCCATGAAGTCCACGACTCTTTCCAACTCTGCTGTGAAAGAAGTGGAGCTTGTCTTTGCTCTTTCCCACCTTGACTTCTGAGCCATTGTCAGCCCTCCTCCTTTCTCTGCCTCTACTGCTCCTGTGACTCTGTGTCCCTGGGACTCCTGGCCTCCCCCACCCCAAGACTTCTTGCAGTAGCTCCTTTTCAGGGTCGTTGCTTCTCAGTTCTCTAATTTGATAAATTACGCTAATGGCTGTAAATAGGTCAAGCACTGCACATTTTCAATCCTATTTTAAGCTTTGGGGAGATCAAGCTTTAATGGAAAATGAATACAAAGACTATTTAATGGACATGCTGGGTGAAGGATAAACTATGTTCCTCATAATACAAACATTTATACAGCATGTATTATCTTGGAGGAACTGAGCTAGGAAATCCATGGGCAGTATGGTGCAGTCACACACACACCGCCCCCCCCCCCCATGCCAATGCTGTGGCACAGAAAGTTTGGCAAGGAGAGCCAGTCAGAGCTCTGTTTGAGTCCTTGATGTGAGACACTGGGCAAGTGGCAAGCTCTTGGTGCCAGAGTTCTGTAAAATGGAGATGAAAATACCTACTCACAAGGTTCCTGTGAGGATTTGATGGGCTACAAGTAGGCATGCCTGCTAGGTATTAGGAGTTTAATTTTTGACTATGTTAGTTCCTTTCCTTCTCAGAAAGCTAACATTGCAGTTAGGGAGGTAAAGTCACTAACATGAATTTACTTGAGGTTAACTGCCTTTCCAACAGCCTCACCTTTCTGAACTTTGCAAAAGAATCACACAATCTAGGAAGGTGGTACTTATCGGGAACATAAGTGCTGCTTATAGGGATAGGTGACATGCAAACCACATGATATAAGCCCAGGTGAGAGGAGACCAGCTTAGGTAAGAGGGCAGGGGTGAAGGTGAGAGGGCAGGGATACAGGTGAGAAGGTTAGGGTGCCAAGTGGGTAAGGTCAAACATGTATGGGGTTGGAGGGCAGGAAAGGAGGGTGGTGGTGAGTGACAGGGACTGTGCTTTCCTTCCTTGAATCACTTCTTGTCTTCTTGACAATCTTTAAAAGCATGTCTTGAATTATCAGAATGATATATGCTTGTAAAAAGAAAAAGTCCAAACACTGCAAAATTGCATAAGTTCTTTATCAAATTTGTGTCCATTGCTTCTCTGACTCTCCCAGTCCCACTGCCCAGCACTAAGTATTAACTGGTGTTGTCCTTCCACACCTTCATCTATGCCAGGTCAAACATTTAAAAAAATTTTTTTAAATCATTGCTTTAATTATAAAACATTGTTTTACCCTAAGAATTGTTCTGCAACTTGCTCTTTTTGTTTTTTGTTTTGTTTTTTTACTCAAAATCTACCATAGCCAATGTTCCACATCAGTGAGTACAGGTCTATCTCATTATTTGAAAGTGCTGCATGGTATTACATAGCACAGAGAGATATAATTTATTTAATTTGTTCTCAGTAAATTGTCCTCAATTTTTTACCATTATAAACAATGGGCAATTTCTTTACTAATTCCACAGATGTGAACTGAGTAGTTACTATGTATTAGGCACCAGGCTGTGCCTTAGAGACACAAAAGTGAGTTAAAAAGGTCATGGTCCTTTGCCTAAGGAACTTGTGGACTGGGGAAAGCTGACTTCAGTGCAATAATCATGCAGGCCAATGTAAATTGCAACTGTGACTGGGAGGCACATGACTCTCTCCGGGATTAAAACAAGAAGCTGTGACTTCGATAGGAAGTAGAGGAGGGCTTTTATAGAGAGGATGGCTGAGGCAGTAGCAGTCACCTATGTGCAGTAGGGTTATAGTTCTTTCGTGCAGAGAACAGCTGCAGAATAGGCCAGCTGTGAAAAGAGCCGGGAAGCACAGGACTAAGGCAGACCAGAGTGGCAGTGACTGGAGCACAGGGAATCAGTGGGGAGGAGAAGCACCTGCAGGGCTAGACCAGCAGGGCCTTGAGTCCTGCTTGTGAGGTTTACCCTGTCTCTCTCCAAAGAGCCATGTGATTCCATGAGCGTGTTTAATGCACAGCGTGATGCTACCAGTGGACCTGTTAGGAGGGACTCCTCTGGTCAGAGATGATGGAGCTTGGACTATGGTGGCGGCTATGGAGAGGAGAAAAGTGGGAATTCTTAGAAATATGAAGGAAATAAATGTCAATATTAGGGGTTTGGTGACAGAAGTCACGGAGCCCGTGGCTGGGGGTGAGATACCAGAGTGACTCCTAGATTTCTGTCTTGTGTGATGTGTGCCGCTTACTGAGATAGGCAACATGAACCACAGAGGCGGGTAAAGTGGAGGGAGAAAGGAGAGGGCAGGACACAGCTGCCTCCCTTGCCATCACTCTCCTTACTAAATATACCCCGTCATAGCTATTATCTTAATTTAATGTAATTGTTCTCTGTTGGTTCATTTTTCTACTTTTACACTCTTCAGGAGTGGGATCTACACCTTTTAATCTTTAAACCCTCACCGCTGTAAAAAATAACTGAAAGTTGTGTGGCTTAAAACAACAACAGAAATGTACAGTTCTGGAGGCCCGCAGTCCACGATCACAGCGTGGGCAGGGCCACACCTCTGAAGGCTCTCGGGGAATCCTTGGCCTCTTCCAGTATTTGGAGGTCCCTGGCATTCCCCGGCCTGGGGCAGCATTGCTCCATGTCGTCTCTGTCTTCACATGGCCTTCTCCTCTGTGTCTCTGTCCTCCTTTCTCTTAAAAGGACAAAGGGTACTGAATGTAGAGCTCACCCTAAATCCAGAATAATCTCATTTTAGGCTCCTTAATTTAATTACCTCTCCTAAGGCCTCTTTTCCAAAGAACATTGTGTTCACGGGTTCTGAGGGTTAGGACATGGACACATCTTTTGTGGTGTCACTATTAGACCCACTACACTCGGTAAGCACTGGATGGATGAGAGTCAGTCATACAAAGAACCAGGTACAGTTTAATAACGCTGAAGCAGGGAGCGCCGGGCTGGGAAACTAGACAGGAGCAAGATCCTGAATGGTGCATAAACCCAGCTCTGGAGTTAAGACTGTATTCCCTAGGGTATTTTTTCATAACTCACCTGCTCCAAAAATCACTGGGAGTTAAGACTGTATCCCCTAGGGTGTAGTTTCACAACTCACCAGCTCCAGAAATCATCTGGGGTACCTGCTGTTAAACACTCCGATTCCCAGCCCCCTCACAACCTAGTGAATCAGATTTTTCTCATGGGAGCGGACTGAAAGTCTGAATGCCTGACAACTGTCCCAGATCATTGTAATCTCATTCTTAAAACCTGTGGAAGCCTTCTAGGGGAGAGGGGCTGTAAAATGGTAGAGTGGTTACAGCAGTTTCTTAAAAGTTAAACATACACCTGCCACTGAATCCAGCCATTCCACTTCAGTGGATTTACCTAAAAGGAAAAAAGGCATATGTGCACACAGAGACTTGTACATGTGTGTTCATGGCAACTTTATTTGTAATAGTAAAAAATTGAGGGCTGAGTGTGATGGCTCACACTTGTAATCCCAGCACTTTGGGAGGTTAAGGCGGGAGGATTGCTTGAGCCCAGGAGTTTGAGACCAATCTGGGCAACATGGAGAACCTACTTCTACAAAAACTAAAATATTAGCCAGACGTGGTGCATGTGCTTGCGGTCCCAACTACTTGGGAGGCTGAGGATCGCCTGAGTCCAGAAATTTGAAGGTGCAGTGAGCTGTGATGGCGCCACTGTACTCCAGACTGGGCGACAGAGCGAGACTTTGTCTCAAAGACAAAACAAAACTGAAAACAACCCAGATGTCCATGAACAGGTGAATGGATAAACAAATTGTGGCAAATACATACAACGGAATTCTACTGGGCAATATAGAGGAACGAAGCATACTTCAACATAGATGAATCTCAAAATAGTTATTTTGAGTGAAAGGAAGACACAAAAGAGTATATATACTCAATGACTCCATTTGTTTAAAATGCTAGAAAATGCAAACTGCTCTAAAGTGACAGCAGATTCACGATACTTGGGGGCAGGTGGGAAGGGAGGGCTGGGGTGAGGGACTAAAAGGGGCACCAGGAAACTTTTGGGGTGAGGGATATGTGCACTGTCTTGATCATGGTGCTGTTTCACAAGCTTATCCATGTGCCCAAGCTTATCCAACTGTATGCTTTAAATATATTCAGTTTATTGTATATCTACTATGCCTCACTAAAACCATTTTTAAAAACTCACTCGAACATAAAAATGCATTACAAATTTACTTTTTTTATTTCAATAGCTTTTGGGGTACAAGTGGTTTTTGGTTACATAGATGAATTATACAGTGGTGAATTCTGAGATTTTAGTGCTCCTGTCACCCACGTAGTGTACATTGTACCTAATATGTAGTTTTTATCCCACACCCCTTCCACCTTCCCACTTCTGACTCTTCAAGGTCCAGTATACCACTCTGTACGCCTGTGCATATTCATACCTTAGCTTTCACTTATAAGTGAGAACATACAATGTTTGGCTTTCCATTCCTGAGTTACTTCACTTAGAATAGTGGCCCTCAGCTTCATCCAAGTTGCTGCAAAAAAACATTATTTTGTTCCTTTTTATGGCTGAGTGGTATTCCATGCTATATATCTACCACATTTTCTTTAGCCACTCTTTGGTCTTTATCCACTCATTGGTCAATGGGCACTTAGGTTGGTTCCATGTCTTTGCAACTATGAATTGGGCTGAAATAAACATACATGTCCATGTGTCTTTTTCCTAAAATGACTTCTTTTCCTTTGGGTAGATACCCAGTAGTGAGATTGCTGGATCAAACAGTAGATCTATTTTTACTTCTTTGAGGAATCCACTGGAGCATTTTTAATTAAAGTAGAGGCATGATCAGACTTTCAAAGATCTGCCAGTGGTACAAAAATGGGGAAAACACAAAATAGGGGCACCAGTCAGGGGATAATTACATATATAGGTAAGAGAGGTAGCACTGGTTCATTTATTAATTGCTGTGTAGCACTCCATTCCAAGACTGTACCACAATTTACTTATCTATTCTTCCATTGAGGGATATTTAATTTCCAACTGTTAAATATTACAAAAATCCCTTAATGATCAGTTTTGTCAGTTTCTCCAAGTACATGTATGAGAGTGTCTAGTGAAATACCTACAAATGGGATAGTCAGGTCATGGAGTAGGAGTGCCTTCAAGTTTACTAAATTGCCAAGTTCCTGTCTCCAAATTCATTGCAAAAACATCTACTCTTTCAGTATTTTGTGAAAGTTACTGTTGTTCTACAGTCTCAACACTTGGGCATTATCAAAAACTTCAATTTTTGATACACGGAAAATTGTATCTAACTGTTGTTTTAATATTTTCTCCCAAGTTTGTTGGTGAGGTTGTACATCTCTTCTTATTTCTCTTGGTCAACACACAGGTTTCCTCCTCTGTGAATTCTGTATACATCTTTTGTCTCTTTTTCTAGTGGGTCACTTGTCTTATTTTGTTAATTTGTAGTTTGTCTTGAATTTTTGTATTCAAATCCTTTGTCAGCTATGTGCTTTGCAAAATTCTTCCCTCCCGTGGCTTCTCTTTTTGCGTTGTTTTATGTCACCCTTTATTACATGGTGTACTAGTTTCTTCATGCTACTATGATAAATTACCACAAACTTAGTGACTAAACCAGAAAATGTATTATCTTCCAGTTCTGGAGGTCAGAAGTCTGACTTGGGTTTCACTGGCTTAAAATCAAGATGTGGACTGGGCTGTATTTCTGCGGGGAATCAATTTCCTTGCTTTTTCAGCTTCTGGGTGCCTATATTTCCTGACTTGTGGCCTCTCCCTCCATCTTCAAAGCAGGCTACATAGAATCTCTCACTCTGATACTCCTGCTCCCCCTTTTAAGGATATTGGGCCGAATGTATTAAATAGTTCACTTTCCTACCAATCTGCTATGATATCCTTATCATATAGCCAGCTTTCACAAATGCATGGGTTTGCTTCTGAGCTCCGTCCTATGTTGTTTTAATTATTTATACCCTTGTTTCTCGAAGTGTGGTCCATGAACCAGCAGCACCAGCATCACCTGGCAGCTTGTAAGGTCTCAAGCCCCACCCCAGACCTTCTTAATAGAGGATCTGTGGTTCACAAGATCTCCCCAAGAGTCATAGTTTGAGCATGAAAGTTTGAGAAGCCCTGGTCTACGTGATGCTTTTGAAATCTTAAACAATATAGCTTTATATCAACTATCAATACTTTGTGAGTCAAGTTCCCTCTTCATTATTCTTCATGTAAAATTCCTAGTTTAACTTGGGAAGGATTGGAAATCTTATAACAATCTAAGTCAGTTCATAAGCTTGTCATATTTCTTTACTTATTTAGGTCTTTTTAAATGATTTTCAGTAAATTCTGATATTTTCTTTACAGAGGTCTTGGTAACTCTTGTTGTGGGTTTTATGCAGACGAGCCTTACAGATTTTGTTACTGTTGAAGATGGTGTTTTTAAAAATTACCTTTTCTGATTGGTGCAGATATATTGGATTACAATTTGTATATTGATCTAGCAACCTGGCAGAACAGTTTTTATTAGTGCTAATAGTGTTTCTGTAGACTCTCTTGTCCTTGTCTTTTTTGTAGGTAGTAAAATTGCCCATGAATAATAATAGCTTTGTTTCTTCTTTTCTTGTCCTTTCGACTTTATTATTCTTGTGTTAATCCACTAGATAGGATTTTCAATATAATGATGAATAGAAGTAGTGAACCAGAGATGGTCTTGATCCTAAACTTAAGGGAGAATTATTTTTACATTTTCAACATTAAATTAAAAGCAGTAATTTTTTCAGGGATATGCTTTATAAGGCTAGAAAAGTATTCTTTTTTCTAGTTTGCCACAATTTTTATAAAATTAGAAATAGATATTAACTTTTATCAAGTGCGTTTTATGTCTACTCAATTACCCAGTATGCATACAAAGTGGGTTGAAAGGAACCCCTTGAAATGGCAATTATGTCAGACTAGAGAGGCTGTGGGGGGTTATTTTCATTATTATTCTATCTGTTTGTAATACAGTTACATTGCTTCCGTATTTGAATTACTTCCTTCTTCAGGGTACCCAGTTGGAGTGTTTCAGCATCCAAATGAAATATATTTTTCTGTACTGAGAATATCAGCCTATTGAGTGATGTTAAGGAAAGAATATCTACGGGCCAGGTGCAGTGGCTTATGCCTGTGATTCCAGGACTTTCGGAGGCCAAGGTGGGCGGATCACTTGAGGTTGGGAGTTCGAGACCAGCGTGACCAACATGGAGAAACCCCCATCTCTACTAAAAATACAAAATTAGCCGGGCGTGGTGGCGTATGCCTGTAATCCCAGCTACTTGGGAGGCTAAGGCAGGAGAATTGCTTGAACCTGGGAGGCAGAGGTTGCAATGAGCCGAGATTGTGCCATTGCACTCCAACCTGGGTGACAAGAGCGAAACTCCATCTCAAAAAAAAAAAAGGAAAGGATATCTACAAAAATTCAGATCACATAAGCACACACATATTTAAAAAGTATTTATCGAGCACTAATTATATCACAGACACTGTGCTAGAAGCAAGGATTAAAAAACTGAGTAAGATCAGGCCCCTTTCTCAGAGAGGGAGCATTGTGAGGTGCTTAAAAGTCCTAGAAGCAGTCCGGGTGCGGTGGCTCAAGCCTGTAATCCCGGCACTTTGGGAGGCCGAGACGGGCGGATCACAAGGTCAGGAGATCGAGACCATCCTGGCTAGCACCTGTAGTCCCAGCTACTTGGGAGGCTGAGACAGGAGAATGGTGTAAACCCAGGAGGCGGAGCTTGCAGTGAGCTGAGATCTGGCCACTACACCCCAGCCTGGGCGACAAAGCGAGACTCCGTCTCAAAAAAAAAAAACAAAAAAAAAAAAAAAAAAAAAAAAAAACAGTCCTAGAACCAGAGTAACATTTTACAAGCAGTTGATCTTGCGTAAATTACTTACTTAAGCTCTTTCAGTTTCAATTATCAATTATTTCATGAGTAAAATGATAATATAAAATAATAATAGAGCATTCTAATTAATTTTGCAATGATTAAGAGGCCACTAATATTTCTACTTAAACAATAAGGAAAACATATCTTCTCACATACAAAGAAATTGCGATATGCCTTGGTTGGTTACCCTAGTAATCAATGGACTCAAGGACTCAAATATTTTTTATTCTTGCTTCTGACATTTTCTTTCTATCTCCTTATTCCTAGCTAGTTCCCCTCCTGCTTGCAAAAGGATTTACCAAGGTTTCTGCCATCAAGAAACTTTCAAAAAGTGCCTCACCTTCCTCTAACCATTAAACTTCTCTTCATCGCTCACTGGCCAGAATTGTATGAAGTGTCCATGCTGAACCCAATCACTCTAAGAGAAATTAGATCACAGTGATTGGTTGGGGCTGATTACTGTGATCTAATTTCTCTTAGAGTTGAGAGATATCTTTCCTTGAGGAAGACCAGTAGACATCCAAACAAAATTAGGGCTCTGACAGCCTTGACGAAATGAATGGGCTATGTGGTAAGTGTGGTATTATGACATGCATATACTGGTTTTCACCCATGGTCCCTGGCTCATAACTCCCAAAGCCCTTGTTGCAGTCTTTTGTTATAATGCTGGAGTGCTTTAGGCCTCAGAAGCAGGCCTCAGAAAACAGACTATCTCTCTCTGACTTTCTCCAGCCCTCCTTTCCTCCTTTCACCTCCCCAAGGTAGGAATCTTCCCTCACCTTTCTGTCTTGGAGCTGACCATGAAGAAATTTCCTGACCTACTTGTCTGATTGTAAACCATAAGATCCTCATTTCAGACGGGGTCCTACCCCATGCCCAGAAGGAAGGAATGCTGCACACAGAGGCCAAGAAGAATCTGAACAAACAGGCCTTGCTGGGTTTCCCCACTCAGTCTGTTAGCATGAGACCATATTCTTTTGGTCCAATAGCATTTCTATGTGGTTGTCAATCATGCCTACTCAATGAAGTCTCCATAAAAGGCCCAAGAAGACAGGGTTTGGGAAACTTCCAGAAAAATAGATAGGTAGAGGCTTACAGGAAGGTGAACAAGAACTCATGCACGAACTGAGAGGGGGGTGCACCCCAGCTCCACGGGACAGAAGCTCCCGCACTCAGGATCCTTCCAGACTCCACCCTGTATATCTCTTCATCTGGCTGTTAATTTGTATCCTTTAAAATATCCTTTGTAATAAACCAGTAAATGTGTTTCCCTGAGTTCTATGAGCCACTCTAACAAATTAATTGAACACAAAGAGAGGGTTGTAGGAACCCCAACTTGGAGCCAGTTGATGAATAGTTCTGGAAGACCAGACTTGTGACTGGTGGGAAGGAGGGAGTACTCTTGTGGGATTGAGGCCTCAACCTGTGGTTTCTGACACTATCTCCAGGCACATAATGCTAGAGTTGAACTGAATTGGAGGACACCCAGATGATGTCTACTGCAGAATTGCTCGCTTTCTTGGTGTGTGGGGAGAAACCCCCACACATTTTTTCACGGAAATCTTCTGTGTTCGTCGTTGTGGTTTAAGAACAGAGGAAAATACACTTTTTCTTCAGAGTAGTCACCAACAGAGTAGGGCTTTTAAAAAACTTTAATGATTCCAAGTCTTTGCTATTGTGAATAGTGCCGCAATAAACATACATGTGCGTGTGTCTTTATAGCAGTATGATTTATAATCCTTTGGGTATATACCCAGTAATGAGATGGCTGGGTCAAATGGTATTTCTAGTTATAGATCCTTGAGAAATCGCCACACTGTTTTCCACAATGGTTGAACTGGTTTACAGTCCCACCAACAGTGTAACTGTTTCTCCACATCCTCTCCAACACCTGTTGTTTCCTGACTTTTTAATGATTGCCATTGTAATGTCCATCAGTGACAGACTGGATTAAGAAAATGTGGCACACATACACCATGGAATACTATGCAGCCATAAAAAAGGATGAGTTTGTGTCCTTTGTAGGGACATGGATGCAGCTGGAAACCATCATTCTCAGCAAACCATCGCAAGAACAGAAAACCAAACACCACATGTTCTCACTCATAGGTGGGAATTGAACAATGAGATCACTTGGACACAGGAAGGGGAACTTCATACATCAGGGCCTATTGTGGGGAGGGGGGAGTGGGGAGGGATAGCATTAGGAGATATACCTAAGGTAAATGATGAGTTAATGGGTGCAGCACATCAACATGGCACACGTATACATATGTAACAAACCTGCATGTTGTGCACATGTACCCTAGAACTTAAAGTAGAATAAAAAAAAAAAAAAAAACTTTAACGAGATAATTTGTGTAAAGTTCTGGAATGGGGCATGGTGCATAGTAAGCACTCAACTAAATGTTAGCTACAAATATTTCTCATGCATTTCACAATTAAATTATGAAGCTTAGCAAGTTTTCAAAAATACGTTTCTTAATGGTGCCCACTGATGGATGTTAATAAGATGACCATGGCAGCATAGAGGAGGAGCCTCTCTGATGTGGAGAGAGGAATGGAAAAAATCAGGAATTGGGGGAGAGTCCATCAGGAGAGGCTTCTCAGTAAGAGGTGATCTTCAGCTGAATCTTGAAAGACAAATTGGAGTGAGCAGGGCATGAGTCTAGGGACTTACCAGTCCTCCTTGCATGTGAAAATGCCCGGGGGCAGGGACTGGCCAGAAGGAGAAAGAAAACCTTCAGAGAAGAGTGTGCCTGGAGGGCAGGGGCTTCCCAAAACAGGATATGTCTTAGACCAGTTGATCTTAAGCATATGTTGAAGCCTATTTTCTTGCTAGCAAAGAAACCAGCAAGGTGACAAAAGAGTATGCTGGTCCAGGGAGGGTTATACAATTGGGGAAAAGAATCAATCGTAAGTAGCCAGTCTTTCAAGCGAGAAAGATTGTTAAGTTCATTTCAGAAGGTCATAATTTCAGGTGCATACTGGTCATACCTCAGGACAGTTGTGGCAGGACAGTCTATGAGGCCAAGTGTGCTGACCATCAGGAAAAAAATGGGGGTGAGCGGAAGACCTGGCATATTTAAGAAGCAAATGATAAGGATTCATTTCTGTTTGCTTTTGGAAGGCCAGGTTGCATGGGATGGGGCCAGCTGACAGATGAGCAGGAGGCAGGGGTGACTGTTAGGACACTCGTAGAGCATGAATATGAGGGGAAGGTCAGGGCTGGGCTTCAAGTTCTCACTTGAAACAAGTCATCCCTTATGATTTGCTTCATTCAAGCTGCAAAGATGGGAAATGCAGTTCGTCCATGGTTTAATTTTGAATAATGGTTTTTCTCCTTAAAAATGAAAAGCAGGTGGGAAACCTGAAAGAGCCAATCCTTCAAGATGATGCCTCAGTGGCTAACTGAGCCTAAATTCAAAATAGAGCCAAGTGGCCCATTTGCTGACTAGAGGTCACATATGTAGTCTGCATTATTAGAAAACTCCCACACTCACTTAACTTTGGGACTTTCATAACTGTCTGTCTCCATTCATGGTCACCTGAATCAGTCAATAGACCTGAATTAACCAATCAGAACTCAACAAGTGTCGATCAATCAGAACTCAGCAAGCATTAGCCAATCAAAACTAAGCAAGTGTGCATCCTTCTTTTGCATAAGTGAACCAGAATGGGAACCTGGGAAAAAACTTTTTTTATAATAGATAACCCCTCTCTTTGATCTCTTTGAATGCGTCTTTTGTTTTGTACCAAAGACTGGTTCTCCTTGGTTTACAAACTGTTTCCTGAAATAAAGTCTCTTGACTTTTTTTTTTTTTTATTATACTTTAAGTTCTAGGGTACATGTGCACAATGTGCAGGTTTGTTACATATGTATACATGTGCCATGTTCGTGTGCTGCACCCATTAACTCGTCATTTACCATAGGTATATCTCCTAATGCTATCCCTCCCCGATTTTGTTAAAAGAAAATATTTTTTAGTGGATTTACAGGCACAGGCCATATGTGGTGCTAGGGGGTTGGGAAAAGTAGGGGAGTTGAAATTTATTCTGAAAGTTGAAGGGAACCACTGCTGAGTTGTAAGACTCACTCTCTGGGGTCTAACCCCCTTCTCAGAGGCCTAAAAAATCCTACCGTTAATACCCAGAAGCAAGACAAACAACATGCCTAGTGGTGCAATTTCTTTTATTGTGATAAGGCAACTCATCTATACTTTTAAACACCTGCATGAAGCGACCTGATATGTGGGAACTGCTTTTCAATAAGAACCTGCAAACAACTCATCTTAAATATCCAATTTTGTCAAGTCCAAAGCAGAACTTGTGTTTCCCTCTTCAGGACCTGTGACTGCTAGTTCTTTTCTGATCTCCACCAGTCCAGCCTCCCTCTGAAGGTGGTGGCAACCAGAAAGTACCTGGACTTTGACAGCACCCACCTCCAGTTCAGCTTGCTCTAGGCCAGAAAGGGCAGCTCCTTCTGAACTCTCTCCAAAAAGAGGTATCCTGCCAAGACAGAATGTTCCAACTCTGCTACACCCAGAAGATAAAACCACCAATATGTTTGAAAGAAGCAGCAATCATGGGAGGGAAAGTAAATAATTTTATATGGGCTTGGTCAGCTGGAAGTTGAGAATGAAGTGAGAGTGTCTCCCGCCCTCCCCCGGAGCTGTGAGTCGCCTGTGCACTTTGGACAAAACTCTGCCCTCACATCTGCCAGGGCACCTCACACAGCGCCTCATGTTCTGGTGTCGTCTGCCTCTCTGAGCTCCCAGAAGGCACCATCCTCTGTCAAAGGCCTTGCAATGGCAGTGACCAGGGACTCGGACCGCAAGGCCTACGGAAGAGTTCTTCCCTCTCATCATTCTTCTGTACCCCTCAAGCTCATATCTTTCAAAGCTCAGAGTAGAAGAGAAAGTTCAGAAGAAAGTAAACTGCTGTGGCTAAGAAGCTATGAACATCGTCTCAGGATGTCGTCCACTTCTTTCATCTCACCCTTGGGTGACACCTGATTTCTTCCAGCAGCCCATACTTGTTTGGGCCTCTGTCCCCGCTGGGTCCCTTTGGCCTGAAATGCTCTGTTGAGACTGTGTTGTGGAAGTTGGAGCAGGTGCTTCTCCCAGGCACCATAGCATCCTGAGTGTGTTTCACATGAAGCACTTATCTGTGCAAATATGATAGGTAATCTGTTTCCTCTACCATCCTGTGCCCTTCTCAAGGGCAAGACCTGAGTATTGTGCATGTTTGTATTTGGGTGCCTTGCATAGTCCCTGCATGGAGTAGGCCCTCAAAATCATGCTTCTTAGAGTAAACGAAACACGAGCAGGGGCGAGCCTGACTCCAGTGGCCAGTGTGCCCCCAGCGCCCGGCTGCACCCTGCTGGTTCCTCCTGCATGCCTGCGGGGACTGGGGCACAGCAGTGACAGGCTGAGGCCAGGCTGAGCAGGTCGGAAGCTTGGCCTTTTCCTGCCCTTCAGCTGCCAAAGAACAACTAGTTAGACTAGTTCCAACTGCCAACGCCAGGCAAGGCTCTGTGTTCCTCCAATTGTTGGGGTTTTCCTGTTTGGGACCCTTAAAATGCCACTTGGGAGAAAGAGGGCTCTTCAGTCAGCAGGCTCCTGAACATGACGGACTCTCCAGACTTCACGGCTCTACTCTGGGTGGTTTATTTATTTGACCTCCTTTAGCAAATTATCTCTCCCATAGGCCTGTAGACTCTCAGCTGAGGTTTCTGTGGGAAAAGAAAGCACCTTACAGGGGAAACAGGGAGGAGGTGTTCTCCGGTGGAAGGACACTTTTGAAAACAGCTATGTTTTATTCTATCAGGGCAAGAGTCTTATCTGAAACGGTCCAGAGGTGAGGAAATAGTAATCCTGAACTCCAGAAAGAAAAATAAAACCTCTAGAGTTTATAGGTCCTGGTCATTTCCCAAGCCAGCTCCAATGCCAAGCAAGGCCAGATGTGGAAATTCTGCCTTGTTGCTTCTCTTATTAGTAGCTATCCGTTTTCTGTGAATAGCCACAGAGCTCATCTAGGGTATTTTTCCCATCCTTCACTCCTTTCTTTTCAGCTGTCTCCTCCCTCCCTTTCTTCACCACTCCTCTCTCCCTTTACTCTTTCTTTATAGATATATAAATATATTATATATATTATACGTATTATATATACGTATTTTATTTATATATATATATACATTTTTTTTTTTTTTCAAATGGAGTCTTGCTCTATCGCCCAGGCTGGAATGCAGTGGTGCATCTCAGCTCACTGCAACCTCCGCCTCCCGGGTTCAATTCTTCTGCCTCAGCCTCCTGAGTAGCTGGGATTACAGGTGTGTGCCATCATGCCTGGCTAATTTTTGTATTTTTAGTACAGACGGAGTTTCACCATGTTGGTCAGGCTGGTCTTGAATTCCTGACGTTGTATCCACCCGCCTCGGCCTCCCAAAGTGCTGGGATTACAGGTATGAGCCACAGTGCCAGGCCTTTCTTTATGTTTTATAAACTTCCCTTCTCCGCCTCTCTCCAGAGCCTGCCCGGGCATGCATGTGCACACACACACGCACGCGTGCACAGACAGTTTCCCTATGGCATGTCCTCATACCCGTTCCCCTCTGTCACTCAACCTTTCCGATCCCGCACCATCCCCTAGCCTATCCTCCTTCACCCATGCAAGCCTTGGGCCCTGACTTCTCACACCCAGTCTGCTAGCTCAGTAAAAACGTTTAGCTGAATTCCTGTCCAATTCAACTTACATTTATTTCAGAAGTGACTAAGCACCTACTATATAAGGCCCTGGACTGAGGACTTGGGTTGCAAAGGGTAATGAGGTAGAATTTATTTGGGAGGATACACAGAAACAAATACTTTGGGTGTATTGACAGAAATGTCCACAGATCTTGGGTGCCAAGAGTGGGCACTCCTCCTGGGAGTTAAAGGAAGGTTTCAGGGAGAAGGTGATGCTATCAGTAAGGTGCGCGAAAATTCCAGAAAGAGGCAGCAACATAAACAAAGGAACAGAGACAGGAAACTGTGTGGCTTATGAAAGGAGTCACCAGGGAGAAATCCAGAATTGGTACGTGGAATGTCACAGAGGAAGAGTCTAAAGAAGTACTAGCAGAATGTTCTAGAAGTCCCTTTAAGGCAGGAGAAGGGCTTGGACTCTTCTGTACAAGATAGGAATGCATGAAGAGTTTCAAGCAGAGAAACTGTGTGATATTACTTGGTAGCAGTGCAAGATGGACCTCCAAGTGGTCAAGCCAGAGGCAGGGAGCATTGCCGGGATGTTTCTAGGGGTCTGAAATGGGGAGGGCGTGTACCGGGCCAGGTGGTAAGGAGGCACAGGTTTGAGACACAGTGTTAAAGAAAAAAATCATCACTATTCGGTGGCTCATTGGAGTTGGAAATAAGTGAGACAGTCTCAGATGCTTTTGAAGTGTATGGGCCAAGTCACTGAGGGGAGAGGACAGTGGCTTTAGTAGAGATGAGGAGTAGATTTTAGGGGAAGATAATGAACTGATAGTGGGTTGAATAGTGATCTCTGAAAAGATTATCCAAGTCCTAAATCCCAGAACCTATGAAACTCACCTTATTTGGGGAAAAAAAAAAGGGCTTTGCAGATATAATTAAGAGTCTTGAGATGAAAAGACCCTCCTGGATTATCTGGGTGGGTTCTAAATCCAGCAATGGATGCCCTTATGAAAGACATTTAGAGGAAGACTTGAGACACATAAAGGAGAAAGCCGTGTGAAAACGGAAGTGGAGATCAGAGTGATGCAGCCACAAGCCAGGAAAACTGAGGATTGCTGGCAGCCACCAGAGGCTGGACGGAGAAGGAAGCATTCTCCCCAGGAACCTCCAAGGGAAATGCAGCTCCACTGACACCTGGGGCTCAGACATCTGCCCTCCAGAACTGTGGGAGAACAAATTTCTGTTGTCTTAGGCCACCCTGTTTATGGTAATTTGTTCCGGCAGCTGCAGGAAACGAATACAGATTTCTTGTTGGAGACTCGTCTTTGTGTATGAGTTCAGCAGACACTTTGGCAGATGTAGATTCCAGAGCCAGAGATAACAGTTAAAACTACGAGGTTAAGGAGATGGTCCAAAGACAATAAATATAGCAGGAAGAGAAGTGAACCAAGCACACAGCACTGAGACACACCATATTTGATGGATGAAATCAGGGAAGAGGCCCAGAGGCAGAGAAAAGTGGTCAGAGAGGTCAAGGGAGAGCCAGGAAAGCGCCAAGTCACAGAGGCCAAGAGAGCAGAGAGGTCTTTTTTTTTTTTTTAAAGTATTATATTTTAACTTCTGCGGTACATGTACAGAATGTGGAGGTTTGTTACATAGGTATACATATTTATTTATTTATTTATTTATTTATTTATTGAGAGCAGAGAGTTTTAAGGGGAGAATGGTCAACAGTGTGACTGTAGGAGAGGAGTCCAAGAAAGGGCCCCAGGTATCCACTGGAGTTGATAAATAGCTGTTTACTGATGGTCCTGGTAAGAGTGGTGTTTGTGGATGATGGAAGTGAAGTCCTAATTTCCGGGGCAAGAGCAGGCCTTTAGAGGTCCTAAGCACTAGGAAGATTACATTGTCTCCCCAGTGTGCATTTCAGAATAAAACTAATGCTAACTTATGGTTGTAATAAAGTCCAACAGAATTCTACTTTTTCCCAAGATATCATCAATTTAAATATATGTTTTAATATATGTGTATGTGCATACACACATCTGTATGTAGACTCATTATTTTTTCTTCGCAATGCCCTTGTTTAGCACAGTGCTGGTTGCAAGGGTTTGCAGAGTAAAGAGGCCATGGAGAAGTGAGGACAATCAGTGCAACCCAGAAGCTCAAGTGAGGGAGGAGGAGGAGGGAGAGGAGGGTTGGAGGATGAGGGGACCTTGTATTGGGAGGAAGAAACTGGGTTATGCTCATAGGCTGAGGGGACAAGCAGGTCAAGAGGGTGAGATGGAAAACACTGGTGAGAGAGCAGCAGTGACTGTGAAGCCACATCCAGGCCACAGGATGTGGGGAGTTGGAGGGTCCAGGAGAGGTTTGGCCTGGATAGCAGGAAGGACCTCTTGGCCTTGGAGGCTGGAGGAAATGGGTGCAGATGTGGATAAATCTGTAGGTGGGAGGATCCAAGAAGGAGCAGATATGCTAGAATGGGGCATTGCTTATTGAAAGGAACTGGTCCAGGACAGCAACTCATGTGTGCACATTTCCGCAGGCCTCTGGGATCTCCCTGGTCCTGCCTCTGTGTCCCTCACCATTTCCTCCTTACCAGAACCTGCTATCAGCAGCAGCTTAACCAAGTGGTTAAACAGGGGCAAAGGAGGTGGCTGAGAGGACCACTGGGGTGATGACAAGCCAAACCTCCTCTGTGAGGCCCACTCCATCCTTCCCTGCCCCTGGCCTTTGCTACAGCCCTGGCTCATTGTGCAGTCTCATCGAATTCCACATCCCTAGGTCGTTTAGTGAGTTTCTTTCACCAGATGTGTACTTCTACATCATCTCCATGCCCTTCTCCCAACTTGGATTAATTCCACTGTAACCTGAGTGCAATTCTAAAATGCATATTTCCTGGATTTCTTTCTGCTCATATTTATTGAGCTGGGACACACACCTGCACACTCACGCACACACCCAACCCCCCAACCCACCACATACATACACTCTGGGAATCTCTTTGGGCATAATTTTAAACAGCCCTCTCCTTGCTCAAAGATTTTTTTAATTTCTGTGTTATATTTTTAAAAGTTATTGGAATGTTGTGTTCTTTTCCATAATATATTTGTTTTTTATATCATATAAATATATTTTTTTATTATTTATCTTTTTTTTTTTTTGAGATGGAGTTTCACTCTTGTCACTCAGACTGGAGCGCAATGGCACAGTCTCAGCTCACGGCAACCTCCACCTGTCAGATTCAAGCGATTCTCCCACCTCAGCCTCCTAAGTAGCTGGGATTACAGGCGTCTGCCACCATGCCCGGCTATTTTTTTGTATTTTTAGTAGAGACGGATTTCACCATGTTGACCAGGCTGGTCTTGAACTCCTGACCTCAGGTGATCCGCCTGCCTTGGCCTCCCAAAGTGCTGGGATGACAGGCATGAGCCACCGTGCCCAACTGATACCATATAAATATAATTTAAACCACTGATTAACAAATAAACTTGACCTTCCAGGAAGATGCCCATATTTGTCATGTGGCTCCTCATGCCCCTTGGGACACTGCTGAGCACTCCCAGAGGAATTTTTAGCTTGTTTGAGAAACACAGATCTACAAATTAATGCTTTGGTATTTGTAAGCCCACCAGTGTACAAGCAACAATATAGGTGATGTATTCATGTTTGATTTAGGTGTTATTTGATTGCATTTGACAGATAGAATGTTGGCAGTTGTAGGGATCATAGGTATGATTTGTCCATCTGGGGTCGAGTGGGCAAGTGGCTGGCCCAAGGTCCCAGAGCAAGTTGGTGGTGGAGTTAGGACTTGTACCCAGTGTCCTGACTGCCAGTCAAAAGCCTCCAATTCTGCCATACCTTCTTTTCTTGGTGTTTTTAAAGATTCCATCTAGTTCTAAAAGTATGAAATTCTAAGTAGGGGTAAAGAAATTAACCCCCGTGCACTCTGAGATGCCCTCTCTTCTTCACTTACCCCTTCTTACCCTTCACTTCTTATCTTTATCCGTAGTCTCCAAGCAGCTTTATTTCCCCTCTACAAGACTGCATTTAGGTCCTAGACAAATTGAATTAGTCCAATAACCTAAATAAATCTAATCACTTCTTTAAATGTGATTATTTGGTGGGATTTACTCTACTAACTCAAACACCACTTTCAGTGAGACACACTCTTCTTTAGGCCCGCAGTGCTCCCCATGACCTATTGGAGCCTCCCCCATCCTTCGCCTGCTGCTCTGGTATTCAGGAGTCCTGGTTGGCATATTTTGTGTTGCTAGAGAGTAGGTCAGGCCCTATTTGGCTCTTGTCCCATGACTTGAAGACTGAACAAGTACAGAGTTGCTAGTAAGTACTCATCAGGAAAGCAGGAAAGGGAATGTGTGGGGGCTGTGGGTGGCCCTAGGAGAGGCTCTTAACAACCTGGTTCAGGGGTCCTGTAAGCAAAGGCTAGCCCATCCACTTCCTCCTCCCTGCTGGCTCCTTCTTCTCTGTACAGTCACCGAGCTCTTCCTTCACACTCTCCAGCTCCCCATAGCTACACTATCATAATTCTTTCCTGGTGTGGACTGAAGGTTTGTGTCCTCCCAAAATTCATAGATTGACATCCTCACCACCAAGACAATGGCATGAAGAAGTGTGGCCTTTGGAAGGTGACTGGTCATGAGGGCTCAGCCTCCATGTATAGGTTAGTGCTATTCCAAAAGAGACGCCAGAGAACTCCCTTAGCCCTTCTATCATGCGAGGACACAGTGAGAAGACAGCAGGCTATGATCAAGGAGGGGGGCCCTCACCAGACACCAGATCTGCTGGCACCTTCATGTTGGACTTCCCAGCCTCCAGGACTCTGAGAATAAATGCCTGGGTTTTAAAGCCACCCAGTCTCTGGTATTTGTGTTATAGCAGCCTGAATGAACTTAGATACCTCCTGAGTAGGCCTCCTACTCTTGGACCCTTTTCCTCCAATCTACTCACTACACACCTGCCAGAGTATCTTCTTTAAACTATTTTTATCTTCTCAGTCCCCTTCTGCCTCCTGCTTAATCCATGAAGTCAAAATGCTTCCGTTTTGCTTAATCCATGAAGTCAAAATGCTTCCGTTTTACTTCTACAGTCTTTGAGTAACCATTCTTACCTCTAACAAGCTCATTACTTGCTAGTCCTCCAGATGAACATCTCTATGAATAAAATAAATGCCTCTCATCATAAACCAGTAGGCCAGACATTCATGAGGTTGGAAAAGGTATGCACCTAGAGAAATGCAAATGGTTGATTGGGAAGATTAGAAGATGTGATCGGTAGGAGCTAATAAGGGTTCATGGAAAATATTAATACCACTTCCTGGACTCACTGCAATCTTTGTTAGGGGTTATCAAACTGTTAGATCAGGGGATTGATATAGACATGGCATTACCTATATCTTAGCAAAGCCAATTTTTTTCTTAATAATATTTTGAGTAAGAGTAAGATGGATGAAGTAAGATGGATGAAGTTGTGTGAACCGGCTATAATGTGTTTCCACTAATGTGATATGGGACTGTATTAGCCAGGGTAAATGTTAAGCTGCAGTAACAAAGAGACCCCAAAATTACAATGGAGTGAGCAAAAGATACGTAACAGTCTGGGTGGCCCTGGCTGACAGTGCAGCTCTGTTCTATGAGATCAGTCAAGGATCTAGGTTTCTTCCACTTTGTATGTCTCCATCTGCAAATCCAAGTTAAGGTGCAGCCACAACATTCCAGCTAACAGGAAAGAGAAGAGAGAATATGAAAAGTTAGTATAGAAAGTCAGCCTGGGCCAGGCACAGTGGCCCACGTATGTAATCCCAGCATTTTGGGAGGCTGAGGCCAGCAGATCACTTAAGGTCAGGAATTCGAGACCAGCCTGGTCAACATGGCGAAACCCCATCTCAACTAAAAAAGACACCAAAATTGGCCAGGCACGGCGGCTCATCTCTGTAATCCCAGCACTTTGAGAGGCCGAGGCGGACAGATCACGAGGTCAGGAGATCAAGACCATCCTGGCTAACACAGTGAAACCCTGTCCCTACTAACAATACAAAAAATTTCTGGGCGTGGTAGCACGCACTGTAGTCCCAGCTATTTTGGAGGCTGAGGCAGGAGAATCACTTGAACCCGAGAGGCAGAGGTTACAGTGAGCCAAGATCATGCCATTGTACTCCAGACTGGGCGCCAGAGTGAGACTCTGTCTCAAAAAAAAAAAAAAAAAATTAACAAGGCATGGTGACACATGCCTGTAACCCCAGCTACTCAGAAGGCTGAAGTAGGATAACCCCTTGAACCCCGGAGGCAGAGGTTGCAGTGAGCCGAGATCACACCACTGCACTCCAGCTGGGGAGACAGAGCAAAACTCTGTCTCAAAAGTAAAAAAATAAAAATAAAAATAAAGAAAGCCTGTAGGAAGCAAATTGGAGTATCACTCCTACTCATATACCAAATTCTAGTCACAGGGCCCACTCCTGTATGCAAGGGAAGCAGGGAAATGTAGGTTCTGTATGCGTATGCTGTGCTTAGCCAAAACTCAGTGGGGATCAAGGGACCCTTTGCTCAGAGGAAGAAGGGGAGAGGATAATATATTGGGAACAGTAGCAGCTCTGCCACATTGACCTTTGGCCATTCATTTTTTCCTCCTTAGCCCTCAAGTTCCCACCTATTGCAAAAGAATGGAAACATTTATCTGCCCTATCTCACAGAGCTGCTTGGAGGATAAAATTAAATTAAATACATGAGTGTTTTGAATTTTTTAGGATTTTTTAAAAGTGATGTGCTGGAATTCAAAATGCTGCAACCACTTTGTAAAAACCTTGTTAGTTTCTTACAGTTAAACAAACACATACCATATGACCCAGCAATTGCACTCCTAGGTATTTGCCCAAAAGAAATAAAAAATTATGATCACATAAAAACCTGTATACAAATGTTAATAGTGGTTTATTCATGGAAACAACCCAAATGGATAAAGAACGTTAAGTACATCCCTAGAATGAAATACTACTCAGCAATAAAAAGGAATGAATTCCTGGATATACACATTAACCTGGATGAACCTCAATGCATTATGCTAAGTGAAAAAAAGCCAGACTCAAAAGACTTCCTGCCGTATGATTCAATTTATATGACATTCTGAAAAAAGTGAAACTATAAAGGCAGAAAACAAATCAGTAATTGCCCTTGTAGTGATGCTTGCACAACTGAGTTTGTCAAAACTCTGAAAAGGGCAAACTTTATGCAATAATTTATGCCTTAATAAACCTGACCATAAAAGAAAAGGCGCTGTGCTAATGCAAGCTATTAATGAATTATCATCTATCTAACAGCTGAAAAAAATGAATTGTCCCCACATCTGAATGAGATAATATAGTTCATAACTGTCACCTATATATTACCTCAAATGAAGCCCACAGCAGCCCTCCCTGTAAGACAACAAAGAGAACCTCTTTCTCCTCTTACCAGATGAAGCTCAGTGTTCTTAAATTATTTACCAATATACAACTAGGGAGTGACACAGCTGCAATTTTAACCAGGTTTTCTGATTTCTACTCTTTTCTCTTTTAATGCCATTATGCCACCTAGGAGTTTTGAATAACGTCAGACAGACAAAAAAAAAAAAAAAAAAAATCTAGTGATTTGGAGTGAGAAGCAATATAAGACCAATGGATCTTTTATAAGTCCAAATCCAGCTTTATCTAGCACCCCAGGAAGAATCCTCTGAAGGCTTTCTCTTCTAAAATTGAGACTACCCTCTTTTCCCTAGGGATTAAATATGACCCACACAGCGGGGAGTGGGGGGGCCTCTCTGCCTGTGAGAAAACAACACAGAGACTCAATGGCGTCCAGAAATTGGCCTCTTTGCAGCTCACCAATAGCACCCTTCCCATAGGCCATGGTGGTGCTGGACCCAGTCACTGGAGTCCTGGGGCCAGAATACGCAGCAAAAAAAGAAAGTAGGATGACGAGATCCTCCTAACCAAGGAGGACTGTGGTGGGAAGTAGGTGTAGAGATGGAGACTGAGTATTAAATGCTTTTTTGTCCTGATCTGTGGATTAGAAAGATTGCCCAGTCCTGATCAGCTCATGTCAGTCTCTTGCCACAGGATAAGAGTCATTAATATCTGTACTGTTTGTTACAATGAATGAAGTGTTCTCACCTGTGTTAGGTGGTTTGATCGTCACTCCAACCCAGAGAAAATTATATTCCTACCATCCACCTTTGCAGATGAGAAAATAAAGGCCCAGAGAAGAAAGTTATTTTGCCAAGGACATCCAGCTAAAAATTGGTGAAGCAGGACTTGAACCTGTCTTCTGCATCCAAAGTCCATATTCTTCTTCTTTTTAAAATCCACATTTTTTTCCTTACATCACTCTGCCCCCCCTTTTTTTTTTTTTTAGATCTCAGCAGATGCAGCCCCTGAACTCACCAAGTACACGGACTAGGGGATGCATCACAACCAATATTATATTGTCATGATGTGAAATTGAATAGTTAGAGATGTGCTTGCACACAGTTTCTCACTGGCAGTTGTTTTTAATAATGCATTTGTCATTCATGAGTCCTTTAACCCAGGGGTCCTCAATCCCCTCCCCCAGCCCCCAAGTCCAGGGAGGTGAGCTGCAGGTAAGCCAGCATTACCTCCTGATTAGATTCTCATAGGAGTGTGAACCCTGTTGTGAACTCTGCATGTGAGGGATCTAGGTTGTACGCTCCTTATAGAATCTAATGCCTGATGCTCTCGAGTTGGAACATTAATACCATCCCCCTTGTTCCATCCATGGAAAAATTATCTTCCACAAAACCGGTCCCTGGTGCCAAAAAGGTTGGTGACTGCTGCTTTAACCAAAGTATATTTATTTATTTAAATCCATTTATACCTTGTAAACCAAAAATAAAATTCTAAGCCCCCAACTAACTGAATGGACCCCCATCTTGGCTAAGGGGATTCCAAAGAAACCTGAAAAACTAGTTTGGACCATGATGGGAAGGGAGTCTCAGACATGCCTCATTGAACTCGCCTCCCTCTGGAGTTCGGGCACAACTGACCAGCAGTAACATTAAAAGAAAGATCTTAAGACTGACAACACAGACTGTTTGTAGCAATAAGATACCAAATTCCAACCTGACTCTAGTGTAGCGTCACATGACAGATAGCAGGCCTTGAAAGAAATCAAAATATTATATCCCAAAATACATTTCTTTGACGTATTTTGAAATGGTCCTGCAAAGCTGTCTTTTGTGGAAGAAATTCACATTCTGTAGAGAATCCCCTTCCCTTTCCAGGTCTTTTTCTGATCTTGAAGAGATTAGCTGAGAGTCTAGCACCTTTTAAAGGTCTGAATAGGAAACATGGCCATCTATTGCCCCTAAGACTGGCCACCTATGAGACTTCTTCTACATACTAAGAACCTCCGTCTCCATAATTTTTTTCTATTGATTACAGGCCTTTAGGTAATAACTCTTACAACGAATTGCCAATCAGAAAATCTTTGAATCCACCTATGACCTGGAAGGCCCCCCTTCCACCGCTTAGTGATGTCCTGCCTTTCTGGACCCAACAAATGCTTACCTCACATGTATTGATTGATGTCTTGTGTCTCCCTAAAACATATACAATCAAGCTATAACCCAACCACCTTGGGCATATCCTCTCAGGAGCTCTTGGGGCTGTGTCTCCAGTCATAATCCTTAACCTTGACAAAATAAACTTCTAAATTGATTGAAACCTGTCTCATATACTTTATAGTTTACAACTTTATAGAGGAAATAAACTGTTTGAACATTACCCTGCCCTTTATTTCTTTTGAACTGACCTTTTACAACTTGTAATCATTGTTCCTAATCCTACTCTTTCAAGTTCTGTGAATGAATCATTCTAGCTCTGCCTTCCACGGTTTCACATGCTCTGTTCTACCACAGTGCTCAGTCTATTGTGGGTCTGTCTTGGTCCTTGTCCAAAGAGGGAAACTGCTAGGGGGACCCCATTTCAACATGGTCCCCAGTGTGTGAACCCCAGTGGTGCCTTCAGACCCAGGTCTTTATGCATTAGGGAAGGGAAGACTCTCAGAGGATTTTACAGAGCAAAACAGAATGATATTTTCCTTCAATTAAGGATTTTGCTTTCTTGGAGAAAGGCTGTAAACTGCAACAACTACTCTATTCTTCAAAACCTGCCTCCTGCCACAGCACAGTGCTTTTGTGTTCCCAGTTTTCCAACTCACATCACCCCAAATAACCCTATTCCATTTACCCTCCTGAAGGCTGGGCAGCCCCCCGCCCCCTAGCCACACTTCAGCTCCTCTAAGTGCGGGAGCTTCTGCACTGCCTAATTACCTGCCCTATGGAAGCCAGGAGGAGACTTCAGTCCCAGCTGGAGCCCAGCTGCTAGAAAGATGGAATATTAAGACATTTTCCTTTCTTCAGAATCCTTGTTAATTCTTCCTGGTGGTGATTAGCCATTTATTTTTAGCTCCATCTAAGCTCCCTGGTTAGTATTCAGGGCTGGTTTAGACAGCTCTGAGGCACACTCACCATGTAATGCTCTGATTCCATTTGGTCCCATTGAAGTGAATAAAATTAACTTGCATGGCAGACCCATCCCCCATCCTCACCAGGTGCTCCTCTCCTGCCTCTCCTTGAGGCGCTGGCTTCTGTCCAAAGGGCCTACGGCTCTGGGTCCAGGGACAAAGTTTTACAGGATGAATCTGGGAAACGTGCAGTTTTGAAGCCATATGAAGAGACGGAAATAACACTGCAATGGGAGTGAAGAAATCAAGGTTTTAGTCTGGACTTTGTCACTAGCTATCTGTGTAACACTGGGCAAGTTACCTTCCTTTTCTGAGCCATCGTGAAATGGTGTGGCTGGACCAGTCAGCCCCTAAGTCCTTCCCAGGACTAAGATGCTATAGTCACCAAGTCTAAAATAGGAGCTGAATATGAAGAAACCTGAGCTTAGGGGAGAGCATCTTGACAGCAAAATGCAGGTACCTTTTTCTTTCTTCTTTGTATTCACCTAGCTTCCCTTTTCCAAAGCGATTCTCCTTCCTCAGCCTCCCAAGTAGCTGTGAAAACAGATGTGTGCCACCATGCCCAGCTAATTTTTTAATTTTAATTTTTAGTATAGACAAGGTCTCACTATGTAACCCAGGCTGGCCTGGAACCCCTGAGCTCAAGTGATCCTCTCACCTCAGCCTCCCAAAGTATACCATAATGCTTTGATAACTGACCACACATTCTGCCCTGGCATTCCTTTTGATTGGAGGCCCATGACAGATCCCTCTGCGTCCCCAGCTGTCCACATACCTTTTCATTTTCCCCCATTTTGTTTTCAAGCTCATGGATTGTGATATTTGCACAATTTTTGTCAAAGCCAAAGCAACGATGGACCCCATCCATAAAGGTTCTTTTATCACTTAGACCTTTCCTGGGCTTCCTTCCAGGTAAAGCCCTGGGCCCTTCCTCCACTGTCATCTGCTGCATGTTGCTGTTGAAAGCTGGGCTTACCAGAACCCCTTGGTTCCTCTCCTAGCCTTCCTTGAGGGTACAGTTCCCACTGGACTGGCCTCTAGCCCCTCCACAACCAAGTCACAACAGTGATGGTCACTTCTGAAATAAGTAGAACAGGCATGAAGACAGTGGAGTCTTGCTAACCTGTGGCTGTGAGACATGATGGAGTAATTGTGTGTTCACCTTTAAAAGGTTCCCAAGGCTTCTACCAGGGCTGCAGGTTGATTGACCAGTAACCCCTTAGGGTGCAGTTAAGATAACTGTGTCTGGAACAAAGACTTCCAAGTAGAACAGGCCAGCTGACTGCTAGGCTGGGTCGGATGGGACCGGTCCTCTCCAGCTGGGATCCCAGGGAGCCTTTCCCTGCCTTATCTCCTGGTTCACCACTCTGTACCAAGCACTCTTATCTGAGTGACCCCACCCACCTGTGCCAGAGGGAGAGTTCTTTAAACTGCTGCTCTTTGGACAAAAATCAGGCAAAACCAAGCCCAATGCATCAATTGTATGCCCCTCACTGCAACCAAGTCACACTTGAAGGGACCCCGGCTGACTGGCACCTGCCTCTCCCTCCCTCTGGGTTTTAGAGTTGAAGGAAGCTCTCGTAAACCTTTTAATGCTGGGACTACACATTTTATTGTAATCATAAGTAGAACATAATACCACAACAGGTGCACTGGGACACTTGCTTAAATAATAAATGCAGTCAGCTTTGTTGCCTATTCACTCAACCCTTCAGGCGCCTGAACAGCTGTGGGCTAGGGGTGGTGGCAGCTTCTGCCCAGGATTGTATTGTTCAGGGCGAATCAGAGGGAAAATGTTCTTACCTTGGACTCAGGTAGTACAGTGTGAATGCTGACACACACCGCCGTTCTTCCACGCCTCGGTGTTATGGGGCCCAGTTCTAATACTAGCTGTGTGTCACGGAAAGACCACTTAACCATACTGAGTCTATTTTCTCACTTGTGAAACTAAGATGCTAGAATTTAGGGTAATTCTGATGAGTAAATGAGTGAGGGAGTGTGGTTCTGGGGCCTGTGTTCCCTCTGTCAAAATCCACTCACTCCCTGGGGCTGTGATCGAGAAATCTGCCTCTGAAGCTTGTCCTTGGTCAGAGAAGCCCCTAAGGATTAAAAGACAATTATGGACCACTTCATACTCACTAGGATAGTGCTTATTAAAAAAGAAAAAAGAAAAACCTAGAAAATAACCAGTGTTGGTGAGGACGTGGAGAAATTGGAAGCCTTGTGCACTGTTGATGGGAATGCACGATGGTGCAACGTTTGTGCAAGTTCCTCAAAAGATTAAAAATAGAGCTACCACATGATCCAGCAATTCCACTTCTGTGTATTTACCCAAAAGAAGTAAAAGCAGGAACTCAAGGAGAGATTTGTATGCCCTTGTTCATAGTAGCGCTATTCACAGTAGCTACAACACAGAAGCAATCCAAGAGCCCATTAATGGATGAATGGACGAACAAAAGGTGGAATACAGTTCAGCCTTAAAAAGGAAGGAAATTGGCCCTGCGCGGTGGCTCATGCCTGTAATCCCAGCACTTTGGGAGGCCAAGGCGGGTGGATCACGAGGTCAGGAGATCGAGACCATCCTGGCGAACACAGTGAAACCCCGTCTCTACTAAAAAAACAAAAAAAAATTAGCTGGGCGTGGTGGCGGGCACCTGTAATCCCAGCTTCTAGGGAGGCTGAAGCAGGAGAATGGCGTGAACCCGGGAGGTGGCAGAGCTTGCAGTGAGCAGAGATCGCACCACTGCACCCTAGCCTAGGCAACGGAGCAAGACTCCGTCTCAAAAAAAAAAAAAAAAAAGGAAGGAAATTTTGACATGTGCTACAACATGGATGAACTTTGAGGACATTACGCTAAGTGAAATAAAACAGGCACGAAATAACAAGTACTGTGCTCATATGGGACTGTACTCACTCATTCGAAGTAACTAGAGTCCTCAAAGTCACAGAGACAGAAAGGAGAATGGTGGTTGTGAGGGCTTGGGGGGAGGAGGGAGGAGGAGCTGCTGTTTAATGGGTACAGAGTTTTAGTTTTGCAAAATGAAAAGAGTTGTAGAGATGGTGTGCACCACGATGTGAATGTGCTTAACATAAGTGAACTATGATTAAAATGGTAAATTTAAGGATATGGGTATTTTACCACAATAAGAGAGAAAGAGAATTATAGAGCGCAATGGAAGTGACAGTTGAAGGTCTTCAACCAGTGCAGACACTTTCATTTGTTTTATTTCCTCTATAGGTGTAGAAAATAATACTACTATAGTAAATGCTACTGAGCATTCACTTGGCTTTGCCTATATCATCACCTCCAATTTTTATAGCAATCCACTTAAGTAAGTAGCATCATCCCCAGTTAACATAAGGAAACTATGGTTCAGGGGTTGGGTAAGAAAGGAATGAGTTATGGCATTAGCCAGCTACTTCCTGGCACAGGGCTTCAGTGGTCATGATGGTATGTACTAGGCTCTGGGGGAATAAGTGTACTTGAAGCTTCTCTGTGGTCTCTGGAAACTCTTGGTCATATTGAGGAGACATACATGGTGAGAGAGGCTCAAACTGGAGCCTTGAGGACACAGGAAGCGGGAATCACAGAGATTCGGGAGTTCATAAAAAGGAGCAGGCACTGAATTGTCTTGAAAAAAGGAAAGTGTTGAAGGGCTTGAATTCCGGGGGACAAAAGGTAAACGTAGATTTAGAGGGCAAATAATATTTATTAGCAGGAAAAAAGTGAAGTGCAATTACAAACAAGATTTCCTAATGTGGGTATGTGGGTAAGAAGTCATCAGGCTGGGGAAAGCCAATGTAGGGATTGCTACTGGAAGCACATTTAAGTCCACATAATAATAGCTAATATTTATTGAGCCCGGCTTGTGTGGCAGGCAATGTTCCAAGCTCTTTATATACATAATGCATTCAATCCTCACACCAACCCGATGAAGTAAGTCTTACTCATTACATTCATTGTACAGATGGGGAAACTAAGGCTCAGAGAAGTGAAGCGATTTAGTCCAACATCGCAGAGCCAGGGAGTAGCAGAGCCAGGATGCAAATTCAGAATGTGGACTCCAGAGGCCTCATACCCAACTCTGACTCTGTGGGGTGATCGCAAACATGAGTCTTTATTATTTAACGAAAATTATTTGTACTTGGTCATAGACATGATGAGCAACCTTGTTTGGTCAGAAATTAATATTTTGAGAATAGTTGCTGATGTTCATGTTTTGTGCATAACACATATCACAGATGCTCACAAAAAGCTGGTAGACAAATATGAGGAGCTATAAAGGTGGGAGGGCTTCTCCATGTTCTTGCTCAGAGCTGGTAACCATGGCAACAGTAAATTATAACTTCACTGCTGCAGACCCACATAGCCAGCAGAGATTACAAGAGATGGTCACTAAGATCATCAAGGATCTAAGTTGCTCAGGATATGGTCATTTTAAGTGACAGAAACCTAACTCAAACTAGCTTAAGCAATAGGACAAAAATCTGGCTTATCAAACACATTTCAGGAACAGCCTGGAGCAGAACCAGCTTAGAAACACACACTGTCAGCAGAGACTTCACAGACAGCCGTCCTCAAGACCCTACCCTAACTTTAAGTCACACTTTCTTTAAATTTCCCCAAAGACCATTTATGTGAGAATTATTTAGAGAAGTGGGGTAGAGAAGTGTATTAAGAATGTCAATTTCTGGAGGGGATTCTTGATCTACTATATCAGATTCCCTGAGCAGGAATCAGATTCCCTGGCCCAGGAATCTGAATGTTAAACATGCTTCCCAGGTAACTTTTGCAAGTCTCAATGTGAGAACCACTGCCTAGGTTATAACAGCAACAAGGTATGTCATGTGATCTGTTCCTTTGTCACACTGTCGACAGAACCATGTCCCTTTCCTAATATCTCAAGTATTTACCCAACAGTGTGATTACGTGATTAAAGCCATTTTCCCCACCCAACTGTAGGGTTCATGAGAGCAGGAACTACATTTGTTGGTAAAATGCCCTCCATTGCATCCCCATTGCCTAACTCAGTGTCTGGCATATAGTGAGTGCTCAATAAATGTTTATTAAATGAATGAATGAATGAATGAATGAATGGACTTTAGTCCACAGAGTTGCTCTCACATTCTTTTCTCACTTAACCCACACAACAAGCCACAATGAGGTAAGTAGGCTAGACATTATTATTACCATTTTTCAGGCAAAAACTGAAACCCAGAGAGAGACTGCCCAAGTCAGGTACTAAGTGGTCTTTCAACTCTTCTTCCATGTCTTCTGATATGATGCTTCAAACAGGGTGGCACAAAGTTCCAGTGGAGTAGCCGGCCATTAAGGATGTCCCCAGAAAAGGCGATAGGGCACGTGAGATCTGATGCCTGTCCCCAGCTGAGCTGCAGGCCTCCTTCCTAGACACACCTTTCTGTTTTATTTCTTATCTCTTCCTAGTTCAGCTCCACAGCTGTTCTGTATGAACCTCCTTCCTTCTCTCTAGGGGTCAAGTGAGGAAATCGAAGGGAGAGAGGGAAAAACAAGAGTCTGGTTACTCAGAGATTTGCAAATAAAGTTCTGATCTGCAGAGAACAGGACAAAGAATCTTACATTATGTAAAATCTCCCAAACCCAGTCTGCTGTCTATGCACCCTGAGATCAGAACACCAACAAACACACATCCAAAAGTGGAGGGGAAGCCAATGTTTCAGCATGATGATGGCTATCAAATAGCCATAATCATCTGCAAAGATGCAACACAACTTCAAGGCGTTTTGTCAAATATTGATAAGCATTTCCTGAGCACTATCATGCTCCTGACAGCCCACTGGGCACAGGGGAGGGAAGACACAAAAGACATGAGACATAGACCCTTGCCTGAAGGAGTATATAGCAGCTTTTCTGTTGGAAAAAATGCGATGTTGTGACACAATTAAGGGAGGAATCAAAGCATGTAGTTAGCTACATTTTGATTTTAATGCTGTGGGAGGTCAAGATTAAGCTGTTTGGACTGGAGGGCAAAGAAAGTGGTCGTGGAAAATGTGATGGGTCTAGAGAGACAGTTATAATTTTAAAAGGCAATGGAGAGGAGGAGCATTCCTGAGAAGGCAGGACTGAGCATGGTTGAAAGCATCACTGACAGTGGACTGGAGAAGAGGCTCTGGCAGGAGGAGATGGTGAGGTGCTAGTGTCCCTGTACCCTCAGGCCAGACTGCCTCATTCTGCTCCTGGCCCCACTGCCTGCTGCTTGTGCTTTCCTTCCCTCTCCACTGGAATGGGGTGGTCATGATGATTATAATAATAAATACTCTTAAAAACATAGGTTAATATAGGGAAATACCTTTTAACAAGTACCTGGTTTGATTAAATTGTGGCTGTTAGCATTCAACAACATTCCTTGAGCTTTTATTGTGTGGCAGGCAAGCACTATGGGAGGGGTGAAAGAGAAGAGCCTTCCTCTCAAAGATCCCCAGGAAGATGAGGGAGGAACCCAATTAATACAATTACATCGCAAATGCATGTGATAAGTATACCACAGAGGAAGACACAGGGTACTCTGAGACTTAAGGCTGGATCACCTCTGAGACCGCCTGGAAGCATCCCAGGAAGACGTCTCAGAGGAGGTGATGGCTATGGAACCCAAAGTGCAAAAAAGTTTCTCAAATGAAGAGGAGAAAGAAAGGGCAATGGAGGTCAAGGAACTACCTAGTGCTTGAAGTACCAAATGTCATGGACAGGAGCGAGAGCAGGTTTTGGTGTGGGGAGAATTGAGATTGGAGAATGAGGTTGGTGTCTGGTAGGGGCCTTGGGTGTCAGGCTAAGGAGGTAAGACTTGGTAGGCCATGGAGAGTAATTAGAGACTTACAAAGGGGAGTGAAGGGGCATGTGGACGCTGTATCTGAGGTGAGGTCCCCTCCCTCCCCGGGTCTGGCTCCTCATCTGTAAGGTGAAGGAGGCTGGAAGAGCCAGTGCATACTCCACACTCTGAGAACTGATGAGCACTCAGAACTGTGTAGTGGATTCACTGTTTCCTCCACTTCCCCAGTCCTCCACCCTGCCTGCAGATTTGTATAATCACTGGACCACAGCACTGCAGAGAGGGCCAGGTTAATAGATACACCTGAAACACTGTTAAATCATTTATTCAACTAAATTTATATGCCAGCACTGGTGAACAAGGCAGTCATGCTATCTGCCCCTCCCGGAGTTTATAATCTACCTCACTGTGCACAGGTGGTAGGGAGATGATTGAGAAGCCCAGACTCCTGAAAAGAGGACGGGAAGGAACCTGTGTAGGCCAGTCTGGCTGCCTCGTCTTGCAGCCCTGGGAAAGACAGCACCCATCTCTTCTGGCAGAATGGAAGCTGTGTGTGTCCGCGTGCATGCTAGGGCTGGCTGGGGTGGGGCTTGGTGAACCACACTGTCTTTTATCCTGCCTCACACCCACGTGCTGTGGAAGTCTGTCTCCCCTATCAGCCTTCCCGTAAAGAGAAATTTTCAGACTCGAAATGGGAGCAGGTCGGGACTGGAAGCTGTGAGGAAAGCACGGATGGGATGGACCAGGAACCCTAGAACAGTCCTAGTCTCCCACAAGATGAGCAGACTAGCAGTGGAGGCTTAGGTAAATACAAACCCTCTTGTTCCTGGGCTAAACAAATTCCACTCCACAAAAGCTTCAAAACCAGCTCTCTTGGCATTGTCCTATATAAAGCAATGCTTTCTTTGTTAAATCTTTTAATCCGGCTGTCTCTTATCTTGCCATTTCCCCAAGTTCCCACAGACTCCCAGGGAGCCCTCTCTCTGTTCTGATGCAGATTTATCCAACTGGAACCAGCTTAGGTCCAGGACCAATTGGAAAGTCATAGGCTGGAGTGGTGGCCATCATTTGCCCAAAGAGCAAGTCTTAATATGGGTAGAGCCTGGTGGCAGAACTCGGTCCAGGGGTTTAGGTCGACAGAAACTCACCACAGGCTGTTCTTGGGGGCTGCTGTTGGAGACACCCTGGCCTACCTCTCAGTTGCCCCTAGGTCCTGGCCTGTCAGATCCTAGATCCTTGCTTTCCTAACCTTATGACCATGCCCGGGATGTCTCCAGGGGCAACCCTTGCTGGTCCCGGGCTGACATCCTAGTTGGCGCCCATGTCCTCCTCCCCCTGGCAGCTTCAGTATCACTAGCGGACGATGTGGGGCTACGTAGACCTAAAGAAAGAACCTGAGGCAAAATTAATGGAGAGTTTATTTGGGGCCAGGCTTGGTGTCTCACACCTGTAATCCCAGGCTTTGGGAGGTCGAGGTGGGTGAACCACTTGAGGTCAGGAGTTTGAGACCAGCCTGGCCAACATGGTGAAGCCCTGTTTCTACTAAAAATGCAAAAATCAACTGGGTGTGGTGGCATGCGCTTGTAATCCCAGCTACTCGGGAGGCTGAGGTTAGTGGATTGTTTGAGCCCAGGAGTTTGAGGCTGTAGTTAGTGAGCTATGATTGTGCCACTGCACTTCAGCCTGGGCAACAGAGCGAGACTCCATCTAAAAAACAAAAAAAAGAAAGAAAAAAAGACTTTATTTGGGCCAAGGTTGAGGCCTCCAGCCCGGGGCACACTTTCAAGTTGCCTTGGGAAGTGCTCTGGAGAATGAAAGAGAGGCTCCAGTGTTTGGAGGAAAAAGGACAAATCAGGAGGGGGAGATTACAAACGTTGTTGTTTGTCAGGAATTCTCACTGGTTTGCAGAAATAACATTGGTCCGTGATTATCTATACTTTGTGAACTATAGTATGTATGGCATGTTATGGCCACTTGCCTTCAGTTAGTCTAGCGCCTGCATAGCAAGTGGCTTCACCACAATTATTTCACTCAAGGGGGAGTGACCTGACTGCCCTTTCATTCCAGTGCCTCTCTGGGCCTGATAATTTAAAGGGGTTCATATTCCTCAGATAAAAGTGTTCTTTTCTTTTTTTCCCCACAACTATATGAAAAGTAGAAATAACATCTGCCTCATTTTTTCTTGGAGAAATAAACAAAAAGAAAAGAAAGAAACCACTTACCACACAGAATTATCGTGAGATTTAAAGTAGATAATATACATAAAGCGCATATACCTGCTGGTAACTGTTGGACTCATTTCTCTTCCAGGTAGTCAGATACTCAAATAGTTAACAAAAATTTTCTGAGTATCTGCTATATATGCCCAGTGCTGTGTTAAGCAACACAGCAGGCTCAGCAGAGGTATGTTCTACGTCGTTTTTATTCCCAATTAACCAAGTAATCAGAAATGGGTATTATGGACTTCCTGTATACTCAGCATCATGCTAGAAACAGTGACAAATTAAAACATGCATGAAACATGACAAGGTACCCTCCCATGAACTCACTCTGGGGAGATTAAACACACAGAAAAAGTGAAATAATAATACAAGAACAACTAACAATGCTGAAAGCACAGATGCAAGAACCACAGGATGCACACAATCCTCTGCTAAATGGAATGGCTTGTCTGGCAGAATACAGGAGGCCTCAGGCTAGAAATTTGGAAATCAAGAGGCCATATGGGAGCCTGGAGGCTGAGGGTGGGAGTGAGGATTGCTTGAGCCCAGGAGTTCCAGCCCAGCAACATAGCAAGACCCTGTCTCTACAAAAAAAACATTTTTTTTTAATTAGCTGGTTGTGGTGATATGTGCCTGTCATCCCAGCTATACAGGAGGCTGAGGTGGGAGGACTAGCTTGAGCCCAGTGGTTTGAGGCTGCAGCGAGCTACGATGGTGCCACTGCACTCCAACTCAGGCAACAGCAAGACCCTGTCTCTAAATAACTGAAATTAATTAAATAAATAAAAATAAATGAGAATGGTGAGTATTTAAAAAAAAGCACGAGAGAGGCCATATGGAGGGAACAGCAAGTGGGGGGAGTGGGAATTCACAACCATGTTACTGGGGTTTTTGTGGCAATGATGGTAGTAATTGTGCTTATTGTAGCTTTGGTCAAGAGAAGAGGCTAAAACATGTAGTTTGGATCACACTGTAGAAAAGGTGGAACAATGTGGTACATCAAAGGGCTGTGGGGTCGACCCACTGGATGGGACAACGTACTCCACTTCTCATCACGAGCTACCTGGAGCAAGTCACTGGATTTCTCTGTCTCATTTGCTGTTTCTACCTCCCAAGGTTGTTGCAGAGATTAAATAAGACAGTTCGTATGTCTCAATAAGCCTAGCTTCTGGCACTTAGGTACCAATCTATTAGCTTTTATTATTATTAATAAAATAAAGGAAAGTCGTAGTCTCCTCCTCTGCTCTTTATGTTGGGCATGCAACCCATCCTAAACCTTGCAAATATTTTTTGCTGAGAAAGACGGGGCTACTGCTACAGTTGTGAATTGTGTTTTTAGAATTAGTTTTCATGTTTTATTTGCTAATTTATTTGGTTTGGAAATACACAACTTCAACCATTCAAGGAAGAAAAGCCCTGAGTGTTTTATTTATTGCAAACCCAATGTCTGCTGTCCACTGTAAGAGACAACCTTGTCCAGCTGGCCTTATTTTGTTGTTTTTGTTGTTCTGTTTTGTTTTGTTTTAGGCTTTTAGTAGCCTGAAGTCATGGTTTTTAGTTTCTGTCTCTAAAAGAAAAGAGGCATGAGGAAGGACCTTTACTGGTGCAATCAGAAACAGAAACTAAGAACCCGTGACTGTATTCTCTCCCTTGGACACCCTAAAGCTTCCGAGTAGATAGGCACCTACACCCTGGGCCTGCAGGACAGTCTGGTGCCAGGAGTGGCTGCCTTCTCAACCCAGTTAGTCTCAGTCTGGAACCCCCTGGCTCTGGGCATGTAGATTTTGGTCTTTCTATTTTTTTTTCTCCTGGCAAGACAGCAAATCAGAGGGACTCAGGGAACTCAAGGCAGTTTTCTATTGTCCATAATAGGTGGGAATGGGATTAGCAAGAATACGTAAAATCCACACTCTACCTGCTTCTTAAACAAATCCTTTACCGTAATCACTCACAGGCTCTAACATTGATTGATCTTATGTCCTCTGCCTAGTCCTCCTCTGGTGGGTGTATTAATGGAGAGCCTAAAGGCAACTGGCAAAGAGAAGGCTAGAGACAGAGTGAAGAAGGGGAAGAGTATCTACAAATTGAACCATTAGTCTGAATAATTAAGAGCTGACTCTCTTTGAAAATTGACTTTTATAATGGTTTGGCCAGAGCTGGGGCCCAGGAGGCTCCATTCTAGCCTCATGATGATAACCATGGGGCCAAAAACCAGGCCTGCACAGTGCTTTTCTTATTGAAACAGCTGCTACTATCATTACCCAAAGGAAAGTGTTTCCTGGGGCCAGTAGCCCCTAAGCAGTCTTTCAGCCAAATTATTATGAGTAGGGAAAGGCTCTGAGGCCAGACCCACATAGCCTGGAAGGACAGTGGCTTATACCAATTGGGGTTGCCGTCGCAAGAAGGAACAAGTGAACTGGGCCCCTGGCTTAAAGGCCCTGAATTTTGGAGCTTGGGAGGATTTTGCAGCTTCCTTTGTTTTTCCTTCGATCTTACATGAGACAGTTTCATGGAATTAAGATTAAGGCAGGGATGGTATTTGCCACAGGTAGCGACTTGCCATCTCTTGGCCAGGTTGGCCCCGAGCCCCCACTGTGAGTGAACCGTTGGCTGGGTCTCATTCACTTTGCGTTTGTGCGGGTAGCAAGTTGGGTCTATCTGAACATACAATCTGCAAATTCACTACCAAAGGAGTTGTTTATTGTACTTCTTTAATCTGTGGGGTCAACTTATTGACCCAGAAGAAGGCAGTCAGAGATTTACAGGAAACAGACCAGGACTCTATATAAGCTGATTTTCCCTGGCAAATGACTGAATCCCTCCACACTTCCGTTTCTCCTTCTATAAAAAAAGGGGCAAAACTGCTTGCCACTCAGAATTGTTAGGAGGAGTATAGGTGATCAAAATTCTTACAATGTCTAGCATGACAGTCAATAAACTTGTCTTCCCCTTATATACCCAGTGGTAGCTGCATTTGCAGTCTTCTGACAGGGGAGACTGTTCTCTTCCAAAGCGGAGTCCCCAGGCAGGAGCTGCTGCTGGCATAAAACCATCTGTTGAATTGTATTGTTGTTGCATGGAAGGCAAGAGGACTCCTAATATTTGATGTCTTTGGGGCTTTCGCCTCGAAGGACAATGGGGATACACCTTTGCCTTGGAAAAGGAGCGACTCAAGTACAAGGCAGGTAAAACCATGGAAAGCAGCAAAAGATCATGGGGACCCTTAGGCTGCTCTGAAGACCATACCATGAAAATCGAGATAAGCTGGTGCTTTCCTCAGTCAACAGGAGCACTCAGTCAAACACAGCTCCTGGCCCCTGCCCAGCGAATGAAGAGTGGTCGATTCATGAAGAGCCTGGAATGGAGAGAGCACCTGTCAGAAGAGGTGATGGGGCATGAGTTTGTGTACCAGGTTCAGAGTTCAGGCTCCTTAAGTCCTACTGACCAATAGGGAAAATGCTGAAAAGAGATGGTGATTCAGGCTGGCAGTGAGGAAGTCCCCAACTTTATCAACGTACCTGAAGTATTGTTTAGTTCTTCCTGTCTTTGGCTTTTGACAGATGTGGTCCTCAGCCAAGAAGAGGCAGAGGAAATGGAAAAGAGGGTGTTCCTGAGAAATATGGGGGAGGAAGTTATTGTCAACAGGTGCCCCCACCTACAATTATTGTGAAGTCGGTGCTCCTGGTACTTCCCAGTGCCATCCCCACGTCTCATTGTGCTGGCTTGGAGGCACTCAGTTCAGTCTTCAAACCCTCCTCCTCGGCCTTGGCCAGGCTGTCTGTCTCCTCAGGGCAGCCAAAGAAGATGAGCTCATTTCCAGAACCCAAGAGGTGGCTCTGACCCTATCTTCCAAGTTATTGCTGAAGTTGGGTGGTTGAAACCAGGCAGGGCATCATGCTGGCACCAGGCTAGCCTTGCATCAGGCAAATCTGCTGACTCATCTCTCTCTTCTAAACAAGCTCTGAGAGTTGGCATGCAGGAAGCAGCACCGAGGAGTCTGATGGCGTGGGCCACCTGGCAGGGACTGACCAAGAGGAGGCGGGGAGCAGCCACCTGCCACCCCAATCCCACATTCCTCTAATAGCACCAGGGACAGAAAATATGTGCCTACCCAAGAATTTCAGGACCACAAGTAGAAACAAGTGTATCATAACAGGGAAGGTTGCAACATGAGAAATATGCTTTTCCTGAGAAAAGTGGATAACTTGACTTGAATAATCTTCAAAAATTATGTTTGGTGTTTGGAAAAACTTAGTGGATTCTTTAAAAAGAGCTACACATTAGAAAAAAAAAAAAGAGCTACACATTAATATGTGGAAATAAAAGACATACAGAGAATAAAACAAAAAAATGGCCCATAATCTCCACTCCCCCAACCTCAGATAATTGCAGAAGTACTTGATTAGATAATATATATGTACAAAATAAAAAGTGAAAGCTCGCATCCCCTGACTTATCCCTCTCCTAAACACACATTTTTAAGTGCCTTTTCTTTATTTCCCATGGGAAAACAATATGTGTATACCCCTACGTTTCCATTTGTCCTTAAACATCTTTAGAGTACCAAAATCACCTCAGGTTTGCACAACTTCATGGAACACCAACCACATTGTACTTTATGGTTCCTGAACAGGGGCAATATTCCCATAACACAAAGTGTGAAAGGTACCCACCAGAGCTGCACAATGTGGTAGGAGTGCTGTTTCCATATCATAGTATATCCTGGAGCTCTTTTCAGATCAGTACATATGGATCTATCTCATTTTCTTTTAAACATCTGGCTTCAAAGATTCTATCATTTGGATGTACCACCATTTCCTCAACCAGTCCCCTATGGGTAGACAATTTGTTTCCTCCTTCCTCAACTATGAGAACACTCCAATTAGCATCCTTGTACAGATATCTTAGCAAACTCTTGCGAATGTCCATAGAACAAATGCTTACCATTGGGATTCTTAAGTACATACATCTTAATTTTATAGACATTGCCTAATCAATAGCTTCATTTTAAAGAACAGCTACTCCAAGGAGCAAAACAGTTTCCCTGACTTAATTCCTCCCTTGAAGGAAGGTGAAAAGGATTTACCTGACATTGTAACAGAATCCCCTTACTGCCAATAACAAGGTTAACTGTGTATGCATACAGATTGGGTGAATAACAGAGAGGTGAACTGGATGAGGAAGAATAAAGAAAATCCTTTAGAATCTACAAAGGGCTGTCATCTTAACCACTGATATGAAGGAAGGTAGAAAAAGGGGCTCAAAAGGCCTCTTATTCTCATTAACTTGGTTGTTCACCCTAGAGGGACCTTGTCATTCATGACTTAGTCACATGCGACATCTATAGACTCATCGTACCTCAGTGAGAGCCACCAAGCAGCTCAGAAAAGAAGTGGGGGTTTAACCATGGGCTGTATGCTTTTACTGTATGCTCTAGGATTTTCTCAGTGGTTCCATTATTGAATGTGTGTTTCACTTACCTACTGTAGCTCTACAATAAAGCAACATTATCTCTCATCCTTCTGAGGGTTGACTGAACTCAGCTGAGTGGTTCTCACTTGGGGTCTCCAATGTCATTGCAGTCACACGCAGGCTCTTGTTTCAACTGGAATTGCCCAGAGGAATTTGTAATTTTCCCGCAGCCTCCTGTAGCTATTATTCTTCTAAAGAGAGGAGGATAGAGGATTGGCTATTAGTGTTTGGATCACAAGAGACATGCCTAGCTCAAACTGACTGAAAGGAAAAGATGAAGTTACTGGCTCAGGTAACTTCAGGAATACTTCAGGAGTACCTGGATCTAGCTGTTAAAATAATCTTATTAGGAATTTGTTTCTTTCCATCTCTCAAATTATTTTTTTCCTCTATTAGATTATTTCTCAAATAATGCCACCAAGTGCTCCAGGCTTAAGATCAACAACCTTGGGAAAAAGAAAACATCTCTCCCAGTGGCCTTAGAACCATCCTGAAGCTTTTATTGGATGGAGTGGGTCATGTGTACATCTCTGAACAAATCTTCATGGCCAGGAGAAGGGGATATACTGGCCAAGCCTGGGCATTTGGCCAACCTCTGGGTCTGGGAGGTGGAATCAGCATCCCCCTAACTGTATGAACTGAGATTGAGGGTGAATTACTTAGTAAAATGAATGTGGAAGAAGGGAGACTGTAGGCAAAGGCAAAAGATGTCTACCTATAAAGTCCTTACCCGGGACTGGTGTGACAATGCTTGGGAACAAGTCACACTTTGGGTGAACCTGTGGTTCAATTGGCTTTTGAATCCTTGGCTGTGATTAGGAGAACACTAAGACTTTTTCCCCTTTGACAGTGGTCAGTAGATATGTAAAATCATGGAATCATTCAATGACTGAGACCCTGAGAACCACTGACTCCAATCCCCCACCCAGTGGTTGAGTCCCTTCCACAGCTCCTCTGCAAACACTTAGAAACGCTCGGTGGCAGGATGTTTGCTTACTGACTTCAAAAGCAATCTCTTCCACTGTTAGGCATCTCTATGTGTTTTTAAAGTTATTATAAAGTAAATACTAACCCTCTAAAGTTGACTCCTACATGTTAGACACTGGGCTATGCACTTTACATGTCTGATTTCAACTTCGTTTTACAATATTCCTTTGAAAAGAGTTACTATTATTAGCCCTACTTTACAGAAGAGGAAACTAAGAGCAGGAGAAATTAAGTAACTCAGGTATTTTGAGGACAAAAATCCTCATGGTATACCTCTGCATTGTGAAGATATGCCATTCTGTAATTTTTACCCATTGATCTTATACTTTGGCCTTTTGGAGTTATTTGGATAATTCCTCAAATAATTTCAGACAACTATGACATATCTCCTAGGGCTTCAGTCTTCTAAGGTAAGCATCCATATACCTTCTTTCATTCTGAATGTAAAGTGGTTTACAGAGATTTCACCAGATGCCCTTCTCTGGGCATGCCGAAGTTTGCCTCTTAAAATGTGCTTAAAACCCACTCTGGGCTGGGCGTGGTGGTTCACACCTGTAATCCTAGCACTTTGGGAGGCCAAGGAGGGTGGACTGCCAGAGCTCAGGAGTTCGAGACCAGCCTGGGCAACACGGTGAAATCCCATCTCTATTAAAATACAAAAACAAGTAGCTGGGCGTGGTGGCATGCACCTGTAATCCCAGTTACTTGGGAGGCTGAGGCAGGAGAATTGTTTGAACCCAGGAGGCAGAGGTTGCAGTGAGCCGAGATCGCACCACTGCACTCCAGCCTGGGTGACAGAGTGAGACTGTCTCAAAAAACAAAAAACACTCTGTTTCAAAAGGGATCTAACCAGTGTAAAATATTATGGGATGTCTTCACTGTGGGTATACAAAACTGTCAGCACAATTCAGACTGCATTTGGTTCTTAAGAAGTCACATTCCACTGACAACTCAGGTTGAGGTTGGAGCCATCTTCCATCCTAAGGTCTTCTTCATCTAGGCCTGTTGAGTCTCTCCCAGGTTATAATGGAACAGTTAACTTTTTGAGCCTCTGGGGCAGGACTTTACCTGTATCCTTTTAAATTTAACCCTGTTCATTTTAGTTTATTGCCCAATTACTGGGAATTTTTATTATATCATTCTATGCCCCAGTTATCTCTCCCAGGGTAGGGCATCTTCAAATTTGACAGATATGTATTTGTCAAGTCAGAGACTTAAAAGAAATGGACAAAACAGGAACGGGAATAGAAAATGCCACAGGAGGCCTTCTGGACTGAGTCTTCTTAGTTAACAAATCCCACGAACTATACTATCACTCCACCCTCAGTTCTCCAATTCTATCAAGACTTATGAGAGATTTTGTCAAATACTGTGACAGACTTGTCATAAACCACATCCAAAGATCTATTACTCTGTTAAAATATTTCAGGAGGAAGAGATTAGTTTGTTATTCTTTTATTCATTCAATTATCTAGTATTTATTGAGCATTGGCTCTGCCATTTATTAGCTGAAAGGCCCTGGGCCAGTTATTTAAATCACCAATGCGTTAATTATCTTATCTGTAAAATGGAGATAATAACCTCCCATACCTTACATAGCTGATGTTGAAATTAAATTAGATAATAAACCTAAGTTACTTAGAATGGTTCCTGGCAGTTAATAAATCCTCGGTAAATATGAACTATAAACCCTAATTGAACTAGTTAGTGCTTATTTTTCTCAGTTAACACTAGTTTCCCTCCTTTCGTGGTTCCTAGGTCCAAACCTCCTCCAGTGTTTCTGTATTTTTAAATTGATACACAATATCTGTATATATTTATGGGATACGTGTGATATTTTCATACATGAACACAATGTGTAATGATCAAATCAGGGCCATTAGGATATCCATCACCTCAAACATAAATCATTTATTTGTGTTGGGAACATTTCAAGTCCTCTCTTCTAGCTATTTTGAAATCTACTATAAATTATTGTTAATTATAGTTGCCCTACTATACTATCAAAGCTAGAAATTTATTTTATTTTTTTATTTTTGTTTTTATTTTTTTAGATAGAGTCCCACTCTATCACCCAGGCTGGAGTACAGTAGCACAATCTCAGCTCACTGCAACCTCTACCTCCCAGGCTCAGGTGATCCTCCCACCCCCACCTCAGCCTCCCAAGTAACTGGACTCCCAAGTAACAGGCACACACCACCACGTCCAGCTAATTTTTGTATTTTTTGTAGAAACAGGGGTTCCACCATGTTGCTCAGGCAGATCTCGAACTCCAGGGCTCAAGCAATCCTCCTGCCTTGGTCTCCCAAAGTCCTGGGATTACAGGCGTGAGCCACCGTGCTTAGCCTACAGAACTTAATTAGTCTGATCTAACTGTAATTTTGTACCCAATAACCGACCTTTCTTCTCTCCACTCCCAACCTCTAGTAACAACCACTCTACTCCCCACCTCCATGAGATGAAAGGTTTCTTTTAACTCTCACATATTTTGTCCTCCTTTGGCCTCTCCTGATGACTGCTGGCAGGTACACCCCTCTCCAGCTCTGCAGGGCTCCCTCGGGATCTTCACCAGTTCACATGAGGATCTAGAGCCTTCTCTTTGCCTTCCTCACTTTGGTTATTTGCGGTTTTAGCATTTTGATGGCATTTTTTGGGCTTCCCTGCCATCCCTTCTGTTGGGTTTTAAAGTTCTTCCTGGCAGGTGCCTGCAGCCAGCCCCCTGAAGGCTTAGTGACAGCTGCCGGCAGCCGGCCTGCTACAGGGAGGCACTGTGTAATCTGCCTTTGTTGGCCTAGGCCTGTTGTCAGCCAGCCCTGTGGTGATTGCACTGAGATTTCATAAGAGGAAAACATAACTTTCTTCTCTCTCTCTCTCTCCTGCCTGCCCTCTCTCCCTCTCTCTATTATTAAGATTGAGTAGGTTCTTTCCCCACCTCTTCCCTTGCAAAATGTTTTCATATAAATGGATTCAGTATCTGAGCATTTCCCCTCCCCAAATTCCCTAATCCCCAATACACATACCTTTCTCCAGACATAACAAAGTGTGTAATTATGTTATCCAAAAAAAGAGAAAGGGCCACGTGCGTGGCTCATGCCTGTAATCCCAGTACTTTGGGAGGCTGAGGCAGGTGGATCACTTGAGCCTAAAAGTTTGAGACCAGCCTGGGCAACATGATGAAACTCCATCCCTACAAAAAATACAAAAATTAGTCAGGTGTGGTGGTGGCATGTACCTGTAGTCCTAGCTACTTGGGAGGCTGAAGTTGAAGAATCGCTTAAGCACAGGAGATCAAGGCTGCAGTGAGCCAAGATCGTACCACTGCACTCCTGGCTGGGCAACAGAGTGAGAGCCTGTCTCTGAAGAAGGAGAAGGAGAAGGAGAAAGAGAAGGAGGAGGAGGAGAAAGAGGAGGAGGAGAAGGAGGAGGAGGAGAATGAGAAGAAGATTAACAATAAGAAGAAGAAGGAGGAGGAAGAGGAGGAGATTCCTTTCTTCTCCCATCTCCTCACTCTTCCATACTTTTAAGGCCACTTCAGGGTCACCAAAATACCCAACTCTAGGGGAAACCTTTCGTATGAATGCATGATAAACGGTGACCCTCTTGAATTGTGCAACACGGCAGCACAGCCCAACTCTCTATAGCTGGATCATCCTGCCCTCCATTCCATCTTATCTTGCAGGCTCTTAATTCTTGATAGATAAAAATGTTGCTGGCTTGGAACATCAGACTAAGATACTAGATATGGGTGGGTTGTTAGGGGGACAAAAACATCTTGCTGACACAGAGTCTTCTGAAGAAGACAGCACTCAGGAATGCCTAGTGATTGGCATGATGCTAGGGCTGGCAAGAGGGGGCCCAGGTGTGTCTCATGGCGTGCTTGTGTGACGTTCACCATAGAGGAAAGGCAGCCAGCACTCACTGAGGACCCACACCAGTCCAGGCCTATACCTGAGCTTCCTCATGCTCTCTCACTTACTCTTCAATATGCCCCATAGAGATGAGGACTCAAAGGCTCAGAGAGATTTGGCTAGCCCCCAGAGCTGGTGAGTTGCAGAGGTAGGAGTCAAATCCAGGCTGTGTGGCTCTTACCCTCCACGTGACAAGGCTACCCAGGAGGAGGAATACAGAAAAAAAAAAAAAAAAAAAAAAAAAAAACCCAGAAGTAACTATACCTAGGGTTGATCCTTCCTTCCTTCCTTCCTTCTTTCCTTCCTTCCTTCCTTCCTTCCTTCCTTCCTTCCTTCCTTCCTTCCTCCCTCCCTCCCTCCCTCCCTCTCTTCTTTCTCTTTCATTCTTTCTTTCATAGAGAAGAGGTTTTTTTTTGTTTTTTGTTTTGTTTTTTTTTTGACAGTCTTGCTCTGTTGCTGAGGCTGGAGTGCAGTGACATAATCTTGGCTCACTGCAGCCTCTGCCTCCCAGGTTCAAGGGATTCTCCTGCCTCAGCCTCCCAAGTAGCTGGGATTACAGACGCATAGCACCACACTGGGTTAATTTTTTAAAAATTACTTTTAGTAGAGATGGATTTCACCATGTCGGCCAGGCTGGTCTTGAACTTCTGACCTCAAGTGATCTTCCCACTTCAGCCTCCCAAAGTGCTGGGATTACAGACATGAGTCACTGTGCCCAGCTGAAGAGCCAGATTTTTTAAAAATGGTTTTTTTGTATGTATTAGGTTCCTAGAGATGCAGTAATGAATTACCACAAACTGGGTGGCTGGAAACAACAGCAACGTATCCCCTCACAGTTCTGGAGGCTAGAAACTCAAAATGAAGGACTGTGCTCCCTCTGGAGCCTCCAGAGAAGAATCCTCCTTGCCTCTCACTAGTTTCTGGTGGCTCCAATAATCTTTGGCATTTCTGAGCTTGCAGCTGCATCACTCCAATCTCTGCCTTCATTGTCATGCGGCCTTCCTCCTGGTGTGTTTCCCCATGTGTCCTCTCCTTTTCTTGTAAGGGCACCAATGGATTTAGGTCCCTCTCTAATCTAGTATAATCTCACCTTAACTGAGGACATCTGCAACTACCCTATTTCCAAATAAGGTTATATTTGAGGTTTTGGGTGGTCATGAATTTTGGGGGGACATATTCAATCCACCACACCTTGCTTCCCAATTCTGCTCCAAGCTAGCCCAGGCTAGAGTCTAAAGCCCAGCACTGCCTCACTTTCAGATTTGATTCCTGCAGAAATATCAGCTCAGTAGCAGTTCATCCCAGTCTACAGATGTGTTTTATAAATTTATAAATTGAGCCATGTGGTAGGAAAACCTTATTAAGGGAATGGAGGTCTCTTGGGGCTTTAATTTCTGAAAGTGCTTCTTGGTGCCAGCAGCCTTGACCCCTCAGCATGCAGAAGCAACAGATGGTCTTTCTTGCTCAGGAGCTGGCCCTTACCCCCTGCCATTATGTCTCCAATCTGGACATCCCTGTAATGGTGGCAATGCCAAGCGTGTGCCTAAGGTGCCTCATGACGTGCTTGTGTGGTGCTTATCCTGGAGGAAGATGATGGTCTGAGCATCTTCGTCCTGGTCATCACCTAGGCAGGCCCTACCTGAATAGTAACATTACAGTGATTAGACATTTCTTGCCATTGTAGGTGGCCTGGATGTCAACTCAGGGTGTGCTGACACCTAAGCCAGTGCTCTTGGAGTCCGTGCCAGTCTATTCTTGTCCTGATGCTCCATCTGATTGTCTACAGACTTCTCTGCTGCCTTCAAATTCTGGGCATCCTGCACGCCAACAGTCAGCTCTGCCACAATCCTGCCTCACTGCCCAAAGAAGGTATGCACCCACACCCAGCTCTTCACCTACACCCACTGCTCGCCTCTCCTCTTGGGCATTTCCATTTGCCACTCTTGCCACCTCCTGCTTGGGCCTCCAGGGGCTGCCTGTTCATTACACATGGCCCTCGTGACTTTCTCTAGCCATTCCCAGGTGAAGATGCCACCTACCACAGTCCCATGCTGGAGATACCAGGACAAAAGGGGCAATGGAGTGGACCCAGAGAACTCTGCTCCTCCCCAGCCCAGAAGCTACCGAGCAACAGTGAGTGGAAGCCCCTGGCTGCATAGGTGGAGGCCAGATAGACCACTCCTCACCCCATCCCAAAGAACAGGAAATGAACTGTGAGGCCTCCAGGCCCAGCCAGGGAAGAAAGCTGCACATAGGCCTATGTTGTGCCTGCAGCCACACAAGTTTCTTTCAGAAGGAGAGGGTGGGAACAGGGGTGGCAGTCAATGGAATCTTCTCATAATTCCCAAGTGTTTTGCTAGAACAAAGAGCTAACCTCCAGCCTCAAGTCTCTCTGTAGGGCACTTAGTTCCTTCTCACTGCAGAATCAGCAGCCCTGGAATCTGCCCAGGCTCCCCTCTTCAGCCACCCACTTTTATTTTTCTCTGTGTTACTTCCATCTGCTGATGTTGCCTGACTTGTAATGTGCCATAAAACAGATTTGACAAATTTTTTATTGTCTATCTTCCCGCTAGAATATATGCTCCTAGAAGGTGGGGCCCCTGCCCCAGAGCCTAGAACAGTGCGTGTCCAAGCTGAAGTGGCAGTTAGGCAAAGCCATCGAATGAATGCATGAGAGGGAAGCAGCCCAGTCCTGTCAAATGAGCTGGAAGAGACTGACTTCAGAGACAGCCTAATCTTTTTCTCAGTTAACACAAATAGCAAACAAGGAGAGTCTCTTTAAAAGAAAAAGATATTTATCTAGGAATAGAGCACTGTATTGGGAATATGCATATCATAGTAAACTATGTACATATTCAGGGAAGTAAAGGAAGACAGATTTTTAAAGAAAGAAAGAGAAGGATTACATATTTGTTCTGACATAATTATCCTTGACGCCAAAGACCAATAACAAGGGTGATGCCAGTCTGGGCTTGGACAGGCAGTGGCTGGGCAGATGTCTTCACAGAAGTCTTTTTTGTATAAGGTTGCAATGGCCTTTGTGCAAAGTCATGGTTTTTACAGAGTCTTGTGTAATAGTTTTTGTTATCAGGCATACACGTATGAGAACTCTGTCTTCATGACCTTTCCCAGCTCCATTTGTCAGGGTTCTTTCTTTCTTTTTTTAACATTAGTGACTCCATTTTGATTTTGACAACTTTCACAACCCTAATTTTTCCTGGAAGGAAACTGGGAGCAGTCCAGAGATTCTAAGTAACTCCTTGGATTTGACACTGGAACCGGGTTTTGCATTTTTTCAAGGAACTTAAGACACACTGCCCTTCCCACACACTCTCTGAGGGATGTGATGATGGTGGGAGCAGAAGCTTAGAGAGGCTAAGTTACTCAGATGACACAGCCAAAATTTAAACCCAGATTTGTGTGACTCCAAAACTATGGCTTTGTAATCATTAGGCTGGGGATAACAAATACATTTCATTTCAAGAGCCACGTGCAATTAACTAAGATGTGACTCAGGGCCACCATTTTGAGGAGTCTGAGGCTCCTCAGGTTCAGCAGACAAGAGTGCATGATTGATTAGCAATGTCTGCCAGGGACACAGGGTGGGGAATGACAGTGTTTTGCCATCCCTGCCACTAGGCGATGATGCAATATTAGGTTCCTCATCTTAGACTCTTTGTCCCTCACCACACTGCTTCTGAGGCTAATATTCCTATAGTTCCTGCCTCAGCAATGAGAAGTTCATGACAAAGCTGCCAAACACTGTCAAATTGGAGGTGAGCAGAGCACGATTCCATTAGTAAGAAATGGAAACACTGCACTTTCAGGGATCATTTATATGATTTGTGGCTGCAGAAGTTGCTCAGCGTGAGGAGCCACAGAAACCACAAGGAAGAGGTGCAGCATTCTCTGTGGCGTGTGAAGCCAGCTCTTGGTGTTACTTCACTACAACTGCATTTGCCATTGATGATGGTTCTTCTCTCATCTCAGGGAAAGTGGAAGGGAGAGAGGATGCAGCCTGAGTGATTCCTGTTTCAACATTTAAAAAGAAGAAAGAAAGAAACTGAATGCACATTTGGTCATTCCAGAATCATTTGCCCATCACACAGGGCTTAGTATCACCTTTGTGTAGGAAGGACACCAATATGTTAACTGTAGGGGAATTATTTATATCTGTCTTTGGAGGCATCACATGACCTAGGGTGGCAGAGTTATCTCAATAACTATGTTTACTTGGGGTTATATTATCCTCCCAGAGTTCACACTGAGAACAGGGAAGACAGCTCTCACATGTGCTTTGTGATGGTGGGACTGAAGACAGCAGCTAAAGGAAACATTTGCTGCCAGTGATACATAAAGCAGAGACTCCATTTTGCCCAGAACAGAGCATGAGCTGTATATAAAAGGCCTGACCACTCCATGAATTAAGTCAGGGAACCCAAAAATATTATTGAGTCATGAGCTAAGCACTATAAAATGCCTTATATCACACACAATAACAGATATTTCAACTTTCTCCCATCTGCTTGGATATGTTCTGCAGGATGCTATGTAATATGGGGTCTGGATGTGGACCCTGAACTCAAGGAAACTATGCCCCAGCTCAGGAGACAAGCCTAATGCACCTTTTACCAAGACACAACCTGTCCCGAGGCCTCGATATTTTGTCTCCCTTCCTTCCCCATGAAGCAGCCTATCTTTATGCCAAATGCATGGGAATTCCTTGTAATTCCTCTGATATTTTGTATTGTTTTCACCTCCATGTCTTTGCTACTGTTCCCAGACTACCTTGCAAATAGCTCTTCAGGGTTTTGATTTTTGTCTTTGCCCCTCACCAGCTATGAAGTCCTGGAAAAGTTATTTAACTGCCTCTATGCCTCCGTTTCCTCCTCTTAAAGTGGGGATGACAACAGTTTTGCCTCCTAGGGTTGTTGTAAAAAAATTAAATGAGTTATCAAATATTAAAGTACTTAGAAACACACTCAGCACTTAGAAGGACTAGACAAGAGTTAATAATTAGCATCATCACTCACCCTTCAAGACTCAACTTGAATGTTATCTCTACCAAGAAGCATTTCAAAAATTACCACAAAGTCAAAAGACAAAAGATTACCTGGAAAAGAGCTTTGCAATACATATGACAAAGGACTGACTGTTTTCCTTAATTTATGGGGAACAAGTACAAATCTGTAAGAAGAAAACAGCTCAACAGAAAACCACCCAGCTGTTAGGAACATGCAGTTCACCGAGAAAGAAATACAAGTGGCCAATAAGCAAGAAAAGATGCTCACTTTCACTCATAATTATGCAAGTCAAAATAGTAACAAGAAGCCATTTTTTTTTTTTTTTTTTTTTTTTTTTTTTTTTTTTTTTTTTTTTTTTGCTTATCAGACTGGCAAAAGTTTTAAAGTTTGATGACACCCAGTGTTGGCAAGAATGGGGAAATTAACCGTTTGCATATACTCTTGAAGAAAGTATAGATTTCTGCAGCCCTTTCAGCAAGCATTTTGGAAATATTTATCAAAACCAAAAATGCACATTTCCTCAAATGCAGCAATTCTCCTTCTGTTTATTGATATCCTCACAAAAGAATATATGTCAATATACATCATACTATATTATAGGGTTATAAAACTGTACCTGGCACATAGAAAGTGGTCAGCAAATACTTTTTCTATAAATAAACGAACCAAAATGTTCATTGTAGCAGTGTTGGTAATAGACAAAAACAAAAAACAACCTGAATGTCCAGCAACAGGAGAGATTTTAAATAAATCCTGCACAGTCATACTATGGGGAATTCTGCAGCTGTTGCAACCAATATCATATATCTACATATTCTGATTTAAGAAAGCTCCTTTTATTATTGTTCTTTTGTTTTTAAATTTTTTAGTTTGACAAATAATAATTGTACATACTCAATATAATGATTTTCTTTTACTTGGATAAATTTCCTTTAATGGGATTGCTGGATCATGTGGCAGTTCTATTTGTAGTTTTTTAAGGAACCTCCATATCTTCATCGTGGCTGTACTAGTTTACATTCCCACCAACAATGTGTAGGAGTTCCCTTTTTCACCAGCGTTTGTTATTTTTTGTTAATAGATATCTTTTTGATAATAGATATCCCATCCAGGGTGAGGTGATATCTCATTGTGGTTTTGATCTGCGTTTCCCTGATAATTAGTGATGTTGAGCATTTTTCCATGTATTTGTTGGCCAATTGTATGTCTTCTTTTGAGAAATGTCTATTCAAATCTTTCACCCATTTTTCAATTTGATGGTTTGTTTTTTTGCTGTTGAGATGTTTGAGTTCCTCACATATTGTGGATGTTAATCCCCTGTTAGATGAGTAGCTTGCACATACTTGTTCACATTCTACAGGTTGTCTTTTTACTCTGTTGATTGTTTCCTTTGCTGTGTAGAAGCTTTTTCATTTAGTATAATTCCATTTATTTTTGCTTGTGTTGCTTGTGCTTTTGAGGTCTTATTCATAAAATCTTTTCCCAGACCAATATCCTGAAGCACTTCCCCTGTGTTTCCTTCTAGTAGTTTTATTGTTTTAGGTGTCACATTTAGGCCTTTGATCTATTTTGACTTAATTTTTTATAGGGTGAGAGGTGGGAATGTAGTTTTATCCTTCTGCATATGGATATCCAGTTTTCCCAGCACCGCTTACTGAAGAGACTGTCCTTTCCGCTATGATTGTTCTTGGCACCTTTGTCAAAAATCAGTTGCTTGGTATATGTAAATTAATTTCTGGATTCTCTGTATTCCATTGGTCTATGTGTATTTGTTTTTGTGCCAGTACTGTGCTACTTTGGTTACTACAACTTTGTAGTATGTTTTGTTTTGTTTTTAAAAAATAATTTAAAAATATTTTGTAATAGAGACAGGGTCACACTATTGCCCAGGTTGGTCTCAAACTCTTGGCATCAAAAGATCCTCCTGCCTTGGCCTCCCAAACTATTGGAATTACAGGCATGAGCCACTGCACCTGACCTAAAGTATATTTTGAGGTCTGGTAGTGTGATACCTCTGGCTTTATTCTTTTAGCCCAGGTTTGCTTTGACTATCCTTTCAGGGTCTTTTGTGTTTCCATGCTAATTAAAAAAAAATTTTTTTTTCTATTTCCATGAAGAATGTCCTTGGTATTTTGATAGGTATGGTGTTGAATCTGTTGTTTGGGTAGTATTGTCATTTTAACAATATTAAGTCTTCCAATTCATGAGGATGGGCTGTCTTTCTATTTGTTTGTATCTTCTTAAATTTCTTTCATCCATGTTTTATGGTTTTCCTTGTAGAGATTTTTCAATTCCTTGGTTAAATTCATTTGTAGGTATTTTATTTTTTGTAGCTATTGTAAATGAGATTTTATTCTTGATTTCCTTTTCAGCTAGCTCATTGTTCATGTATAAAAATGCCAGTGATTTTTGTATATTAATTTTGTATCCTGCAACTTTACTAAATTCATTTATCAGTTCTGAGTTGGTTTTTTGTTGTTGTTTTTTTTTTTGTTTTTTTGAGAGTCTTTAGGTTTATACAATCATGTCATCTATAAAGAGAGACAATTTGACTTCCTGCTCTCCAATTTGGATGCCTTTTATTTCTTTCTCTTGCCTAATTGCCCTGGCTAGGGCTTCTAGTACTATGATGACTAATAGTGATGAGAGTGGTAGCTTTTCCTCATTCAATAAGATGTTAGCTATGAGTTTTCCGTATATGGCCTTTATTATGTTCAGGTACTTTTTTTCTATACCTAATTTATTAAGAGTTTTTACCTTGTCTGCCGGGCGCGGTGGCTCAAGCCTGTAATCCCAGCACTTTGGGAGGCCGAGACGGGCGGATCACGAGGTCAGGAGATCGAGACCATCCTGGCTAACATGGTGAAACCCCGTCTCTACTAAAAATACAAAAAACTAGCCGCGCGAGGTGGCGGGCGCCTGTAGTCCCAGCTACTCCGGAGGCTGAGGCAGGAGAATGGCGTAAACCCGGGAGGCGGAGCTTGCAGTGAGCTGAGATCCAGCCACTGCACTCCAGCCTGGGCGACAGAGTAAGACTCCGTCTCAAAAAAAAAAAAAAAAAAAAAAGAGTTTTTACCTTGTCTGTATAAAGAAAAAAAAAAAAAAAAAAAAGAGCCAGGCGTGGTACCATGCACCTGTAGTCTCAGCTACTCAGAAGGCTGAGGCAGGAGGATTGCTTGAGCCCACAAGGTTGAGACTGCAGTGAGCCATGATGACGCCACTGCACTCAAGCCTAGGTAACAAAGTGAGACCCTGTCTCAAAAAAGAAAGAAAAAGAAAAAAGAGTTTTTATCATGAAGGGAGGTTGAGTTTTATCAAAAGGTTTTCCTGCATCTATTGAGATGATTATATTGCTTTTGTCCTTCATTTTATTGATGTGATGTATGACATTTACTGATTTGTGTATTTGGACAATCCTCGCATTCCTGGGATAAAATCCTACTTAATCATGGTGAATTATGTTTTTGATGTGTTGTTAGATTTAGTTTGATAGTATTTTGTTGAGAATTTCTGTGTCTCTGTTTACCGGGGATGCTGTAGTTTTCTCTTTTTGTTGTGTCCTTGTTTGGTTTGGGCATCAGAATAATGCTGGCCTCATAGAATGAGAGAGGAAGAATTCTCTCTGCTTCAATATTTTGAAATAGTTTGAGAAGAATTGGTATTGATTCTTCTTTAAAGGTTCAGCAGATTTCATCCAGTCTTGAACTTTTTCTTTGGAAGACTTTTCATTACTGGTTCAATCTCGTTACTTGTTATTGGTCTATTTAGTTTTTCTGTTTCTTCTTGGTTCAATGTTGGTAGGGCATATGTATCCAGCGATTTACCATTTCCTCTAGGTTTCCAAATTTATTGGTGTATATTTGTCCGTATTTGTCTCTAGTGATTCTTTGTGTTTATTTGGTATCCATTGTGATGTCTCTCTTTGTTTCTAATTGTATTTATTTGGATCTTCTCTCTTTTTTCTTTATTAGTCTAGCTAATGGTTTGTCTATTTTTTAATATTTAAAAAACATTTTTGTTTTATTGTCTTTTTTTAGTCTTAATTTTGTGTATTAATGTTTGGATCCTTATGATTTCTTTTTTTCTACTAATTTTGGGTTTGGCTTGTTCTTGTTTTTCTAGTTCCTTGAAGTTTTTAGGTTGTTTATTTGAAATCTTTCTAGTTTTTTGATGTAGGCATTTATTGCTATAAACTTATCTCAATACTGCTTTTGCTACATTTCATATGTTTTGGTATGTTGTGTTTCTATTTTCATTTGTTTCAAGGAATTTTTAAATTTTATACTTAATTTATTCCTTCACCCATGGGTTATTCAGGAGTATGTTGTTTAATTTCCGTGTATTTGAATACTTTTGAGTGTTCCTCTTGTTTTTGATGTCATTTTATTTCATTATGATCAGATAAAATACTTGATATGAGTTTGATTTTTTTTAATTTTTTGAGACCTCTTTTGTGTATTACCATATGGTCAGCCCTGGAGAGTGTTGCACGTACTGATGAAAATAGTTTGTATTCTGCAGCTGTTGGGTGAAATGTTCTGGAAATCTCTATTAGGTCCATTTGGTCTATGGTGTGGTTTGAATCTAATGTTTCTTTGTTGGTTTTCTGTCTAGACGGTATGTCCAATGCTGACGTCCCCAACTATTATTGTAATAGGGTCTATCTCTTTCTTTAGATCTAATATTTGCTTTACGTATCTGGGTACTTCACTGTTGGGTGCATATATATTTATAATTTGTATATTCTTTTGCCAAATTGGTCTCATTATATATAATGTTCTTTGTCTTTTTATACAGTTATTAACTTGAAGTCTATTTTGTATGATGTAAGTATAGCTATTCCTGATTACTTTTGGTTTCCATTTGCATGGAATATCTTTTTCCAGCCTTTCACTTTCAGTTGAGTGTTTTTACAGGTGAGGTGAGTTTCTTGGAGGTAGCATACAGTCGGGTCTTGTCATTTTATCCATTCAGCTAGTCTCTGGGAAATATAATTCATTTACATTCAAGGTTATTTATAAGTCAAGAAGATGTCTAATACAAAGGTAAAAAGAAAACACCTAAATATTCAAATATTCTAGTATATGCATTTTTCTTTCCTGCAAAGATGACTTAGAAGTTGTTTTTATTTCCTTTGTAAAAAAAGAATTGGGAACAGGGAGGTGGTCAAAGAGAGAGAATTTTAGATTCATGTTATATTAATAGGTTTCTAGTTGAAATTTTTCTTTTTAAAATTTGTTTGCGGGGGAGTATACATATATTGATTGTATTTAAAATAAAAAACAAATGCATTTCGTTTTCTAGTAGCTGAACCAGGCTCTCCAAGATCTGCCCTGTATACCTCTCTGTCTCCTCTGGCCACCTCCTGCCTCTTACTTCATGCCCTGGCAGTGCTGATGAGCTGGCAGTTTCTATACACCTGCCACCATGGCCCTATTCCCAGGTCTTTGCTCTTGCTGTTTGGATCCTCTGTTTTCAGTGTTCTCCTCTCTCCACTCTCCCTGTTATTTAATGCCTTACTCCTATCCGGCATTGCCAAGCTAGTCTAGTGACCACTGCAGCGTCTCCATAACACTCTGCACATTTATCTCTCCTCACACTCCATTGTCTTGGAATTGATGTATTAGAAAGGTGACAGTTGTAAGTGATCCTTAGTGCAGGTCTGTGCTTCAATCATCGTTGTGGTTTGAGCTGTCAGCATGGTGCTTCTTACATAAAAGACTTTCAATAAATGTTAGATAGATGGATCAGAGGAAAAAATATATTATCTGAAAAATTATGAAAAAACACTTTCTTAAACCCTTTGATGACTGACACTAGTGTTCCTACATAAAACAAACTACTTGGCTGGGTGCAGTGGCTCACACCTGTAATCCCAGAACTTTGGGAGGCTGAGGCAGGCAGATCACTTGAGGTCAGGAGTTAGAGACCAGCTTGGCCAACATGGTGAAATCCTGTGTCTGCCAAAAATACAGAAATTAGCCAGGCGTGGTGGCAGGCACCTGTAATCCCAGCTACTTGGGAGGCTGAGGTAGGAGAATTGCTTGAACCTGGGAGGCAGAGATTGCAGTGAACCGAGATCATGCCACTGCACTCCAACTGGGACAATGCAGTGAAATTCTGTCTCAAAAAAAAAAAAAAAAAAAAGGAACTACTTGCAAAGCTTGGCATTGACTAAAGAGAGCTGCTTCCCCACTAGCAACCTTTCAGGAATAATTGATTCCAACACCAAAAAAAACCCCTATATTGTAGCATCTCTACATTGAATAGTCTATTTCTGAACCTTCCTTCCTTCTCTTTCCAAGCCCATCCAGGGCAGCCCTAGCAAAGGAGTGAAGTCTTAGAAGAGAGAAGCGTCCCAGGGTTTATTCACCCATGTACTGACCCTTGCTACATGACAGGCACTGCTCTAGGCAAGGAAGCAGCTGCGGGTCACAAAGAGAACAAGCCTATGTTCTTGCCCTCAAGGACCTAGTTTTATTGAAAAAGAGAGAGTTGAGGGAAGAAAATAAATTGTGGTACAAATAGAGAGAAAAAACTTATGACCCATTATAGAGCCCAAAGCCTCCAAGTCTCCAAATCAAAACCCCGTTGTATCTGATGATTGAAACCCTAGCCCAGTGGGAATGCCCGAGGGGCACTGGAGGAGGGTTAGGAGGTTACAAGGGAACTAGCAAATGCTGCTGCAGCGAATCCTTGAGAACAGGTGGATTTCCAGGGAAGATAATCACCTGAAAGAGGGAGAGGAAGAGCTGATCAGGATAGAGTCAAAAGTTTTAACACTAAAGATGCAAAAATAGTGGAGTCAATGAAAGTTTTATGGCTGCCCTCATAGTGTTTTTCTGGCAGTTGTTCTCCCATGAAGGGAAAGCAGATGGCGTACAGATTGAATGAGTAAGGGGGCTGAGGTCTTCAAATATTTGTACTTATGAACAGGTGCTATGGGAGGAGGATGGGCCAAAGATAAGGTGTGGGGGCTGGGGGTTGAGTAGAGGAAGGCCTGTAGAACTGTCTCTCCACTTCCTTGAGCTACTCCCTACCCTACCCCCAGATCCCTCCTGTCCCTGTTCTGACCCTGGCCTCTGAAGCATGAAAGTCACTGTGGCTTTGGCACCAATAGCCTGAGTAGTTTTAATGACGTGGCCCAAGAGTGGTCTGTAAAGCAACAGTGAAAACACATGCACTGGAGCAATTCCAGTCAGATGGTACCTAATCCCTGCTCTGCCAGTAATCTGCTGCATGACCTTGGGTTGGTAACCCCTCTGTCTGTGGGTTAGGCTCAGTATACAACATCTGAGATTCTTTCTGTATGAATGTTCTTTATGGAATTCTAAACTTCACACATGTTCTTGGTCTCTAAACTTCTAAAAGCACTGTAGATTACTCAGAGATAAAAGGGTTTGTTGAATGAAGAACTCCAACAAATACATTTTTTACTTCTTACCACGTATTTTGTAAACAATAATTGGGATGTCTACCCATAGTATCTAACTTAATCACAAGACATTTATTGAAGGCTTATTGCACATTAAGCAATTGGGCTAATAGTCTGGAACTAGGCTGTGATAATATTAACGTCAATAGGTTGAACACTGTCATGTATATCATCTCCCATAACCCTCAGTTCTGGAAAGGTAGGTATTATCTTCCTCATTTACAAAGAGAAAAAAACAAAGGCTTTGAGAGATTAAGAAATCTGACCAAGGGCACACAGTGAGAAAACCGCAGGGCCAAGATTAAAAACCCATGGTGGTCTGACTCCAGAATCTGAATACTTTACTGAGATTTATTGCCTCTTCTGGAAATAATTATAGGTGCTTTAAAAAAGAATAAGTAACTGTTACATGAAGCAAGCATATCAAATTTGCTGCTGATCTAAGCAGTACTTTCTCCTCCCTCACCAGGTTTATTTTCCAGTGCCCTCAGAACTTCCTACCAGCAGCCCCTAACTCAGCTGCTCACCAGATTCCTGCTACACAGCCTCTTGAGGATGGCTGGATGGCTGACCCACCTAGCAGCCTTCTTTGCCCAAACTCCTTATGCCAGATTAATTCTCTTTATGGGAATTGTTGTGGGAAGCTTTTCACAGGAAGGAAACTGAACCCACATGACAATATTGCCCAGAACTTGAATGTTACATTTTTCCTGGACTAAAGAAACCTTGCTGAGAGCCCTCCGTGATACTTGTTTTGTAGTTGTTATTTAAACTGAAGAGCTACTGAGCTGCTTGATCAGACAATGAAGTAAATGACCGTTTAACTTTCCAGAAGCCAGGTGCCAGGAACCACAGATATCTTGCTTTTGTGGCTGAGATCTGAACCTCAGGATGGAAGAAGAGTCGTAAGTCACCTTACATGGTCCTGGAGCTGCCGAACTGTTAGGCCCTGCAAAAGTCCTGGAAGCCAACAGAATTACTTCGCAGGGCCAAGAAGCAGGAACAGGAGATTACCACTGTGGGTTTACAAAATGTTGACCTGAGGTCCCAAAACAACATTCTGCTCATAGATCTAGAACAAAGGAAAGGAGCTTAATTGACCTAAGCCAGTGATGATAACACATCAGGCTTGAACACAAACTCAGTGAGTGCAAAGCAGCTCATGGGAGAAAATACAACTGAATGTACGGTTGACATATAGGCATATCTTGCATACTGTTGGCAGTGGAGAGCAACCTGGGTAAGTGTCCCCCTAAGGTATCCCCAGGAGGGAGGTATCAGGGATGTCTATTAGATTTCCCCACCTACTAAAGAATATCAGCATTCCCACTGCTAGAAAGACCTCAGCCAGCTTTCACGTTGCAGATGAGAAAGCTGACAGGAAGGGAGGGGAAATGACTGGCCCAAAGTCACATGCAGAAGGGGAACTGAAATGCTTCTGCTGACAGCTGTCACAATGTTCTTTTCCACAGTCTCAGCATTGCACTGGTTCTTACCCTTTGTCCCTGAGACATGGTTTCACTGTTTTTCATTGTTTGTGTATAATTGCAGTGACCTTGGTGGCTACCAGCATTGTATCCCAGGTATTCAACCCAACTGGTGGTTGAGCTTGTTATTTCTAAGTTACTTATCATAGGCAGAGAAGTCAAAGGGCCTTGGAGGTTTGCTGGAAGAAGACAGGCAGGGGACAAGGGAGTGCAGTACATGATACCGATGATCAAATATCTGAAAAAACTGAAAGAGGAATTGTTAGGCTCACTTGTTGCTGCTACAGAACACTGGTTCTCAAAGTGTGGTCCAGGAACCAGCAGCATTGGAATTACCTGGGAATTTGTCAGAAATGGAAAATCTTGGGCCTCACTCCAGACCTATTGAATCAGAATCTCGAGAGTGGGGCCCATCAAACTGTTTCAAGCCCCAAAAGTGATTTTGATGTGCTAAAATGTGGAGCCCTCTGCCCAAACAGAGTAGGATGTGTGAGTTAAATTGTCAGGAAGACAGATAAGCAAGGACTAAGTGACAAAGATGGGTCCCCTGGAAGGTGAGGTGACACTAGATTGGGCACACAGAATGAACCCCCACCAGTCAAGAGAGTTCTGAGTGGGGAGTTGTCCAGGAACGAAAATGCTGAATAGATTCACTCTAGGTGCTCAGCAACTCCAAGATCCTATGACAGTTTTTACACGATAAATGGACCAGGAAATACAATTACTTCCCCGTTCTGGAATGGAAGCACCACAAAGGCAGGCATTTTTGTGGGGTTTTTGTGTTTTATTTTTTTCTACTATAACTCCAGTGCCTAGAGCAGGGGTAGAACTCTTGGCCCAAATCCAGCCCACAACCTGCTTTCGCAAGTGACATTTTATTGGAACACAACCATGCTCATTCATTGACATATTATCTATGGCTGCTTTCACAATCTTGTACTACAACAGCAGAGCGGAATCACAGAGACTGACCATATAACCCATGAGACCTAAGATGTTTGCTCTCTGGTCCTTTATAGAAAAAGTTTGACAATCCTTGACCTAGGATATTGCCTGAGTCACAGTAGATGCTCAACAAAAATTTGATGAATGAGTGGATCCTTTTCTCTGTTGGCAGAGAGGTACAGAGACCTTAGTCTGGGAGAAAACAGAGATACAGAGGATACAGCCATCAAATTCAGGAGTGGCCAGACCTGACATTGAGTCCTGGCTTCACCATTTACAAGTGGTGTGAACTTAGGCAAATTATTTAGCTCTCTGTGTGTCATATGCCTCATTTGTAAAGCAGCAATAATACTAGCCATTTGTAGTTAGTCCATGTATGACAATGAATCAATTTACATACTGCACAGAAAACATGGAGCCTGCTGCATGTAACTACTGAATACATGTTCCCCAGTTATTAATAACTTTGAGAAGTCTTTGATTCAGACAAATAGGCGTTCAGATATGTAAGTTTGGACACAATGGAACAAGGAGATGACAATCAGAAGGTCTAGGCTGTCCTTGGTTCTACCACCATGCAAGAGCTCTCTGTAGAAGCAGAAGAAAGGGCAAATTCAGAGATTATTATTAAGCAGCTCAACATTTAAATTTGTAGAAAGCTACTAGGTAGACAATTTACATATGGTGATCTTTAAGATAGTGTATAAAGAGGCAAGGTTTCATTGGTTATATATGTTCAGGTGTTTTCCAGTAGTGAAGACTAGTAATTCATCTATATTTTCTCACATATTCCCCTGATAACCAACTGCATACAGCTGGCTGGGTGTCAGGGCTGGACCGTCCAAGGTCATGGGAACCCTCAGAAGCTACCTCGTCATAGAGGGACTGACCTTGTCTTCTTACCAGCTGACAGTGGAGTTCTCCAAGAGGTGAGTGTTTTCTCAAACAGTGCAAGCATAGCCCCTTTGTGTTAGGTTGGTAGTGTTTTACTCATGTTATTGTTTTCTGGCAGGAATTCTTTACATAACCTAGGTGTTCTGGCAAAAGTCTCCAAGCCCTCCAATGCCCCAGGGTAAGCCAGAAACAATAAATCACAGGCAAGTACAAATCCACACTGGCAGGAGACTGAGTCAGAAACATGTTGCAACTCAGGACTGCAAATGCCCATGTTTATAGCTTCCCTAATTCTGAGATTTTGCAAATTACCCTGCATGCCTGTTTCCAGCATATCAATTTTTCTCAGTCACATTGAGGAAAGTGTGATAATTTCCAGAACTCTTTGGAGTATGCTGGCAAGTGCAATTTCACATGTGAGGAAAAACACCTGGAAGTTCACTCTTCTCCTTCGTTTACATGTGTCGAGCCCTACCCCAGAGCCCTCAAATCACACATTCCATTAAGAACTGTACGTCTTCAACATGTAGAATTTAATTATGGGTATCTCCAGAGTGTGAGAATCTGCTGTATTTCTTCCAAGACATAGAGGTTTAATAAAAAGGAAAACTGAAGAGGTATAACCCAGATTTTTATTTCATGTTTATATCTTGTTATATATCAGGATCCGGAACACTGGAATCCCTCTCCTGGAAGTCAATTACCACTTACATGCAGAGAAGAACACAGGGTTTTCTATCTCTAAAGTTCCTACCCCTCTAACCTTCAATCCATAAACATCAGCTATCATCCAATAACTTGATTGCCACCTCCCACCAAGCACATTCCAAAACAGTGGCAAAATTTGTATGTCCCACTAGAAACTCAGACTTGTGGCTACACCCTTGTAGAAGGCACAACATTTGCTCAAAAGGCTTCCATAAACATCCGTAGACCAATTCCAGATCATATGAGGAAAAATCCTTGAAAAGTATGGGAGCTTGGCAGGTGGTGGGAACACGTTAGGAGCTTTGGGTGAGAAGGTCCGGAGTGGTTCCAGCTTCCATGCTCATGCATGAACTAATAATCCATCCCGTTCTCTTTCCATGACCCTTTCTGGCCTCACAGAGAACACATTCTTTTCTCTCAAGCAATTAAACTTTAAAGTATCTTATGCTATTACAGTGAAGTAGCCAAACTCATGGGTGACCCTCAAGTAAGTCCTGAGTTTCCTGCAATGCAATAACAAAGTAGATGGTATATTTCCAGTAAAGAGAGACAAGGGAGAGGACGGGCAAGGATTGGCTCCTTCCCTCAACTCTATTCAGTCTTGGTCACCTTTGGACCATCTCAATACAGGTAGGGCCATGGGTCTCATTATCCTTCAACAAGAAGGTGGCTTTTCTTCAGGAAGTCGAAGGCCCCTATGCAAGTCTAATAGGTTTAGTTAACAACACTAATGGATGGAATTGCAAAGTTCTATCAAACCTTTTATTTTCACAAAAGCCTCAAGAAATCAGCAGAGTCTTTCTGTAGATAACACAGTCTAGGACTTCAGAGCTGGTCTCTTCATCTTCCAGGGCCCTGGCTGTCTGCAGGCTGCTAAGAAATAACCACACCCATGAATCTGGATGTTTGGCTCTGCTTAGCTTAAGTAAAGTAATTTCTGATCCAAATCTGGTCCGCCTCCCCCATCACTACCTCAGCCAAGACACTGGTCTTGTTCTTCATGGAATGGAGCTCTTCTTCCCTGCCTTCCCTTGGTGTCCTCACCCTGAAGCCCACAAGGGCACACCCACCAGCAGCCCTCCTTGTGGAGCCTGCCTCAGGCTCCCTACTGGCATTCCGGGCTATGGCGTGGAGCTCTTCTCTGTTCCAAAGGTCTCTCTCATCTTTCCTCCAGTGATTTGATCTTTCCTGTCCCATACTCACCTCCAACGCTTTTCCCAAGTCACTGGGGTGACCCTCTGCTCCTGCCCTCTGCCAAGCATCCTTCTTCTTCCATTGTCCAGCCATCGCCTGCAATACCTCTTCTTCCCTTAGGCCTTCCTGGGCAGGTGAGAAGAGAGGTAGTGTTTTCTCCCTCCTCTACCCTGGCTAATCTTTCAGTCTCGACTCCCAAAACACACCTGAATAAAAAGCCAAACCAGCAAAAATGAACAGGTGGTGGAGTGAGGAAGGAGACAATAAGATTGCTGGGAAAGGACAGGAACGAATCTCTTCCCCTTTGTTCCCCCACCAAGTAAGACTGAGGGGAACTGGGACAGATGGAGAACTCAGTCAACCCTGGGAGGACAAGAAGTAGATGTACAAGTATCTGGAAACTTCTAGCTTAAAGCCCACACATTTATATTCACACATTATTCACCCAGTCAATGAGAGGTCACTATGGAATGCAGGTTTTGTTTTTGCCTGACTCCTGTTCCACTTAGCACTGACCTCTAATTTTCTTATTTTTTTCTCGCTACTTTAAACTTATACTACTTTATTTTTTTATCATCCAAATAGGCCACTGGAGTCCTTTCTGAAACTAGATGAGTCATTTATTTCTTTATTTATTTAAGAGACAGGTCCTTGCTATGTTGCCTAGGTGAGTCTCCAACTCCCAGCCTCAGCCTCCCAAAGTGTTGCAATTACGGGCCTGAGCCACCATGTCTGGCCTAAGATGGATCTTACTCACAACTACTCACATATCTTGTTCTGCTCCCATTCATGCAGATAAACACAAGTGACCCTCAAACAACTAAGAATACACATAAACAAGCAGCTGGAGGCCCACATCAGCGACCTGCAGTGATAAGAGCTGAATGAGGTGTGTGTCCACAAATAGACTGAAGTATTTGTTCAAGAAGCCCAAAGATAAACATATTGATATACACAGGTCCATTTTGAACAGTGGGTGAGAAGGCTCCTGGCCTGGGTTTTCCAGGAAAGAGAGTGAATGAGGGCAGAGGTGAGTGCTGGGCAGGAAAGACAAAAGTGAGTGGATGAGGGGGATCTAGGAGGTATGAGAGATACTGTGTGGTGTGCAAAGACCCCAGGAGTGTGCTGCTTGGTTGGTGTTATTATTCTGGTCTGCAGGTGTCTATCTGAATGTGCTTGCCTATCTTAGGCTGTGAACCTCTAGAGGACAGGACTGGGCCCACATCCATTGCTGTCCCATGCTTTACCATGGTTTACCAGGTTTGTTGACTGACTCAGTGACTTGACTCCCAGCCTTGAGTGTCTCTAAGTGCCCAGTGAATTCCAGAGGAATATTATAAAATGCACTTTCTCTAGGGCTTTACTGAAACAGAGTTCTTTGCCAGGCTGGGATCATTTTGGTGTTGTCCTACTAAAAAATAGAAGATGTGCTCCATGAGCTGTCCACAGCCTCTTTAATCTTATAATTGCTCTGATGAGATTCCTAGAACTTAAGGATATAATCTGTGTGCTCATTGGTTGTCTCCATGTTTGTTTCCCTCAAAAGCAGAAAGGGTGTAAGCCTTATTCACATTTGCATTTCCAGAGCTTAGTCCCATGCTAAACATCCTGTGTGCTCCAGAAATACCGACTGAGAGAATGCTGGAATGAATGAGCACAGGCCTGAAAAGTGAAGTCCAACCCAGCCTCCATTCCCAGCACTGCCTCCCTCATGATTGCACCAGGCAAGAGCCAAGTGATTGACCAACATTGCAGAGCTCCGTACTCCTGGCTTCTGCAGGCATTTGAGTTTGCAGCCTCTTAGGTAAACACTAGTATAATTCCTGTTTTATAGAAGTCCTGTTTGATTTACAAATCTGAGATTCAAAAAATGTCACTAATGTTTTTGAAGTCACATTGCTAAGAGGTAAAGCCAACACTGGTCTTCTAGACCTCAAAGTCCGTTTTAGTAACCACTCTTAATTCCTACACTTATACTAGCTGCATGAACATTGCGTCATTACTTGAGTGCTCAAGCCAAAGTTCCCTCATCTGTAAGATAAGAGTCATAAAAACTACTTAACATATTTGTGAGACGTAGATGACATGTATGAAGCATAACTAGATAAATAACTATACTTTTAAGAGACTTACTCTTTTTTTTTATTATTATACTTTAAGTTCTAGGGTACATGTGCATAACGTGCAGGTTTGTTACATATGTATACCTGTGCCATGTTGGTGTGCTGCACCCATCAACTCGTCAGCACCTATCAATTCATCATTTATATCAGGTATAACTCCCCAGTGCAATCCCTCCCCCCCTCCCCCCTCCCCATGATAGGCCCCAGTGTGTGATGTTCCCCTTCCCAAGTGATCTCATTGTTCAGTTCCCACCTATGAGTGAGAACGTGCAGTGTTTGGTTTTCTCTTCTTGTGATAGTTTGCTAAGAATGATGGTTTCCAGCTGCATCCATGTCCCTACAAAGGACGCAAACTCATCCTTTTTTATGGCTGCATAGTATTCCATGGTGTATATGTGCCACATTTTCTTAATCCAGTCTGTCACTGATGGACATTTGGGTTGATTCCAAGTCTTTGCTATTGTGAATAGTGCCGCACTGAAGGAAAGAGGCACATGAAGAGTCTTCTTACCTAAACCAACTTAGGCAAGAAGTTTTATTTATGTGGAACCTCCTCCTTGAAATAAAATAATGATCAACATTAGAGAAATGCAACTCAGTACCACAATTAGATACCATCTCACACTAGTCAGAATGGCTACTGACAAAAAGCCAAAAAACAAAAGATGTTGGTGAGGCTGCAGAGAAACAGGAATGCTTACACACTGTTGGTGGGAGTGTAAATTAGTTCAGCCACTGTGGAAAGCAGTTTGGAGATTTCTCAAAGAACTAAAAATGGAACTACCATTCAACCCACAGCCCCATTACTAGGTATACATCCAAAAGAAAATAAATTGTTCTACTAAAAAGACACATACACTCGTATGTTCATTGTGGCCATATTCACAATAGTTAAAACATGGACTCAACCGGTGCCCATCAATGGTGGACTGGATTTTAAAAATGTGATACATATGCACCATAGGAATACTATGCAGCCACAAAAAGAATGAAGTCATATCCTTTACAGCAACATGGATGCAGTGGGAGACCATTATCCTAAGCGAATTAACGCAGGAATTAAAAATCAAATACCACATGCTCTTACTTATAAGTGGGAGGTAAACCTTGGGCACTCATGGACATAGAGATGTCAACAATAGACACTAGGGACTACTAAAGAGGGAGGAAAAGATGAGGGGCAAGAGTTGATATACTAACTATTGGGTACTATGCTCAGTACCTGGGTTATGGGATCAATCGCTTCCCAAACCTCAGCATCACACATTGAGGTATTCCATTGTGTGAAGAAACCACAACCTATTCCTCCATTCAACGATCAATAGGTATTTGGGTTGTCTCCAATTTATATTTTTTATCAATAGTGCAACTACAAGTATTATTTTTTAATCAGTTTGTTATGTGCATGTAACAAACCTGCACATGTACCCCTGAATCTAAAATAAAAGTTGACATTTTAAAAAATTAAAAAGTAACAAATTAATTTAAAAAAGATCAAGTCTTCATCCACTTACCCTTTTATTCAGCAAATACGTATCAAGGGTCTTCCATGTGGCAGCTGGTACCCAGGGAAAGAAAAGGCAGTGGAAACGTGGGCTTTGAGTCAGGAGACTTAGACACATCCTCCCTCCCTCTTGTCTTTACTAGCTGAGTGAATTTGTACAAGTCCCTTAACTTCTACAACCCTCAGTTTTCTCATCTGTAAAATGGGAATGATAATACCTATTTATACATACACCTGTGAGGTGTAAATAAGATTTATATACTGCCCAGCCATAGTGGCTCACACCTGTAATCCCAGCACTTTGGGAGGCAGAGGCAGGCAATCTTCTGAGCCCAGAAGTTTGAGACCAGCCTGGGCAACATGGTGAAACCCCCGTCTCCACAAAAAAATACAAAGATTAGCTGGGCGTGGTGGTGGGAGCCTGTAGTCCCAGCTACTCTGGAGACTGAAGTGGAAGGATGGCTTGAACCCAGCGAGGTGGAGGCAAGGCTGTAGTGAACCATGATCATGTCACTGCACTCCTGCGCAGGTGGCAGAAAGAGAGATCTTAAGAAAAATAAAACTTATGTACAAAAAGGTTCAGTCTCTGATACAATGCACATACCTACAAATACCTACACCTATAATGTCAGTTATCATTCCCGCCGTTGGCCTACTAAGGGCAGGGCAGTGGGAACAGCCAGGTCAGCTCTACAGTAGGCGGAGCAATTGTTTAGAATTTAGATTAGGAAATTATGTACTGGGGAAAGGGGTGTTTATTTTTTATCACTGATATCGTGAAGAATTGCCAGTGTATGGTAATAATTAAAAAGCAAACTCACTCTTAGTCATTTTATTATTGTTTTAAATTCTCTGCAGACAGCCCGGTGCAGTGGCTCATGCCTGTAACCCCAGCACTTTGGGAGGCTGAGGTGGGCGGATCACGAGGTCAGAAGTTCAAGACCAGCCTGGCCAACATAGTGAAACCCTGTCTCTACTAAAAATACAAAAAATTAGCCAGGCAAAGTGGCATGCGCCTGTAGTCCCAGCTACTCAGGAAGCTGAGACAGGAGAGTGGCTTGAACCCAGGAGGTGGAAGTTGCAGTGAGCTGAGATCGTGCCACTGCACTCCAGCTTGGGCGACAGAGTGAGACTTCATCCAAAAAAAAAAAATTCCCCACAGACAATGCACTCCTACTTTCTTCACCTGGTACAGTCCATTTTCACCACCAGTCCTGGGTAAGCACTGGATTACACATTGGTGCCAAAAGGTGATAATCAGAATTATTTGGCACTGTTATAACTACACCTATAGTAATACCTTTTGGATTCTGCAATATAAAATCAATAGGCTTTGTTAGATAACAGCAAAAGTCTGAATTAATCCAAAAACACTTATGGATTTTTTTCTGTTTGAAAGATTTTTTATTGAAGTATGATATACATTTTATAAAAGCACATATATCATATAGTCTGCTGAAACCCCACACTCACATAAGCAGAACTCAGATAAATAAACAGAACATGGCCAGCACCCACAAGCCCCTTCATGCCTGCTTCTAGTCACTACCTCTTTCACCTGTTTTTGTAAATAGAATTTGTACAGTAAGTGCTCTTTATGTCTGGCTTCCTTTGCTGAACATCATGTTTGTGAGATTCATCCATATTTTTGTGTGTGGTTGTAGATGGTTCATTCTCATTGTTGTACAGTATTCCATTGTGTGATGAGACCACAATCTATTCCTCCATTCAACTATCAATAGGTATTTGGGTTGTCTCCAGCTTATAGTTATTATCAGTAGTGCAACTACAAGTCTTGTCTTTTGATGAGTATTACGTCCAGGTTTCTGTGGCACCTATACCTAGGCGCGACTTTGCTGGATTACAGGAAATGCAAATGTTCAGCGTGGTGCGTACTGCCCAACAGATTTCCAAAGTCGTTTTCAAAGGACTTATGTTAAGGATTGCACCACCACTTCTAAACTTCAAAGTCCTTTACACTGAGTGAAGTAACAGGCTCCTGGAAATAGGCAAGAAATGGATGTTTCTGGTTAATGAACCACGAGGCAGAAAACTTTCTAGCATTTCAGCAGTCACTTGAGCTGAGCACTCCAGGAACCTGCCTGGAAGAACACAGGACTTGATATCCCAAAACTCTGCTTCAGATCAAATACCAAAAGACTTTCCCCACAAGAGGGTCCTAGCCATCATCAATGATTAAATTAAAAAACCAAAGAGAACAAGAGAAAGCAAAGAAAGAAAGAGGAGGATTCAAGGAAGGGAAAGAAAGAAAGCCAGGCTCCAGAGAAGTTATGAAATTCAGAGCCAACGCTTGAAAGAAATCTGTAAGCCACAAAAAGTGGAATGTTCAGCCAAGCCCTTCCTTTATTTTTTTTTATTTGTATCATTATTATTATTATTACTTTTGTAACCAACCATTCCTTCAAAACCAAACTACTCAAAGAAACATCCCGAGAAGAACAATAGGAACACTTGAGACAGGACCAGTCCTTCTTGTCTCCTTACGTTACTCAACTCTCCTCCAAGGCTCTGTTCTGTCTCACTTGTCAAAGACTTCACTTCACTGCCAAGAACACAGTTCTCTGTCCTGAGATTCATATCCATCTGTGCCACTGCCAATTAGCCTGCCGAGGCTGCACCTGAAACTCCACACTTTCAACCACTCCTTCTTGCTGAAACGCAGCTTTCATTCCCCTCATCAACCCTCATCTTCTACAACTAACCACACTCAAGACTGTGGCTCCTACTTACACTGTCCCTGATCCCTTCCACTGTTGACTTTCATCCAGATGCCTGTTACAAGGCCCCTATGTCTCCCTGCCTCCAGGCTGACTTTCCCCAGACCTGCCTTCACCCACATCCCTAGAGATCTTTCTAAACTGTGCATCTGAGTATGTCATCCCTCTATTTAAACCCTTGCAAATCTTTCCATGGCCTCAGAATGGAATAAATCAAAACTCATTAACATGCTCAACAAGGCCATTAGAGACCTGGCCCCTACCTTTCCCTCAGCTTCATTTCTCAAACTCCTCTCCCTGTGCTCAATGATCCAGCCATGAAGAACTTCCTTCCATTTGCTAAATAAACTATGTGCTCTCTCCCCTTTATTTAGCTTTATATATATAAATTGTCTAGTATATGAATTATATTCCAATAATACTGTTGTATTCTGTTATATATCTAAAACAGTACATATATAACATATACTTTTTTTACATATAATATATAATATACAAATATACATAAATTGTGTATAATATATTATACATATATGGAGACCATTTAATATATATAACATTATATATATATAATGGAGGTCACCACATTTTTTTTTTTTTTGAGACAGAGTTTCACTCTGTCACTCAGGCTGGAGTGCTGTCACGCAATCTCAGCTCACAGCAACCTCTGCCTCCCAGGCTCAAACAATTCTCCTTCCTCAGCCTCCCAAGCAGCTGGAATTATAGGTGCCCACGACCACACCCAGCTAATTTTTGTACTTTTAGCAGAAACAGGGGTTTCATCATGTTAGCCTGGCTTGTCTCAAACTCCTGACCTCAAGTGATCCACCTGCCTCAGCCTCCCAAAGTCTGGATACAGGCATGAGCCATCACACCTGGCCTCCATTAAATAATTCTTAATTGAGGCTGTAGATTAAGAGATGGGAAACTTAAAGACTCTGCCTAGTTTATTTTATATATAATACATATTATATGTAATTATATATATTTTATATATAAGATATATATAAAAAACAGTATTTGGGGAATATAATTCACATATTAGACAATTCACCTATTTAGTGTACAATTCAAAGGTTTATGGTATATTCATAGAATTGTGCAACCATCACCGCAATCAATTTTAGAAGTCTCATCACCCCTAATAAAAACTCAGTACTCATATCACTCTCCACTTCTTCCCAACCTCCTCAGCCCTAGGCAACTAGTAAACTATTTACTGTCTCTATAGATTTGCCTGTTCTGGACATTTCACATAAATGGAACCATGTGATATGTGGCTTTTCTTTTTTTTTTTTTTTTTTTTTTTTTGAGGCGGAGTCTTGCTCTGTCGCCCAGACTGGAGTGCAGTGGCCGGATCTCAGCTCACTGCAAGCTCCGCCTCCCGGGTTTACGCCATTCTCCTGCCTCAGCCTCCCGAGTAGCTGAGACTACAGGCGCCCGCCACCTCGCCCGGCTAGATTTTTGTATTTTTTTAGTAGAGACGGGGTTTCACCGTGTTAGCCAGGATGGTCTCGATCTCCTGACCTCGTGATCCGCCCGTCTCGGCCTCCCAAAGTGCTGGGATTACAGGCTTGAGCCACCGCGCCCGGCCTGTGTGGCTTTTCTTGATTGACTTCTTGCACTTAGTATAATGTTTTCATGGATTATCCATGTTGTAGCATCTATCAATAATTCATTCCTTTTAATTAGCAAATAATGCACCATTGCATTAATATACAACACTTTACTTATTTATTTATAAGTTGATCGACATTTGGATTGTTTTCACTTTTTGGAAAAATATTTAGAAGCTCTCCATTAGATAATTCTTGTTTTTTTGTTGTTGTTTTTTTGTGGTTTTTTTAGAGACAAAGTTTCACTTTGTTGCCCAGGCTGGAGTGCAGTGATGTGATCATAGCTCACTGCAGCCTTAAACTGGTCTCAAGCAATCCTCCCATCTTGGCCTCCCAAAGTGCTATGATTACAGGTGTGAGTCACCATACCTCGCCTCCATTAAATAATTCTTAATTGAGGTTGCAGATTAGGAGATGGGAAAGACACAGACTCTACTCAGCTTGAAAGACAAATAAACAGATGGTTTAAATATAATGGCCGGATGCAGGGACATCTGATCCCAACAATCTAAGAGGCCAAGGTAGGCAGATTGCTTGAGTCCAGGAGTTTGAGACCAGCCTGGGAAAATAGCAAAACCCTGTCTCTACTAAACATACAAAAAAAAAGAAAAAAGAAAAAAAAGTCCGGATATGGTAGTGCATGCCTGTAATCCCAGCTACTCTGGAGGCTGAGGTGGGAGATTCACCTGAGCCAGGGAGGTCGAGGCTGCTGTGAACCAAGATTGAGCCACTGCTTTCCAGCCTGGGCCACCAGAGTGAGACTCTGTCTCAAAAAATTAATAAATAAATAAAATGGTAAATATATTAACAGAGGTCTAGATAGGACACTATGGGAGAACAAAGGAAAGAAGAACTAATTCCCCAATAAATAAATAAAATGGTAAATATATTAACAGAGGTCTAGATAAGATACTGTGGGAGAACAAAGGAAAGAAGAACTAATTTCCCCTGGAGGATTCAGAGAAGGCATTTGATAGGAGTCTCGAAAGATGAATAAGATTAGAAAGACCTTTGTTCATCTGATTCAACCCTTCATTCAGCCCTTGGTCAGCTCTATAGCATCCCATCACATGCAAGTGCTGCTCTGCCTGAAACACCTGAACCCAAGACATGCATCCAGAGGTTGGCTGGGTTGGGGGTGGAGGCAAGAGGAGGAGAGAGATGTGACAGGTGAAGGTACTTGGGAAAGGGCAGGCCAGTTTAGTTACGGGGCCTATGTAAGGCAACATGGAAGGGTTGGTGTCACACAGAATAAAAGAAAGACCCTGGACTTGGAAATCAGTCAGACTTGGACTCAAATGGACAACTAATGATGTGTGACCTTACACAAATTATTTAATCTCTCTGTGCCTCTATTTTGTCACATGTAAATATGAATTAATAGCTCTATTTCAGAGTTGTGAAGATCAAGGGACAGAGCATATGGAAAAGTACTTGGCACAAAGTAGGCAATTGATAACTGTCAAATCCTCTTCCTTCCAGTTTGCCAAAGCCAGTCCTGCCACCCTCTTTCCTAAGCTGAGACTCTGACCTTGATCACTCATTGTTCAGGCCCAGTAATAACAGCTAGATTCTTCTTACTAGCTAATAACTTCTTACTGTATTCTGCACCCTGGGCTAAGTATTGTCTTTTTTCATCCTCACAAAAATCCAATGAAGTTGGAAATCTTTGTTTTATAGATAAGGAAACTGAGGCTCACAGATGTTAAATAATGAAATTTGCTCAAGGTCTTATAGCTAGAAGGTCTTAGAACTGGAATTTAAACCCAGGCTGACATTAAAATCTATGCTACCCATTGTGTTCCTTCTAGGAAGACAGTCAGGGATCATTCTGTTGGGTAAACCTTTAATCCATGATCCACATGTATCAACATTTGACCAAAGCTCAAGAATGCCTTGCTTTCATAAACAATGCTTTTAAACACCAAAACTAAATAAACAAAAAAAAGCAAAGCAGTGGGTTGAATAAGTGAAAATCCCTAAAAGAAAGATAATCTAAATAAACACTGAAAATAGTAACAGCCATCTCTCAGGTGCTAGAGAGTATCACCATTGTTCCCAGGCAGCTCAGGGCAACAACAGTAAAACTTGAGATCCAGCAGTTCTTCCTTAGGGTTTTGTGATTAAAGAGGCCAGGGATGATGGTTATATCTCCCCTCATAATCCTTAAACCCTGGCATCAAGCTATGGAAATCCTGATCATGAAGACTAATATTTGTGTAGTGCTTACAGTTTAGTAAGGATTGATTAGTAAGTAGATCACTTACAGGGTATCTGCTGTCACTTACAACCCTGGGAGATGCATAGGGCCAGGGTCATTTTTATTCTCAGAACAGAAACCTAAGGCTCAGAGAAACAAGGTGACTTTCCAAAGCTCAAGGAGAGAATCATAATTTAAACTCCATCTTCTGATCCCTTTCCAAAGCTATTTCCACCTCCACCAGCATCTTCATCCACAGTCCAAATTAGAAAGAACTTAGATTTGGGCTCCTTGGAAGCAAGCTTCTAGAGTCCTGGGAACTGTATAGATTATGGCAACAAAGATACAGGATGGGTTGAAAGAAGACAAAAGTAACACTGCTGATAAGTGCAAAAACACCTAGTGTTAAAAAACTACAATGACTTTATTGAGATATAATTCACATACAGTAAAATTTACACTTTTAAATGGTACAATTTGGTGACTTTTCATATATTCACGAAGTTTTACAACCATCAGACTATCTAATTCCATAACATTTCTATCACCACAGAAAGAAATTGTAGTCATTGCAATAATTACCCACTGCAGCCCTAGCACCCACTACTCTACTCTGTTTCTATGGATTTGCCTATTCTAGACATTTCATATAAACACATTCAATAAGTGGCCTTTAGTGTCTGGCTTCTTTCACTTACATCATACTGTTTTCAAGGTTGATTAACACTGTATTATGTATCAGTACTTCGTTTTCCTTATAGCCAAATAATATTCTATTGTATGGATATATCATATTTTATTTATCTATATATCAGTTAATGGAAAATCAGGCTCTTTCTACATTTTGGCTATTGTAAATAATATTGCTATGAGCATTCAGGTATGTTTTTTGTATGAATGCACGCTTTCATTTCCCTTTGCTATATGCCCAGAAGTGGAATTGCTGGTTCATACAGTAATTCTGTGATTAGCTTTTTGAGAAACTGTCAGAAAGAAGAGTTCTTTATTCTATGTATCCCTTTATTCCTTACTTATTCTATCTGTTCTGTTTTCAAAGTGAGTGTACTATATAACATCTGCACCAGAAATATGTGGGTTCCCATTTCTTCACATCTTTCCAACACTAATTATAGCTATCCTATGGGTATGAAGCAGTATCCCATTGTGGTTTTGATTTACATCTCTCTGATGGTGAATGATGCTGAGTATCTTTTCATGTGCTTATTGCCTTTTGCATATCTTCTTTGAAGAAATATCTGTTTATATCTTTTGCTCATTTAATTAGATTGTCTTTTTATTGTTGAGTTGTAAGAGTTCTTTATATATTCTAGACCTAAGTCCCTTATCAAACATATAATTTGCAAATTTAGTCAGTCGACTTTTCAGTTTTTAAAAAGTGTTCTTTTAAGCACCAAAATTTTTAATTTTGGTAAAGTCCAATTTATTTATTTTTCTTTTGTTGCTTGTACTTTTGATTTCATATCTAAAAACAAATCACCTAATTTAAGATTACAAAGATTACAAATATGTTTCCTTCTAAGAGTTTTATACTTTTAGCTCTAACATTAGGTCTATGATCCATTTTTAATTAACTTTTATATGGTGTGAGGTAGGGACCCAACTTTATTCTTTTGTGTGTGAATATCTAGTTGTCCCAACATATTTGTTAAAAAGAATATTATTTCCCCCACCAAACTGGCTTTTCAGCCACGTCAAAAATCAATTGACCATAAATGTAAGGGACTTTTTTTTGGACTGTCAATTGTATTCCATTAATCTATGTGTCTATCCTTATTTTAGTACCATACTGTCTTCACTACTATAGCTTTGTAGTAAGTTTTGAAATCAGGACATATGAGTCCTATAACCTTGTTCTTATTTCTCAAGATTACATTGACTATTCTTGGTCTCTTGAATTTCCATATGAAGTTGAGGAATTCGCTTGTCTATATATGTTTAAAAAACAAAAAAAAAAGGCAGTTGGGACTTTGAGTGAGACTGCACTGAACCTGAAGATCAATTTTGGAAATGTTGCCATCTTAATATTAGCCTTCCAATCCATGAACACAGTACATCTTTCCATTCATTTAAAACTTCTATTACTTTTTTCCATGATGTTTTGCATTTCTCAGTGTACAACTATTGCATTAATTTTATTAAATTTAGTCCTAAGTATTTTATTCTTTTTGATTCTTTTGTGCATGGAATTACTTTCTTAATTTCATTTTTGGATTGTTCACTGCTAGTGTATAAAAATACAATTGATTTTCATATATTGATCTTGTATCCTGAAACATTACTGAACTTGTTTATTAGTTCTAATAATTGTTAGTGGGATTCCTTAGGATTTTTTTTATACAAGATCATGTCATCTACAAATAAAGACAGCTTTACTACTTTCTTTTCTGTATGCTTACTCTCTCTTTTGGGTACTCTTTGCATATTACATTTTTTCCTACCTTTTTATTTTCAACCTATTTGTGTCTTTGAATCTAAAGTATGTCTCCTCTAGACAGCATATAATTGAATTAAGGATTTTTAAAATCCATTTTGCCAACTTCTGCTTTTCTGTTGAAGTTTGGTTCATTTACATTTAAGTAATTACTGATAAGGTAGAATTTAATTTGTGCTTTTGCTGTTTATTTTTCCATATACCTTATGTATTTTTGTTCCTTTATTCCTTCTTTACTGATTCTCTGTTTTCTTTTGTGTTAAATAGATATTTTCTAGCATAAAATATTTCTTTGCTGCTGATTTTATATATATATATATATAGAGAGAGAGAGAGAGAGAGAGAGAGACAGAAGAGATATATATATTTAGAGAGAGAGAGTTATTTTCTTTGTGGTTGGCCTGGAAATAACAAGATCCTAACTTACAGTTTGGATTAACAGCCTGCATTTTTATAGCACATTCTCATTTACATTTTTCATTTAATTGCCAAGAAAGAGAAAGTAAGAAATCTGGACTAGAAACTCTATCTTGGCCTGAGGACCTGTTTGGAACAATGTTATTCATACACAGTGTTCTTCTGGGGGCAAACTGTAGCCACGTGAGAGAGATTCCTTTTTGATTCCCAAGGTATAGGTTTTCAGGGTGATCAAAACACCGTTTTGTGAACTTTCTAGCTTCCGATGTGAATTCACATATGTCAGCAATTCTCAAAGTCTGGTCTGGAAATATCTGAGCATCACTGAGATGTTTTCAGGTGATCCTTAAGAATAAAACCATTTTTATAAGAATACCAAGTTGTTGTTTGCCCTTTGTGGCTTTTATTCTCTCTTAAGAGTACAGTAGGATTTTCTAGAGGTTACATGACATGTGATATCATAACAGAGTGAATGCAGATGCAGATAGGAGAAAGTGCTGTTTCTATTAAGCCAGGCATTCCAGAAATTTACAAACTATAAAACAATGCCACTCTTTTCTCTAAGTTGTTTTTGAGAATATAGTGGTACTTTATGAAATATTTATGTTAACATAGAATGGTTTATTATTGCTAATTTTAAATGAGTTGAATTTTTAAAATTTTTTATTTTAATTTATAATATGGCAAATCTTGACAGATATATGCAAAACAAAGCTTGTTTGTGTTATTGATAAGTTAAGAGTATAAAGTAGTCCTGAAGCCAAAAATTTTGTGAACTACTACCATATTATCTCATTCAATCCTTACAACAGCATTGTGTAAAAAGCAGGGCAGATTTAGTCTTCTGATGCTATGGCTTTTTGAATGAGGAAACTGAGGCTGTGGGCCCCAGATTATATCTATGTGGACTGGGTTTGCTGGAATGGCAATCTTATTCTGAGGCCAGAGCCCAGCCAGTTAACTGCATTTAGACTTCCTGGGAGCTATGACCTCTTAGTGACCTTTGATCCTGTTTACCTCTCCCATGTTCTGGATACTCTCTGCCCTTTGGCCTCCAGGACACCATGACACCATGTTCCTATTTTTGCAAATGACTCCTCTTCTTTTAACTGCCCCTTAAATATTGCTATTACTCAAGGTCTTCTTCCAAACATCCTTTGGTCTACTCCCTCGGTGAGCTCACTTATCATTGATGATTCCAAATGTGCCTCTAAAGCTCAGTTCTCTGTCTCACTTGAATTTCAAAGCTAAGTACTGGATGTGTCTACCTGGATATCCCTCAGATGTTTTAAACCCACATGCTCAAAACTCTCTAATCAGTAGGCATTCCACATACTGTACTAGGTACAGGTGATGTAAAAGTGAATAAAACATAGTCCCTGTTCTCAGGGAAACAGCAGTCTGGTGGAAAACATTAGTTTGTCCAAAACCAACTTCTGTATTTTTGGTTCTAGATATTATTATCACCATCTGCCCAATTACACAGGACTTCTTTCCCATCCTTCCATCCAGTGAGTTGCCAAGTCTTATGCATTCTATTTCTGTAACATCTCTCCAGCCTTCTCTTCTCTTCTCTCACTACTGCAACTCCCTCAGATCTAACTTTCTTAATCTCTCTGGTGAACTATTGCAGCAACCTCCTAACCATGCTCTGTGCCTTCTGTCTCATCCCCATCTAATTCATCCTTCACACTGCTACCTGAGTGATTATTTTATAATCGCAAATCTGCCCACCTTACTGTCATGCTTAAAACTCTTCAATGGCTCCCTTTTCCCTGGAGAATAAAATCCAGACTCACTAGCTTGCCTTTTAAGGTTCTCCAGGATCTGATCTCACCTTCATTTCCTATCAGACCTCTGATTATTATCTTGACCTTTCAAAAGATATTTCTGATGTCAAGAGTGTCCTCCCCAATCACCTGATCATCCTTCACAGTGTCTTCTTAAGTGTCTTCTCCTCTTAAATTTTCTAAGACCTTCCCAAGAGGTCTAGATTATTCCTCTTTTTGACCTACCACTATACTTGCACGAGTCTCTTTTCATTATGGTACTTAGCACATTGTATTAAATTACAATCTTTTGTTTTTCCAAATATCTCCCCCTCTGGACAGAATACTTCGATGGCAGGTACTATGTCTTATTCACATTGGTATCAACTGCCCTAGCCCAGTACATGATGAAGAGTGAGCACTAAATAAATATTATCTATGTAATATTGAAGGTCTATAAAATATGGATCACATTCAACCTTCCTCCCATTTTCTGATTTTAGAATTCTCTTCCCATTTCCCGTCTAAGCACCCAAGCTGAAAACATGGGTAATGCTATTAATAAAGTTTACACTCTTCCTCTTCCCCTATAGCCAATGAGCTACCAAACCAAACATTCTGCTTCTTTATTCTCTCTCCAAAGTCAACTGCCCTCCATCCCCACATTTAGGGAATACTGCAGCCATGTTTTCAACCTCAAAAATTGAGACATAAAACTTTTTCTTTTTTGTAGTTAGCTATTTAATGAGGTTCTTAAGACATTTAGAACACCAATTTGTGAGGATAAATTCCATTCGTCAGGGCAAACACAGATCACAGGTAGCCCTGGAGCTGAGGAACAGCTTTGATTTTTAGTAGAATTTGTGAGTCCACAGCTTTCTGATCAATCTTGCGCTGCTCTGTAATCTCGTATTTCTCTTTGTCTGTGTCGAAGATCTCACCTTCCTGGTGTCTGGGCTTCTGCAGCTGCTTCTTCTTGAAGTAAGCATCAGTAAGATGTTTTGGGATTTTGACATTGCTGATAATTGATTTTGGTTGAGGGGGCAATGACAAATTTCTGGTGTGTTCTTCATAGAGGAACTCGATTGAGGACCAGAGGTCCAGTCACAAGCAACAAGCCACTAGCCAACTGCTTCAGGAAAACCACCCTCTTGCCCCCGTGGCGTCCAGTGAGGATGATCAGAATGGTCCCGGGGGTAATGCTGGTTCGCAGTTTTCTCATGTGCTGACTGAAGGGTTTTTTGCCGTGGCTCAACAGCTTTCGAGGAACATCTTCAGTAGGATAATATCTAGGCATTTTGCAAAGTTTAACCACCCAGGTACTGCCGTTCTTGTCACCACCAACTGGTTTTGTAAGAGTTGCAAGAACCTTCTCCTTCTTTTTCTTTTCAACCTTGGATTTAGCGGCTGAGTACTTCCTCTTGTACATGGCCTTTCTGGAATACATGGCAGATCGGGAATATCTGCCAATTCCTCTGACAAGGACAGGGTTGCGGCTGCAATGGGGCTTCCCCTTCTTGGGCTTCTTAGCCTTGAGGTTACCCTTTTTCACCTTGCCACCAGCATCAGCCTTCTTGGCTTCGGGTTTCTTCTCTTTAGTATCTGACTTCTCAACTTTTTCACCCGCCATCTTGCAAGATGGAAAGAGAGCGAGACATAAAACTTTTGTGTCACTTCCACACACGAGATATTCTGAGAAGCAGACAAAAGTTCAAAAACATTGGGATTCTTGAAATATTTCAACAATTTCCAGGGACAGTACTAGAGAATATTTGAAATCATAACGCCACTAAGAATTCAGGTTGGGTGGTCATATAGCCTTGGTTTTATGGCTCTTGGGCTTCTATTTTAAGTTTCAGAACTTAAGTTATTAATCATCTAGGTTACAAAAGACAAATGCATGGACATAAATAACTAAAAATATAGTACAATAGTATAAATACTAAATAAGTGAGGAAGTAATTGAGAAGAGAAATACAGAGGAGATATGATCTGAGCTAGGCTTTTTTTTTTTCTTTTCTTTTTCTTTTTTTTTTTTGAGACAGAGTCTCACTCTGTCACCCAGGCTGGAGTGCAGTGGCTAGATCTCAGCTTTCTGCAACCTCCACCTCCCAGGTTCAAGTGATTCTTGCGCCTCAACCTCCTGAGTAGTTGGGATTACAGGCATGCACCACCGTACTCGGCTAATTTTTGTATTTTTAGTAGAAACAGCGTTTCATCATCTTGGCCAGCCTGGTCTCGAACTTCTGACCTCAGGTGATCGGCTCGCCTCAGCCTCCCAAAGTGCTAGGATTACAGGTATAAGCCACTGTGCCCAGCAATGACATGAGCTAGGCTTTCAAGGCCATTGTAATCAAGGTGTGTGCCAGCTCGTGCCTGAAGCTGCCCGTATGGAAGTATCCCAATTCTGGTCCCCACTGAGGGAGCTGGATCCTTGTCCACCAGCCACAAGATTGAGTAACCAGAGAGAGCATCTGATTCAAGGCTGTGGTTCATACTTAGGCAGCCTGAGATTTACAACTTGGACCCACATAAAAAGATAATCTGCATCAACAAGATTCCTTTCTGGAATCTGAAATTGAAAAACCAAAATGAGAGAGCTGGCAGCACAGGCAGATGCTAAAAGACTTGCCTCCAGTGTTACTTTAAGGTAACGGAGGGACCAGAGAGTCCAGGGCAAGCCAAAACCATGAGTAAGCCAAAGTCATGAGTAGATAGAACAAGCTGGTCAATAGTGGAGCAAACACTCAACATAAGTGACAATAGCATGAGAAAAAGAGAGACCATTCAACCAAAACAAGAGAGGTGGAGCAGCTAGTTCCTGGATCTGCCTTGGAACTTGATGTCTTGCCAGCTCTGGTCTAAATCCAGGTGTAGCCTTACAGCCACTCCTTGAACTTCATTTCCAGGTGACTGTTGAATGCTATTCACTGCGAGCTAAGAGCTGAAGGAAATGGATTCAACTAGGCAGGGCAGAGGGAAAGAGAAATCCAGGAGCCCAGATTAGCATGGATGGTGGCATAAAGATGAAATTTCTCATGGACTCCTCAGGGAAAGGTAGAATGGAAATTATTTTAAGTGGGAGATAAAAGCTGCTGAAGCACCTTAAATTTGTTGGCCAAAGTGGTATATGGTGAATGAATGAATAAATGAATGCATGTGGGTTAAGGCCAAAAAGTAAATGACTTTAAATAACAGGATCGAGACCTTAGACTTGATATCACAGGCAATAGGAAACCATAGCAGTTTGGAACAGGAAGGAGGAACCATCAATATAGTATTTTTAACATAATGAATTTTTTGAAAGACATTCCGTTTCCCAATGCTGAAGCATGCATTGTCCCAGTCCCACAATGATGTAGTGAGCATGTAGGAGTAATGTTTGGCTGAGAGAGGAACATGAAAGCAACCCACTGGTAAATGGAACTGCAAATTAGAATGGCCTGAGGGAGGCTTCCGTCCAGACAGCCCAGAAGCTGAGAAAGACAGCCAAAGATATCTCGCCTGGCATGCAGCTGTGGGAAATGCTGCAACTCTTTCTGACTGACTGGAAACAGCTATAAGACCACGTGCAAACTCAAAATCAGTTCTAAATAGGCCCATTATGACAAGGGCTGTCAGCCCCCTATGGACTTCCATGTAGCACCCAGATGTCACATGTAGACATGTGACAGCTGACTCCTCATTCTCTCAACCAGGCGTTTGTAGCCGCTGTCTGTTCACGGCATGTCAACTTGGACACAGATCTCAGCAACTCTGAATGCCTCGCCAAGATCCACTCACATAACATTAATGAGCACTGGAGAATCTCCTGACAGCTTCATGAGGGAGAGAGAAGGACTCCACAGCAAATAATTAAAGAGAAAAAAAAACCTACTAGACATACATGTTCTGGAAATTCCTCAATTGCTGGTCAGTCACCAAGAGTTTCTTTATCAACCCACAACACAGCTTAAATAAAGACCCACTCCTCCCCCGGCACAGTTTATAGGGCCCACGCTCCTTAAGATGACAATTGAGGTTATAAATGAACACCTTGTTGTTTTTACACACACATAGCAATAAGCATAGGGCTTAATAGCTCCCCCCATGCCCGCAGCTATGTCTCCTTGGCCCCATCACTTTGCTCTCCGGGCTCTGTTTCTCATTCTGTAACACAAGAGGCAGAAGTGGGTCTATCTGGGTTAATCCCACCCACCATCCAGTTCTCAATTTGGACTCTACATAGTGGAGAGTGGTTTCTGCCGTAAGCAGAGGGGTTTTCCTTCTGCAAAGAACAGAATGAATGAATTAGGGATGAAGAAGCCACTGTATAACCTAGGCCTTTGGGCAAGTGGGGGCCGGGAAGCTGGGTGGGGGCGGGGAGGGAGGCAGGGCAGGGTCCCAGTGGTAGGGAGGGCAAGGTGAGCACTGGCTGCCCCTCCACGGGGTGTGCGGTGATGAGGCCTGCAGAATGCACAGCGTGGAGGAGAAGTGGTTTTGTCTGTGCAGCCACCCACGCTCCGACTGCAGTAAGGGTCACAGTGGGCCGGTGATGACTTTTTGATGGAGTGGACGCAGCACCCTGCAGGGGCCAGCAGTCTTTGGAAGAGAAGCGCTCAGCAGAAAGCACATCCAGCTCTCCAGTCTGCTCTTTACCCTCTTCTGCTTTCTTTCTCTCCCCACCCCCAAACCCCATCTCAGCTCACTGCAACCTCTGCCTCCCAGGTTCAAGTAATTCTCCTGCTTCAGCCTCCCGAGTAACTGGGATTATAGCCGTGTGACACCACACCCGGCTAATTTTTGTATTTTTAGTAAAGATGGGGTTTCACTATGCTGGCCAGGCTAGTCTTGAACTGCTGACCCTGTGATCCTCCTGCCTCAGCCTCCCAAAGTGCTGGGATTACAGGCATGAGCCACTGCGCCCGGCCTTCTCCTTTCTTTTTAAAGTGTGTCTTCTGGGTGCCGTTTTCATTCTAAGCTATCTATAGCGCCTCAGTAAGAGAGAAGGGAAGGGGGGAAATCCAACAACAGCCGCAGCCACGTGGCCAGTTTCTGTGGGAACACCTATGGATGTATACTGTTCTGGGCAAGAAGAGAACAAAGTCCCTTTTATCTCCTTCTTTCCAAAAGCCTCGTGTGCTTTAGAAGCTGGTTATTATTGCATTATTAAAGCCCCAGTGAGCTGAGGCCAAGGCAAGGATACTCTAGAGCTGTCCCAGGCAGCTTCAGCCAGTTCAGACTTCTCATCCTGTGACCTAGCCTGACTCCTGGTTGTCATCTCATCGCATCCCAGTGAGAGGGGAGCACTGGGGGAGGAGAGAGATGCCAGTCCATAATTGAAGGTGCCCTGGGCTTCTCAACAAACTGGTCCATCCAGTTCCTAGGAATTATTCTGAGCATAATCCATTTTGCCAATATTGTGTTTCTTAAAGCACCAGCAGCATAAAGTGAGGAAAAAACTGTTGCGTAAGGAAAGCTGAAACCAGATTTCCCTGGGTTTCAGCAAGCAGTTTGCTCAGGAGAGGTTGGGAGGACCAAATGTTCAGGTCTGTGTGTGTGGTCGTTGGGGGCTGGAGACTGGTGACAGCCTAGGGCATTGTTTGCTAAGGGCAAGTTTGCTCCAGTTAGTTACAGATTCCTAGTCACAACACTGTGAGCTTTGTCATCTGTCCCAACCCCAGCTTTCACAGAGGAAGAGAGGAAATGCACAGAGGCAAGGTGACTGGTCGAAGGTTGAACAGTGGATTGGTGGCCTGCTCAGATAACCACAGCCTAGACATATGCTGAGCACGCGTGGCATTCATTCTCCAGGTCTGCAAGCACAGATGCCCTTTAAATGGCAGTACCAGTTTAAAGCTAGTGTTTGGAAAGACAGGCCCCCAGAAGGCATGGACTGTATTTTTCCCTGGTCCTTATGGGGCACCCCAGCAAGGTTCAAGCACACTTAGAAACTTACACCTATGGACAAACCCCAGAAAAAGACAATCAGAGTCCCATTCTCTAACCAGCTCCAGTACACTTATTTTCATGTAAATGTGGAGAAACAGCACAGCCTAAGAAGGGGCAGCATGACAGAACAGCAGAATGAATGCCACCGTGGAAGTTTGTGCAGCCCGCGGAATCCATAAAAGTCCTGGTTGCGGGGCCCACCGGGGGCTGAAATCCAGCCTGCCCTCCACTAACTGGGTACTGCCCAGGCAAAATGCTCCTTACCTTTCTGGTCTCAGGTCAAGTTTACCCTTGAGTAGTAAAGCTTCCCTCTCTACTGGCCCTTCCTCTGCACTTCCCCTTCTACTTCATTCCTGTCCTACCCTCTAAAAGCTTCCCTTAAAAAAAAAAATTCTGTTCTTCTGTTTTGCTTTTTAAGCTATAACCACCAAAGTAGTGATGAGTCCTTCATGCACTGCAGTGTTTGAAGCCACTGAGCACATCTTCAGGTCTATTTCACATTTAAACATGGTCTTCCCACAGTGCATCTGGCTACCACTGATCACATGCCATGTCCTCCAAGAAGCCTTCCCTGACCCTCCCCTCCTCCCCCACACATCCCAGCCCAGTAAGTGAGGACTATCCCCCACAGCAACCTAGGCTAGGCATGCCCTATGGGAGCTCTGAATATGTTGTTGCAAAATGATCTATTTATAAGTTCATCTTCCCCTTAGATCTGCCCTGTTCAATGTGGTAGCCACTGGCCACGTGTGCCTATCGAGCACTTGAACTGTGTCTAGTCTGAATAGAGATGTGTTGTAAATATCGGATACATACTACATGTGAAATAGTATGAAAGAGATAATATAAAATACCTCAATGATCATGTTTCTCTTGTTGGAGATCATAGGTTGGAATGATAATATTACAGGCCGGGTGTGGTGGCTCACACTTGTTATGACAGCACTTTGGGAGGCCTAGGTGCAGGAGGATCACTTGGAGTTTGAGACCAGCCTGGACAACACAAGGAGACCCTGTATCTAAAAAAATTCTTTTTTAATTAACTGGGCATCATGGCAGGTGCCCATAGTCCTGGCTCCTCAGGAGGCTGAGGCAGGAGGATTGCCTGAGCCCAGGAGGTTGAGGCTGCAGTGAACCGTGACTGAGCCACTGCACTCCATCCTGGGTGACAGAGTGAGACGCTGTCTCAAAAATAAGTAAATAAATAAATAAATAAATAAATAAATAAATAAATAAATAAATATTTTTTAAAAGTTAAAAAAGAGAAACAGAAAAAATAAAAATTAAACAAGATAATATTAGAGAAATATTGAGTTAAATTAAATATATGATTACAATTAGTTTCTTCTATTTCTTGTTTTATTGTGACTACTAGAAAAATTTTAATTACCTGTATGGTTTGTATCATATTTCTACTGGACATCTGCTTAGACTATAAGCCTCTGGAGTCAGGGATCATATCTTACTCATCTTTGCACTTCCAGCATCTAATACAGACACACATTTGGGTTCTAAGACAGCATGTGTAACAATACAGGTGTCACCTTGTGTTGTCACTCTTGCTGCCCACCTGTCTGTCTCTACCAGGATGCTTTCCGCACCTTGGCACAGAGACTGTGCCTCACCTATCGAGTGCTTGGCAAGAGGCAGGTGCAGAATACATGTTAGAGAATGAAGGTAAAGTAAGTATCTGATCTCAATATTCAGGGAGAAAAAATTTATGATTATTATTTTTAATAGAGATGGGTCTTGCTATATTGCCCAGGCTGTTCTCAAACTCCTGACCCCAAGCGATCCCAAAGTGCTGGGATTCCAAGCACGACCCGCAGTACCTGGCCAATTTTTAAAAAATTTCATCTTGCTTTAATTGTACTTGGGAACCATAGATGTGATACTGATATCTTACGGATAGAAGAACAAAGTGGCTGTAATACGCTGGGTGGGATCTTTCCAAGTTAAGACAAAGGAAGCGGCAGTACATCAGGAGACAGAGCAACTGGGTTCCAAGGCCAGCAGGCTGTTACACAAGGAGAAAAACTTCACACAAAGTCAATAATTAGAAAAATGATTCTGGGCTGTGAAAACAAACACAGGACAAAGTACATAGAATACAGAGACTAATATTCCCAACAATTTCAATTAATAGCTTATCATACCCTCTTGAGCACTGATCAATTTGATGTGAATTTCAACTTTAAAAAATCTTAATTTTATTTTCTGAATATAGAAATAAAACTGGCTCATTGTTAAAAAACAAAAATAAGGCCCTAATCTCACAATTATATGGAAAGGTTTAAAGCAAAAAAGTCCTTTGTGATACCACTCCAAACAATAATTCAATAACCGCTAGTAATAGGTTGGTGTTCTTCCTTCTGGGGTTTTCCTTTATAAAAAGTCTTTTCTCTTTATTTTTATATAAAAATAAGGTTATATCCTGAGTATCATCCTGCAACATAACTTTTGAAACATATACATATATTGTCAACATTACCCTATGTTAGTACCTACAACCCTATCTCTTCTTTTAGCTGGAGCACAGCATTCCACTTAGGGTAATACTCCCGTTATTGCTGGACATCAGCAATAAAGACAGGCACTTTTTTGTTATTATAAACAGACTGCAACCAACATCCTCAGACATGTCTTTGCAACGTTTGTGTTTCCATAGGAACAAAAATAGTTTCATTATGACCTAATGAAGACAGTGAAGCAGATCAGAATTGGATCACCTATATTAAAAAAAGAAACAAGAGATTGCAATGGGAAGTGGAGAAGGGGAATGGTGAAGATAATGGTAGATATTTGGGCTTTGCAGACTTTTGTAATAATGAAAGAAAAGTCCACTTAGCTTGAATCTCATCTTCTACTTCCATAATTCTAAAGTATTTTTTAAATTTAATTGGAATTAATTTCATCTAAAAATCTCAATTTTGGATTAGCCTACATGAAGTTCAAGAACATTATCTTACCTGTATGCTGGTAAGAACTGCAATTGGATATATCCTTCTGTCTGGCATACTCTGGGTCAGTTTCCACTTTTTCCTATTGAGGGACTTACAGGTTCTTTAGTTACACAGGTAACTGTGGTTTGAAATTTAAAACAATAGTATGTCTTTCATAATTCTCCTGAGAAAGAAAAATTCCAACAGTAAACAACGCCACTGAGGTTTCTCCTCCCCCACCAGTTGCATCAAAATGCTGTTCTTGCTTTGTCTTATACTAACAGGGTAGACCAGTCACTAATCTCTCTGAACACACATCTCCTAACCTGTCAAATGGTTGCTACCTGCTTTGATTCATTACTGTCAAGATTAGAGATAATGTATATAAAGTACTAGGACAAAGTACGTGCTCTAATAATGGGAGTTATTATTTTCAATGGAAACTAGTAGGATAAATAGCCAGAGAAAGAGATAAAAGCAAAAGGTGGTAAGGAGAAAAGAAAATTCAAGGAATGTTGGTAGTAAATTTCAACATTTTTATTGCAGTAACTTTGATACGTGCTTTCTATAATGCCAGGAACTAATGTCTCTTAAGAGAGCATTATCTGCCTGCTTCTGTACTAGAGATTTTACATATGGTGTCTTAATTCTCACAACAAACTTGTAACGCAAGTAGTCTTTTCCCATATTACAGATGGAAAAACTGAGACTCAGAATGTGTAGGTGGCCTTCTCAGATTCATCAATGTGGTAAGTAGATAAATTGGTGTTAAAACTCAAATCAGTTCCAAACCTATGCCTGTCTACTTACCAGGCTGTGACTACTGCACCAGGCCTGATGATGCCTTCATGGTTTCTTATCTCCTGCACATTTTTCTCCACTTGGCGTCACTCTGATCACAATGGCAGATCCAGGGCCTCCCTCTTCCACTGACAGAAAATCAGTGCAAACTGACTTATGCACATCAAGGACAAAATGTGTTCATGGTCATGACAAGTCTAAAGGTAGACTTCGGCCTCAGGCATGGCTGCACTCAGGGGCTCTATATTCCCCATTTCTCAGTGCAACTTTCCTCTGAGTTCTGACTCTGGCTTTACTTTCATAGGGCTCTCTCCTCTGGATAGCTACCTTACAACCCATGACCCTGGGGGTAGGGAGAAGAGCACCCTTACTTTCTCCCGTGGTCTATTTTAACCATAGCAAATCTTAGTGAAAATCCACGTGCCTATTTCTCAACCAATCACTGTGGCTTGAGGGGTGCCACGTCCTGCTGGCCAGGCCTCCATCTCCAGCCCACTCTTGTGACAGGTTCAGCCTTACCTGAACCACAAGAAATGATTCCCCATAGAGCAGAGCAAAAAGGAAGAGCAAAAGAAGTCCTCAATAGAACAAAGCCACAGACAGCCTCTACAGAACTCTTGTTGCTTTTTATTCAGCAACACCTCTCATAAACCCAGCCTTTTGCCTTAGAAAAGCTCCTACTTTAGCTCCATAGGGATTGATTTCATAACTGCTTCTTTTTTGCATGTGTCTCTTCCATCATTATGTACTATCTCTGTGTGATGTCTAAAAATACCAAGTGGACATGGTATATCCTGCTCCTTCTTCCTGCCCAAGCTAGCAAAATAGCTCTGTAATTTTCAATGCTTTTGGCTACAATTTACAGAAAACTGATCAAAATGGCTTCAACAATGTGGAAAATGTCCTTTTACACACATTAAGAAGTCCCAAGGTAGAGCAGCTCCAGGGTTGACTGAGTCTCCGTAATTCAGGCTCTTCCCATTTTTCCTCTCTGCTGTCCTCATTGTGGCAGCGTTGTCCTCAGTGCACTCCCCTCAAGGCTGCAGGATAGACACAGTGTCCTGGGCACCACCGCTAGCCTGCAGTGGTCAGGGAAGAGCCAGTGAAGCTGGCGAGGAAGGGAGAACCTAATCAAGGCCAGTTCAAAGCATTTAAGTGGCAACAAAGTATAGGGTGGACTAGGGGAGCAAGATCTGGATTCTGAGAGCTCAGTTAAAAGGCTGTTGCAATAGGGCAGAAATGCAAATACGGAGACTGATGAAAGAATGGAAAGCAGGAGACACAGGTGGGGCTCATTGCCCTAAGAGTCTGAGTTCTATTGAGAGTCAAACACTGAGCTGACTTGATAAAAAGTCACATTTCAGAATACTTAAAAAAATTTTTTTTGTTAGTTTTCTTCAAGCTCATATTGTAAAACAGACCTTTAGTATAAATTGGAAACGGGACCCCAAGACAACGGCTTTCTGTGTGGGATCCGGACCCACCGTGAGAATTTTACTTTTATTTTTATTTATTTATTTATTTTTGAGATGGAGTCTCGGTCTGTCACCAGACTAGAGTGAGGTGGCACCATCTCAGCTCACTGCAACCTCCGCCTCCTGGATTCAAGTGATTCTTCTGCTTCAGCCTCCCGAGTAGCTGAGATTATAGGCATGCACCATTATGCCTGGCACATTTTTGTATTTTTAGTAGAGATGGGGTTGTACTATGTTGCCCAGGCTGTTCTTGAAGTCCTGACATCAGGTAATCTGCCCACCTCGGCCTCCCAAAGTGCTGGGATTCCAGGTGTGAACCACCACATCTGGCTGAGAATTTTACTTTTAATAAGATGTTCTCTCTTTGATCACCAGACTGTCTCTAATATTAGTTGATGTGTACGGAACATTTGTTAGGATACAATAGTCCAAATTTAGATGCAAATACTATGTTTAAATTGTAACAAAGTGATTGCTTTTTAGTGATGTCATTTCAAGGAATTGGTAACTTGGTTTTTCATTGATGTCTTGGCCCATGAAGGATAAGCTGCAGTGGACTGAAGACACGATGACACCCAGTTAGCACCACAGGGTCCTCTCTCCCAGGCAGTCCAATGTAGCAGGACGCCCACTCTAGTGAACGCTATTGCAGTTACCTCTGCTGGAACCTGCTAATGAAACCATTGACCTGACCTGGACTAATCACCTGAGACTTCTTGCTTCTCAGTTTGTCCAGACAGCAGCCTCAGCTCTGCCCTTGTAGTTGCATGCTACATTCTGTCCAGAAGGTTGAGAGTTATAGTTCTTTCTCTCCCATGGACAAGAGACCCTTCATCGTGAGATCAATGAAGCTTAACCTCAGGACCTATCCCTTGCATTGGCCCCTTCCAGGGCCCTGGAGGAGTCTTGCCAATGTGTTTACATGGTCACCTGTCATTGTAAAATTTGCAAAGCTGATGAGGTATTTTCACTGCAATTTAGAATGCGGCCTCTTTCACTTGGATTCCCACTCCATCACATATCTCTTTGGGTGGGGCAGCACTGGACGGGGCTACAGGCATTTCTGGAATGCAGTTAAGGGAAAGATGAATGAGGGACAAATTTAGTTTGTGTTTATGCAGATATATTTGTGTAGGTCACAGCCACCTCTACGCATAGTTATGTTACTGCCAGCCACTCCAGAGCACAAATGGCTTTCTGAACACTCCTGTCACCGCTGTGCTGACGCACCCACCGCTTGGTATCAGATGCAGGGCTGGAGGTCATGGGGAAATGAGAAGGTGTCCTTCAGCTCTCAGCACTGGTTACAGATGGAAAGTGGAGGAGAAATAAAGTCTGAAATGTATCAAGCCAAAGATTGAATATGGAGAATTATTTCAAACAGTGAATGTAGAAAGTTGTAAGTGGAAGATTCAGTTCTCACAACGCCTCATCAGACTGCAAGCTCTTTCATCATAAAGATGCCCGAAAATGTAGTGTACACAATTACAAAAAAATTAGCCCCTTTTGCTGTTATTTTGAATGAGAGTTTTGAGAAATAGAGTTGATGAGAATTCCTACGTTTGTAGGGCATGTGCTCTGAGCAGAATGGCAGAGTACCTGCCCTATGAACCTGTGTTCCTACATATATGGAACAGTTAATATATGACAGAAATGATAGACTTTTTTTCAAATTTGAAAACAATCATAAAAATTTTCATGACATTCCCAATAACAAGTTGGAAAGCTAAAAGACAATTTTTTAGAAGTATCAGTAATTTAAAAAAATTTGTGATCGACCATTCCAGAGAAAATGTTAAATTATCTTTCTCTTCTCTTTAGGTAGTGATATCTCAAAATTATAATGAAGAAGTAATCAAAGAGTTTGCAGCCCAAAGATGTTTTTTAAAAAGGTTTTTGGAGTTGTGGCAGGCAGTTAATAAAAATATTTCGCTATTTTTCTGGATTTGTGATATTTGTGTTATCAATGTTAAAATTTTTAATTTATTGTGATTCTTCTCTCACTCTAAATAAGTAGGCCAGGCATGGTGCCTCAACACCTACAATCCCAGCACTTTGGGAGGCTGAGGCAGGAGGATTGCTTGAGGCCAGGAATTCAAGACTAGCCTGGGCAATATAGCAAGACCCTGTCTCTAAACAAAAACATTTAAAATTAGCAGAGCATGGTGGCACATGCCTGTGGACCCAGCAACTTGGGAGGCTGAAGTGGAGGATCCTTTGTGCCCAGGAGTTTGAGGCTGCAGTGAGCTCTGATTGTGCTACTGCTCTCCAACCTGGGAGACAGAAGAGACTTTGTCTTTAAAAAAAAAAAATTAAAGCAAATAAACATTCGTATTTGTACCTAATTGTTAACTTATAATTTTGGTTCTTTTTTTGACAGAGGAAACCCCAAATTTAAAAAGCTTCAGGCCTCCCACAAAACCTGGATCCACTGTTGGTCGACGGAGAAAGGAAGGCAACATTCAAGTTTTCATGACCGGTGAGTCTGTGTTTCTGTAGAAGTTCGTGTTGCAAGGAAACAGGAATTAGTCCTTCAGAACTGAAAAACTGGTCTTTAGTCAAGCCAGCAAAGGAGTCAGCCTTGAATGGTGGCAGACACGAAATTTTGGTTTATTTTTTGTTTTTCCAGGAGATTGAGAGAACTTGGACAAGTTATTTATCCTTGAAAATCAGTCTCATCACTAGTAAAATGAGGTTTTGGGGTTAGATGAAGTGAAAGTTCCCTTTTAGTGCTATGTTTTTTATTTTCACAGCTAAGTGTTGCTGTGTCAAGGTGTTCCATTACTGACTGTGGAGAACACAGAGGAATGACTCATGAATTTTTAATTTGTAAATGACTGCTGCTAAGTTTATGAATCCCTATCATTCTCATAAGTAGGTTAAACATATTCCTCATATATTATTTCACATCATTCAAATATTTAACAAATCCTTTATTTCATAACAGGGCAAAGGTACACTTTGGTGCTGCTTCCTCTAAGTAGTCGGGAATTCTGCAGAAGTAGAATCCAAAGCAATTAGGCTTCCCCATTACAACCGTACCCACTACCTGCATTTCTGCATGCCTCTTAATTTTTAAGCTACCTTATTATACATGCGATCCTGTTTTATCTCCACCACATTCTTAGGCGGTAAGTGGAGCAGGGATAATAATCTCTATGTAATGGATTTGAAAACAGATGAAAAAGAGCTAAATGCATTTTCTATGAGTTTTAGTTGGCTAGAGACAAAAACGATCAGAATATGGGTCTTCAGATACCCACTCCCACTATGAAGGCCAGCATACAGAAATAAGTGTCTAGCAGGGAAAGGTGAACACTCTTGTTATCACCAGTTACTGGCAAATATTAGCCAAAGCCCTAGGATTACATGAAATGGGAACACAGGTGGGAGCATAACACCCAAGCAAGATGAGGACCACATTCATCTGTTGCTGGGAACAGATCTGAAATTCATTTTAAATATTAAAAGAGCCAATTGAGAGTGGCCAGTTACTGCAGGAAAATGAAACATTGTCCTGTCAGCTCCTACCAGCTTCAGTGCACAGCTAAATGTGCTAGCTGAGTGACTAGTAACCACCAGCTAACCCAGAGTCTATGGAGCACAGATAACACATCTGGGCAAGGACTGGCTGGCTAGTGTCACCTCAGCCACACTGACCTGTTCTCCAATGAATGTTTGCTATTGGACAGTTTATTCCGAGTATAGTTAGAGAGGCCAGAGAGGCCATGGGAAGAGGCCACATGCACATCTGCACCTGTGCCCCTCAGTGTGTCCCTGCCTGTGCAGGAGCCTGTTCAAATATTGATCAACAGCAGCTTTGTCACAGTCGCCGGAAATGGGAGCTCCCTCTGGAACATGGGCCCACTTAACCAGAAAAGGATGGTGTTTCTAAGAACTGTCACTTTGATAATTCAGCTTGAAAGGTAGGACAGCTCACAGATGTGTGTATAAGATCCTCGGATATGAATTTGGTGACTAGCTGTCTTGCAATATTTGCCAGCTATTTCCTTTCATATACGTATTTATTTTATTTCTTTTCTTTTATGTATTTATTTCAGATATATTTTCCTTTCATATGCATATATACACACAGATATACATATATGCTCACATATATATATACACACACATAAATATGTTTGAAACCTCACTGAGAGAAACATCCGGAACACATTTTAGACATAGGTGACATAGCATTCAGCTCTGAGCCCAAGTATATGTCAGCTGAGGCCTGCTATGGTCAGGACTCACTTTCTGATGAGATCTGTCCAGCATAGCAGTCCACACTGTCCTCCACAACAACACCAGGCCACTGGAGACACTTGAAGTCACCAAATGCAATCAAAATTTCAGTCCTCATTAGCACAATAAAATTCAAATGTAGTTAAAGTGAGAACTACAGTATTCAATTGCTGATTCTGACTTCTCGGAGATTTTAATGGAGAAAAACACATCTTGGTTTTATTCTCTGCCCAAAAACTGATTTTTAAAGTCTCTTCCTACCTTACATTTAATACCTCAGGTAAAATTAAATTTTTTAGAGTTCCTTGTACATCTATGTTGTTTCATGCCCTTTGTCAAAGATAATTTACAACTATGAGAAAGGGATGGAGCAGGAAGAGATGATTCCCGCTTAATGAATGCTGTCTGAATGCCAGGGTCTGTACAATGTATACGTCTTTTATACCTCCAGTACTAGAATTCCCACTTCCCAGATGAATAAACTGAGGATTCTAAAGGTTAAGTAATTCACCTGAAGTTACATAGGGAGTTGATTCTTGTCTGCTCAGTCCCTAAGACTTATCTCCAAGGGCCAAATCTGTGAGCTGTGTATGACAACTAACAATTTGTCAAACCCTAGGGGTTCTTTGGCCCTCCGCAAGTGAAATCAGTCTGCATTTGCAGGTTGCTCAAATGTTCACAACTCTGACGTTTCACCACAGGAAGGCAGACTCATAAAATATTTTATGCAATAAAACCGCTGATAAAGGCTAATCTTCTAGATAGGACCCAAAGAACAGACAGTTCATTATTTTTCTAACTGTTCATTTATGTTAATGAACCTTGGTCAATGTTCCAGTAGTGGCATAAAAATCTGGGAATGTAAATAAAAGACTTGGCTCTTTTCCTTGATTGTAGGTTTGTCATTTAACTTCGCTATGTTCTACTTTCCTTGTCTATAAAACAGGTACAATAATCATGCTGAAGTTATGATGAGACTATATATATGAAAGCTCTTAGAAAATGATATTCAGGCTATTCAGGTATCTTGGCTTTCATCTACTAAATACAGACATGGTGTGAAATAGATACATACTTGCACAATAATAGCTGATGTTCATTGACTGTTTACTATGTACAGGCCCAGTGTGCTAAGTGCCTACAGTAACCATTTCATTTCATCCTTTCAACACTGTGGGATAGGTATTGGTGTTATTCCCATTTTACAAGTGGGAAAAAGCAAGGCATGGAAAGGTAAGTAACTCTCCAAGTCATACAGTGGAAATAGGTGGAGTCAGGTGGAATTTCAACCCAGGAGGCTTCTTTTCAGAGCCTGTGCTGTTAACTGCTTTCTTATACTGCCTCCCATATATAAGTACAGTCATACGTCACTTAACATTGGGGATACATTCTGAGAAATGTGTACTGAAGCAATTTAGTCCTTGAGAAAACATCATAGAATGTACTTACACAAATCTAGATGGTATATATGGTTTTATTTATATATGTTTTCATATAGATAACCAAATGTTCCAGCACAATTGCTGAATATTAATCATTTCCCCTGCTTTCTATGCCAATATCAAGTCCCATATATCAGATTTCTACATATGCTCCCTTATAATCTTATGGACTATCATCGTATATGTGGTCCATTATTGACCAAAACATCACTATGAGTGGATCAGGTGAGTGGATCGCCTGAGCTCAAGAATTTGAGACCAGCCTGGGCAACACGGTGAAACCCTGTTTCTACTAAAATACAAAAGAAATTAGCTGGGCATGGTGGTGTGCCTGTAATCCCAGCTACTCGGGAGGCTAAGGCAGGAGAATTGCTTGAGCCCGGGAGGCAGAGGTTGCGGTGAGCCAAGATTGCGCCACTGCACTCCAGCCTGGGTGACAGAGCGAGACTCCATCTCTACGTTTAAAAAAAAAAAAAAAGACCCTGGAAGCCTTATATAAATAATTAGGTTTATTATCAAAAGATAAGCATTTAGCCTACACACTCCAGCCAGAATATTCCAATACAAACACATAGCTCACTATGTGGGCACCCTGGGAGAGAGCCTCATTAGTCTCCAGCACCCATGGGTAATGTCTCGGTTATTGATGTTTCCTGACCAGTCTCTTCTGATTGCTTCTCCTTAACCACCATCACCCTCTGGCCTTTCCTTCTGCTGAAATTCAGTGACTTTCAGTATCTATTCCCACTGCTCCTCCTGCCTAACTGCCAGGAAGCCTTCTCAAACTCCAAGGCTGGCCTACCTTTCGTCTTTGCTCTGGCCCTTAGAACACCCTGAGTTTCTCTCTGTCCCGGGAGGACCCCTTTACTCCTGGGTCTGTTTCCTGTCATATGCACCTCAAGAGCTGTACTGCATTTTCCTTATCTTTGTATCATCAGGACTTCACGCAGCCCACATTCAAGTTTCTCAAGTAGTAAGTCTACAAAAATTGCTAGACAATGGCATCTTGGATTGAATCCAGGAACAGATGAAGGACATTCTTGTGGAAAAACAGGTAAAATCTGAATAAAATCTGAAGTTTACTTAATAGTATTGTGCCAACATTAATCTCCTAGTTTTGATAAATGTACTGTGGTTATATAAGATGTTAACATTAGAGAAAGCTGAATAAAGAGTATATGAAAACTTTCTGTATCATCTTTGCAACGTAACTATTTTGAAACAGAAAGTTCAAAAGTCCATCATTAGACAGCTTTGTAGCACAGTAGTTAAGGTCATCTTTTTGGAGTCAGGCAGACCTAAGCCACCTACTACATGTACTGTGTGATCTGAGGCAAAGCAAAGCATACAGTCTCTCCCAACCTCATTATTAAATGGCCTGGCACAGTGGAAACATTCAATCATTGGTAGTCGTTTTTGTTAAAATAGAAGTTATATTCATAATAATAAAGTATTACTATTATAGCAATTTAGCGAGGATATGGCCTGTACTTTCTTTTTTAAACTTAGCTCACAATGCACACCAGGATCCCACATCTGCCTCTCTACTCGACAGATGCATTCTCAATGTTCTAGGATCTATTCTGACACTGGAAGTACAAGAGTGAACAAAACACAAAAACCCCTGCTGTAAACAGCTTGCCTTCTAGAGGAAAGAGACAGGCAATAGACATAAAATGTATAATACACCGGTTCTCAAAGCGAGTTCCCAGACCAGCAGCATCAGAATCACCTGGGAAATTTTTAGAAATGCAAATTTTGGGGCCTGAGCCCAGAACTACTGAATCAGAGATCTGGGGCTGGGCTCAGCGAGTGTTTTAATAAGCCCTCTAGGTGATTCTGGTAAGTGCTCAGGTTTAAGAAACACTGGTACAGTGTCAGTGATAATCACTATTTTGGAGAGGACTAAAGCAGGAAATGGGTGGAGTGCTGGGGTGAGGAGACAGATTGTGGCTTTCAACAGGGTGTCAGAAAAGCCTTACTCCAAAGGTAACAACTGCTCGAAAACATCAAGATAAAGAAGTGGGCCTCCAAAATATCAAGGGAAGAGCATTTCTGGGAAAGGACTCAGGAGCAGGCCCGAGCTGTTCAAAGAAGAGCAGCTGTCCTGGGGTGAGAAGGGTAGAAAGCATGAGGAGAGGCGGGAGAGGTTGTGGGGCTCCAGGTTGCATACGGACTGGTGAGCCATTGCCCAAGAGCGTGACAGTCACACAGTCAATCAGAGTTCTGCCAAAAACACTCTGCCTTTTCCTGTATGGCTCCAGGCCCTCCTCTACCCCCAAATCTACCCACCCTGCCTGCCCTTCGTGGCTCTAACCAGTTCCTTCTCTTCCTTGGGCTTCTCCATCCCCAACTTCTGATAAATAGTTTGATAAATAGTTCACTTGTTTTTGCCCTGTTGAACTGCTTAGTCTGAAAGAGAAACTCAGTCTTTTTCCTTCTTTCTTCACACTGCCTATCACAATGCCTGTGCACTGTGTCTAGCCCATAAATATTTACTGAGCTTCTCTTAAGGTGCCAGGACAGAAACCAACACATACTGGCACTCAATAAACATTATTAATGCTGCCAATCATTCTGAAATTTCCTCCATCACAGGGCACACAGGTTCATTCTCAAAGCCAAAGTATTTTGGATTCAGTTGAAGGACTAACCCAGAGTGTGACTTACAAACGGGAGAGGCCCTCCCTCTTCCCAGCTGCTCTCCCTTTGTGCCTAATGGCCTGAATAGTTCTGGTTGGCTGCAGCTCTGAGTATTGACAAAGAGCATCATCAATGTACTGCTAACCTTGGGGCAAAATACACCAAGTGGGCAGGTAGCACAAAAAAAGAAAAAAGGGTATTATGATCAGTCAGAGCTGGGTTTGAATTCAAGCCCAACCACCCGCAGGGGCTCTTACCCTTTTCTTTTCTAATATTGTAAATCCCTTCAGCAACTGAGATTGAAGCATATGGACCATTTCCCAGTATGAGTCTTTTAAATGCATAAAATGAAGTGCATAAGATTACAGAGTAGATAACTTTATTGAGACATAATAATGTTAAAAGCTATCAGAACACTTATAGAAACTGTGCTATAGTAATATTTCTACCTCTTTGTTGGTACATTAAGTAATAAGATTTAGATGCAGGTTTAACAAGTACCAAAATTTTGATATAATACTGAGTATAAATGATATTTCAAGATACTTAGAGTGTATGATATTGTTAGAGGTAGGTGGGAGAGAAAAAGGTTTTTTTCATCTTGTATCATCCTGAATTCTCTGCAAAGACCTGTTAATAACTCCATATTATAACTTGGGACAAATTACTTTGCTTCTCTAAATTTCAATATCCTTACCTGTAAAATGATGCTTAACAGATGGCAGGTATTATTATTATTATTTTCAGCAGCAGTGTTAGTAATTAAGGATAAATATATAAAATATTTATATTTTTATAAATACATATCCATAATATCCCCATAAATATCCTATAACATACTCTGTGTCACCTCTTGGTTATTGTCAGGGTCAGTTCTGTAAGTTGACTCAGTAGGAGGTCATCCTTTTGGGGATTTTTACTCCCCAAATGTCCCATATTGACCTGAAATATTTTCTTTAGAGAATAATGCATAGCTTTGGTAATGAAAGACTTTCAATTGCAAGAGACCCCTAACAAAAAATAAGAACGTCTGACAATCACCCTAAACCCTAGTCACACCCCCCTATAGTCCTAAGTTGGAAAGTGAAACATTTGCTAAGCCAGGAGAAAAGGTGACTGGCTTTAAAATAAAAAGATGATATATACTTGGGACAATCTGCCTCCAATTCACTCTTTTCCCAGAGGACACTTTAAAGAGATGTAATTGTTTGCCAAACAAGATATCTAGTCTATAGTCATGGTCCCAAAGAGGATTTTCCTAAAGTTCAGTGGTGTATTTGGTTATAATTTGCCTGTTCCCATATAACCCATATAGTCCAGTTCATTCTTCAACTAATTTCCATCTTAAAATCCTATCTTGACTATCTCTAAGTGACATTAAGTTGGTTTTCAAGCACTTGAGAGAAAAGTCCTTTCCTGAGAACCACCATTCCAGAACTGCTCTCTTCATGGTCCATGCAGTTCCTTCAAGCCCTGGAATACAGTGCTCCTCAAACATCAGTGTGCCTCAGAATCACCTGGAGAAACCATTCAAGTAGATTGCTGGAGCAACCCACAGAGATTCTCATTCAGAGGCCTGGGAGGAGGCCTGAAAATTTGCATTTTTAATAAGCTCCCCGGTTTCTTTACCTCTATGAGCCCAGTTTCCTTATTATTAAACCAGGATAATGATACTTTTTTTACAGGATTAATGGGCAGATGAGAAAAAGATAAGATATGTAAATATATTCAAAATACTAAGTCCCTAGCAGAAATGTAATAACTATGAATTCCCACAATGGGACATTGTTAGAGAGAGAAGGGGATATGTCAGAGAAAGCTTTATAGAGGACACCAGAGCAGTCTTGAAGCAACGGAAATTAGTAAAGGAGAAGAAAGCAAAGGGTGTTCCCAAAATAATAATAATTTCAAAAAAAATCATATGCATAGGCTGTGTGTATAAAAAAACAGCTAATTCAGAAAGCTGCCAAAGCTACCCTTGGCTGAAGCAAGTGCATGGATCATATGAACATACTCAGGGTCTTGATGACAAGGGCCCTTTGTGCCATGCTAAAAAGTTTCAATTCAATTCTGAAGGAGATAGGAACCATTGACATTTTTTAAGCAGGTCAGTAACATGAAATGGGGACAAAGGAAGAGGAAGGGCTCTAGGCTGATGCCTAAGTTTCTGTCTTGAGTTCATGTATATGTGTTGATGATGATGCAACCCACCAGAAGAAGTGCCACAGAAGAAAAACCTGGTTGGGGAAGAAGGTAATGAGTTAAAACTTTGTATGTCTAATTCAAGGCACCTAGAAGACACCCACATAGTGACAACAAGGAGTGGAGAGTACATGTGAATCTAGATGTCCTAGAGAAATCTTGAAGCCTGAATCTAGAAGACCTCAGCATATAGGTTACATCCACAGGAATAGATGAAATCGCCCATGGAGGATGTAGTAAGAGAGATACCATAAGGACAGAACTCTGGAGGACATTTAAGAGCAATTTCAAATGGAGTTGGAGTCGAGGTTCATGACAGACGGCAGGTCCCCTGTTTACTAGTCTCATAATATCTACACACAGTGAATTCTGGTTTAAATGGACATCAAGGTCAGTCTTGGTCAGTGGTACTCACAAAATCCAACACAACACTTAGGTGGTAGAAGCAATGCAAGGAAACATCACCAATAGGCAATAGACAGGAATATAGTTGCCAGTAATAATTGGGGGTGAGTGTGATCCCCAGCACTGCCCCTCCAAATTCCTCAGTTGCCACAGTTTCTAGAGAAGGGAGTCCCAAAAGCAATTACCCCGATTGCTCATCTTGTAGCGAGGGTCTCTTCTTCATTAATTTTTGCATGAGTGAGACCCCAAGATTTTTCATAACTCAGAAATCATCCACAGGAAGAAAGCCATCATCTGCCACAAGTCATCACAAAACTAAATGCTGTCCACCTTTCTCTTCCTTAGGATAAACAAGATACTGACATAGCACTGACATGGATCCTATTCATACTGCCAAGGCTACCATCTGGGCTTGGCCAAACCACCACAAACAAACAGGATCCCACACCAGGCAGCCCCAGGGCACCCACTGTTCCTGCCATAGGCTTCAGAAGCATCTCACCCACAAGGGCACCATTCAGAAGCAGGCCGTGTGAGCCCGGGGAAGAGTAAGACGAACAATGGCAGAAAACTAGAAGGGAGTCTGGGATCGTTCTCTGTGGGACAGGACAACAGAGAAGAAACTGGGGCATTCACAGGGAGAAGGAAACACTCAGCCTTCAGAGAAGGGGTGGGTTGGGGGCATCACAATTATACCAGAAGGAAACTCAATGTTTATAAAAATCCAAACCTACAGATTAATTAGGAAGCAATTTCAAAAGTAGTTTTCTTTCCTCCCCTTAAAGAATGAATTTAAGTATGCATTCATGCATGAAAACACTTTCTTTTTTCAGGGAATATATTATGCAAAAGATGAGGCACACCTGCATCTGGGCCTGGGGATCTCCAAGTAATTAACAATCCCTTGTTATCTTCAAAGATGTTTTCTTAGGAAGAAAACCTGGGACCTAAGTCTTGAGAGAATTGTAGCCCCTATCCTGATTTCACAAGAATTGGGGCTAAGGGCTGGAGGCTCAAGAACCGGACTGAGGCTTTGACAGGATTGTCACAGGCTAGGAAAACACAGGAAATGTTTAATCAGAAGGAATGAAAACACAGTGTACAAAGAGAAATCTGATCTCCATAGCCTATCTTTATTATGGCTAAGCGGTGTGGGGAGGGGAGAAGTGAATCTAAAACCACCAGACTGTTGAAACGGAACTGTAATGGGGCAAAAAGCCTGCCTCAAGACAAAAATGGGTTGTCCAGCTCCCAGTAAACACCTGTGCCAGCCGGGAGCCGTGGTATTCACGCTCATAAATACCTCAGGCTGGAACATACTATTCTCACGGGCTGCACCTGTGAACTTTCTAGAGGGATTTGTTCCAGTTTGTGATTACTCCTTGGAATGTGGAGCCTTTCACTCTGGGCCTATACAGGCCATCTCCCAAGGTAATGTCCCATTAAAAAAGAAGGAAGAGAAAAGCCTAATTTGCCTGTGAGCTCTGGAGAGGCGGGGAGGGAGTTTGATGGGAATTCAAGCTGAATCCTGCCCCTCCACGCTCACTGCTGGCCCCTGAAGTGACCTGGGTGAGCATGAACACCCATCTGCCAATCAAAGGCTAAACTTCAGGGCCCAGACAAATGGTAAGGAACTCTTGTTTAACTTGTGCTATTTTAAATATATATATACATCTTCATAGAGGGGAGGATTCCCTTTAAGAGGTCCTGTAGGTCCTGCTTATGGAGGTGAAAAGGATGCTGCTCTCCTCAGGAGTAGATGCTGGTTAAATAGTTCTTGGCTGAGTCATGTGAGAATGTACTTCCATGCCGGGCGCGGTGGCTCAAGCCTGTAATCCCAGCACTTTGGGAGGCCGAGACGGGTGGATCACAAGGTCAGGAGATCAAGACCATCCTGGCTAACATGGTGAAACCCCGTCTCTACTAAAAATACAAAAAATTAGCCGGGCAAGGTGGCCAGCGCCTGTGGTCCCAGCTACTCGGGAGGCTGAGGCAGGAGAACGGCATGAATCCGGGAGGCGGAGGTTGCAGTGAGCTGAGATCCAGCCACTGCACTCCAGCCTGGGTGACAGAGCAAGACTCCGTCTCAAAAAAAAAAAAAAAAGAGAGAATGCACTTCCGTGGGGTTGGAAGAGTTGTTTAGTAGAAGCAATACAAGGAAACATCACCAACAGTCATAGGGTGTTAGAAGGGAAAGTGCTTGCTGATGTAGTGCGAGAGAAGACCTAAGGACAGAATTCTGCAGAAAAACTTTTAAGGAAAAGCAATTTCCACTGAAGTTCAAGTCAAGGTTTAATTTGTTTGCCACAGGACATTTCCCCCAAGAAAACCTAGAGAGGTGCAACGCAGAAAATTACAGCCTCTCAGGTTGCATCAGAAGGTGGTTCTAGTGACCTTCCCTGCTCAGCGTCTTCTGTTCCTTCTGAGGCCTCCTCTGGGACATCTTGCAAGACCCTGGACACCTTTGAGCTCAGTTTGGAAACACAGAATTAATCAATATTTAAGTATCTGCTCCCAGCTCCCATTCACACACACGATTAAGTGGCTGACTTCTCAGCAGATCCTTGCACGATTCAGCTGATTTGTCAGAGCACATCTACTGATCCTTGGTGCCTCAGAAAGGCATTGGTAGGAGGCTGAAAATCAGCCCTTTAGGAAACTGGCAGTTCCCATTCCAGGACAGGCCTACCATTGGGTCTCTGGGCATCTGCATTGTACAAGCCCTAAGCCAGTAAAAGCCTCACTGGGTTATGTCCTTGGACTTCCTCTAATATTCATTGTCAGCAAAAATGAATAATGCCTAAATTACAGAATTACCACTGGGCTAAATTAATGTTCTCTAGAATGAATGCATCTTTAATACTTCCAGCAAAAACTACTTTGAGAAAAAGAGAGAAGGGTTACCTTATTTCCAGGCATCTTGTGTAAACAATCTACTTTAGGTTCCATACTTGCCACTCTTGAATAATTAAAAGTCAAGGTCATACATGTCACTGAAGAAACCTATAATGAACATTTAAGCATAAGTATTAGATTCTCTAAATTACCTCAGACTGTTCTTTAAAGGGTAGTAAGAGAGACAGAGAGACCTTGGCCTAATTTTTATTTGGGAAAACAGCTTTTTGTGATTTCATAGCTTTTTCTTACATAAAAAGATTTAAAAATTTAAGATAAACTCTCGCTGACTAGATGATACAGCCTTCTTCTAGATGAATATTGTAAGGTTCTGAGACAGCAGTGATGTCCTGATATCACTGCTTGATAGTGGAAGGAATTTCAGATATCCTCGAATCCTACACCCACATTCTACAAGTAAGCGAATTGAGGTCCAGGTGGGTAAAGAAATTTTCTTCATACACTAAAGCTAACTAGCAGGCAGAGAGAAACAAGAATCTCGTGTTTATGCCTCCAAATGCAGTGCTTTTCCTACTACATCATGTAACAAATGCAGAGCAATTAGTAAACATCTCTCAGAACTGCTGTTTTCCCTCCAGCGCAATTCAAATTGTGTTCATCAAACCCATTTATGTGCCGCTAACAAGAATGCCTGCATCAGTTATGTCTTGCACACATTTGTTATAAAAAGAATGATCCTTGGGCCTTCAAATGTCTCTTTCATTTCTTGGGCCTCTGTGGACAAGCTGGAAGGATTGGGATGTTTCTGAGGAGCCAAAGAGTGTACAGATGGCTGGAACACAGGGCTTGTCCTACCGGTAATGGGAAGGAGGAAGTATAGTGAGCCCAGTGATTCTCAAGCCTGGATGCATTAGAATCATTCAGAGAGGTATTTGTTACAGTACAGTGCCAATAGCCAGAGCTTTTTATTTATTTGGCCTGGGGTGGGTCCAGAGCACTGGCATTTTCCAAGGTTCCTTTGGTGATGTGCATATGCAGATAGAATTGAGAATCACTAGAGAGTAAGGTTTTGGTATCAGAATTGGGCTTAAAAACCCCAACCCCGACACATATACTTGTTCTCTCTGAGTTTCCTTCAAGTGTTTTTTCAAAAATTTTTTTATCCCATTGGGTTGTCGTAGATTAGTATAAGAAGTATATAGTAGTTTCTCAGTAAGTTTAACCCTTCTTCCTACACTTAGGTGGCAATACAAAGAAGTAGCCTGAAGTCATCTAGTGAAGGAGGAAATAAAGGAAAGATAATTATGGTATTTGTGAAAAAGTGTTTAGTACAGGATCCGTACAACTGAATTCTTCCTGGCTTCTGTTCTCTCCCTTCTTGCTGGAATAAATATTCATGTAAATCAATGGCTGGGCACACATAATCCCCCAGGATGTGGTTCTATCTGTTCAATGTTTTGCATCATTTTGTTCAGGTTGGGAAGCTTCTGTATGCCTTTGTATACGGTTTTTCCTATGTGCATTGAGCCATCAGAAGAATCTCTTAGAGGGTAGGGTGAAGGCTGGCAGAGACTGGCTTGGGCAGAGACATCTCTGCTCTCTGTCAGACATACTTTGCATTATTCTACCTGCATGACATGATTCTCTGACAACCTAGCCCTCATAAAATGCCTCAGGTGACTGCACAAATAAGTCAACACAGTCCTTCCCAGGGGCATCAGACACCATTTCCATTCTCATCTCTGTACACAAAGCATATGGAAAATTCTGGTGCCACAGGGATCAGGGCATGGAGCTGGAGTAAGTAAATAGCAACAGTTGATGCCTTTGGTTCCTAGAGTCAACTCAGTGAAAAAAGCAAAACCAGGTTTGCTTTTTCTTTATTCCTCTTGTATTTTCTGTAGCCCACGCATCGGAGTTAAACTTAGAGTTCCCACCACCTGGACACTTGATTCTTTGCCAGCAACCCTGGCCCTGATCTCTGGCATCAGTCTGTGTCCAGTGGTGACACAGTGATCCCTCCCAGTCAAGGGGGTCTCCAATCCACTGTAGGGCATGTGTGGCCCACTGCTCTTGTGCCTGCCTTTGTGTAGAGCTCCTGCCCAGGCCCTGAGTGAGCTCCCGCTCCCTGGTATCTGACTCTTTTCCATGACCCACACTCTTCAATGTCTACATTCCTCACACTGGAGGACTAGATTTCCCAATGTTCGGGCTGCAAGAATCTACCTTGTGCAAGAAGCTTTGTCCCCCACATGCCACAGTTCAGCTCAGGTGGGAGGTACCAACAGAAGGAAGGTGTATGGAGGCAGTGGTGGACTTTGGTGCAGCCCACAGCTTCATTACACAGTTGCCTAGGGAACTTCCAGGCCACCATCCAGCTGCCTCCAGCTGGGTCCCGCTGCTGTTTCTGTTGGGCAACTCCCTCCATTGCTGCCTAGAGCATTTAAATGGCAAGATGACTCAAGATACCCTGCCCCAGGGGTTCCTGGCTTCTCTTGCTTCCTCTTCCAGCACCTCCCAGCCCTTTTCCCTGCAGTCATCACGCCCATGTGCCATTCAAGTGTGCAACTATTTTTACTAAAGTGTGAAGGATTTTCAGGACACAAACTATACTTAGCCAAGGTTAAAGTTCACATTATGTAATAGGGCATAAGTTTAAATCATTAAACAGCCTGTCCTACGCTCTTTCTGTCTTCACTCCTCTACAAATGGGCTTTTTCAGTCCTAACACTTCTCTTTTTAATTCAGCCTATGTATAACTCAAGGCCTTTGTTCTCTGCAAGGAAGAGAGACCATTTCTTTTTAGGCCTCAAATCACTCCCTCAGTCTCAGATAGAGATTTTCTTATGACCATCAGAACCTCTGATGTAGAAGGAAGCTATGAAGAAAGGAATCTTCCCAATGTTGAAAAATCTAGCCTAGAAATTTTTAAAAATGTAAACTATCCACCAAGGGGCTTGAATTGATGCTAGTTGACAACTGCAGTTGGCTTTTCAGGCGCTGGTAGTGAGAAGGAATTATGTTTGGGGGTGTTAATTTCAGCATAAGAATGCTCTTCATTCTGCTCATCTGCTAGAGGAAAGACCAGGGTCCACACTAAGTGTGTACCAGGATGTTTCACCACATGGTCCCTCTGGTACTGAAAGCCCTGCTACAAACAGTCCTAGCTGCCTGTTCTGGACAGGAAGTGCCTCGGTGAAAAGGGTCCCCTTGCTCAAGGTCACATCCCCTTCCTAGGGCAGCCTGCATCCAATGACTGGTCAGAGTTGGCTGTAAAGGCTCAGCCCCCTTCCCCTGAGCTCAGGACAACTCTAAGGCAGCATCCCTCCTTCAGAGGCTGCATCACAGTTCCACGGCTTCCTCTGTCTCTTTCATAGAGAAGAGCTCTACCTAATACATCCCCACAAGCTAACCTTCATCTCAGAGTAAGCTTCCCAGGGAACCAACCGGAGACAATGATCAGAAGAGCTTAGTAACATTTCTTGAACAACGTAACATTCCCAGGTTTGTTTTTTGTGTTCTTTTTTAAACCAGTGCCACTATCAGTAAAGCTCTTAAAATACAAATGATAAATGCTCTTGTGTAGCCTCTGTCCTAGCTCCTGAAAATGCTGACAGCAGGCGTAGCAGCATCAATATCATGGGTGAGCATATTTGAAATGCAGACCCTCAGTTCCCATCCCAGACTAACTAAATCAGAGTACATTTTAATAAAATCCTCTGATGATTCCATATGCATATTAATGTTTTATAAGCACTGGCCTACATGACAATTGGGTGAGAAATAATTAAGCAGGAATGTTTACTGGTAGCACAGAAGCATCCTGGCCCCCTTTTTCTCTGCCCAATGATGATAATCTGTTTTTCTTAATAAAAGGAGTTTAAAAACCCATTATTTTTGGCATAGACCAATCACAAACAAAAGGGCAGAAAACAGAGGCAGATGGTCAGACAACACACTGCTCAGGTTAGGAAACCAAACTGCAATATTAAGCAAACAGGCAAAAATGTTAAGGGAAAAATATGTAAAGTAAGGACCAGCACTTCTCAGAGGATAAAGGAAAAGATGAAAAGCCGCCCTTGCAATACAATAGATGGACTGTGAACATGAGCAGTGACTTAGAGCGTTTCCAGGAAACAATAAGGAACTTCATATAAGAACGCTTTCTCAAAGTTCAGGCACACACGGAGATGTGAGCAAGAGGACAAGCTCACAACTGGGTAAACTCCATTCTCTTAGCCACACCATCAAAAGATTTCCACCAGCTCTTCGGTGAGGAGGAACTAGTTTATATTAGAACTGCAATAGTTTGTTGTAGGTAATATGCTTACATGTTAAGGTGTAACGAAATGCTTCCATGCTTCTAATTCATAGGGAGGATTCTGTCATTCTCAGCAGATCCATTTGTTGCTCATAAAACACTGTATTACACTGTCTGTATTTCTTTGGAGGTGGATTGCCAGACAGAGTTTGACCTCTATGTGGCTTTTCCAATAAAATTCCTAGAACACAGGGTGGGCAGGAACAGGTAAGTGGCACTCATAAAGAGTGTTGCTCTGTCACGATTTATGTTGGGTTGTGGCCTGTTTAAGGTCATTTAAGAGCAGCAAGAAAAGAGGGAGCTGTGGTGAGGCCATGACATAGCCTGCCCTGATAGAATAGAAACCCTAAGGGAAAATGTGTTAGCAGCCACCAAGAGGAGAGGCAGGGGCAAGCACATTCCACCCTGATTACAGCAATAAAATCTGAACAGAACACATGGAGTGGCTATTTGAGGACTCTGAAGAGTAAATGGTAGCAGATGGATTAAGAAAGAAGACCAGAACTCAAACTGCCACTGAATCAACAGTGTGTGTTCCCTTTCTCCTCTGTAGCCCCTAGTCTGGGTTTGTAGTAGCCCAAAATGCAGAAGTGAGCACCAGGTGTGGATAGAAACAGTGCCCCCTAGTTCTAGCTCACAATGCAGGTAATGCTGAGCAAGTGTGGGGGAAATCCCATCTTTCCCTCTTTTCTTTCTCTTCTTCATTCTTTCACACCCTACCCCAGGCAATCCTGTGGCACCCACAGCAGTGGCGGTGACAGCAGCAGTGGTGGGGTCCCACAAAGAACCGTTCCACTCTGATTGGAGGAGCTCTGATCTCAAGGGGATGGGGAACCCCCATTCCTTTCTTTTCCCTCTCTCTTCATTTTCCTACTACTTGGCCCAAATGTGGCCATGTTCACAGGAAGCATGCAGCCCGGGCAGAGCACTGGCTTCCTGGCCAGAGGATATTAAAGGGGAGCCACAGAGAACTGAAAGGTACTAGCGAGAACCCAAAAAGGGAATGACTCAGGAAAGTGGCCACATACAGTTGTTTATAAACTCCTGGGCTCAATCCTGTGCTGGGCATGTGTGGATCTGATCCTAAACAGCACACCAAAGGCTATGAGGAATGACTTTGGCACAAATAGGAGAAAGATCTGAGTAGCTACAAAGGCTTGAAAAACAAAATTGACATTGAACTACAACCCACAGAACGCTGGCAAAATGTTCTACCTGAATCCACCCAGGTTGAATTGCTTGTTAAAGCATTAATATCAATAGTCACAAAGTATATAAACAAAACCCAGAGTCTCATAGCATAACAGTGAGGATACAATACAAAGTTACTCAGCACGTTAGTTTTCTATTGCTGCCGAAACAAATGACCACAAACTTAGTAGCCATTTACGTTTTACACCAGTTAGTGGCTTCAAACAACACAGCATTTTAAATGTTAAAGTTCTGCTGGTCGAAAGTCCAAAATCAGTCTCACTGGACTAAGTTCGGGTGTCAGCAGGGCAGATTCCCTCTGGAGGCCCTCAGGGAGAATCTGTCCCTTCCCTTTTCTGCTTCTAGGGGCTGCCCACATTCCTTGGCTTATGGACCCCTTTCTAGATCTTCAAAGTCAGCAACGTAACATCTCTCTGATCCTTCTTCTGCTGTCACAACCCTTTCTGACCACAGTCAGGAAATGTTTTCTGCGTTTAAGGATGCTTGTGATTATGTTTGGCCTACCTGGATAAGCCAGTATATTCTCCTCTCCTCAAGGTCGTCAGACAAGCAACCATAATTGCATTTGCAACCTTAATGCGTGGCAACCTGAATTCCTTTGTGTCATGTAACATAACATATTCACAGGTTCGAGGAGTTAAGACATGGGCATCTTTGATGAGACTTTATTCTGCCTACAGCCCTCAAAATAAAATGAACCATCAAATCTCAACCCACATGAAAACAGACAACCAACAGATGCCAATGCTGAGGAGATGCAGATGTGGGAACTTTCTGACAAAGACTTCAAGGTGGCTATTATAAAAAAAATCTAAGAAGTAAGGAAGAGGACTCTTGAGATTAATGGAAAGATAGAAAGTCTCAGTAGAAAAACGGAAGGTATGAAGAAGATCCAAATGTACATTTTTAGAATTAAAAACATAAAAACTAAAATTTTTAACTTACTAGATTAACCAGTAGAAATTATCCAATATAAACAATAAAGAAAAATAGAGTTGGGGAAAAAAAATGAACAAATCCTCAGGGACCAGTGAGTGAGTCAATATCAAAATCTCGAACAGTTGCGTCATTGGAGTCCCAGAGCAGAGGAAAAATACTGGCTAAACACTTCCCAAATCTGGCAAAAAACATAAACCTATGGATTCAAGAAGTTCAGTGAGCTACGAACAGGATAAACCCAAAAAATTATGCCCAGTCATTCTATAATCCAACTGCTAAAAACTAGGATGAACAAAACTTTTGAAAGTAGCCAGAAAGATGACATATTACTTATAGGAGAACAATTCAAATAACTGTAGATTGCTCATCAGAAATCAAAAATATGCAAATATAGACAAATTGAAAATTTTTGCCCATCAAATCAGCAATTTAAAATTCTTACTATCTGGTGTCAGGATACGAGAATGTTGCTGGGAAAAGAAGTAAGAACATTTGTGAAGGGCAATTAGTGATTATCTATCAAAAATTTATATTATTATTATTATTTTGAGACAGAATCTTGCTCTATCATCCAGGCTAGAGTGCAATGGCACAATCTCAGCTCACTGCAACCTCTTCCTCCCAGGTTAAAGCAATTCTCCTGCCTCAGCCTCCTGGGTAACTGGGATTACAGGCATCTGTCACCATGCCCAGATAATTTTTATATTTTTAAGTAGAGATGGGGTTTTGCCATGATGGCCAGGCTGGTCTTGAACTCCTGACCTCACATGATCTGCCCACCTTGTATCTATCAAAATTTTAAATCTACCCACCTCTTACCCTCAATTCTGCTTTAAGGAATTTATCCTAAAGAAATACTTGTACAAGTGCTCAAAGATGCTTGACTGTGGCATTGTGTATAATGGCAAATAAATACATTAATTAGTAAAACATTATGAATTATTACAGCTAAGGCAATATATAAATAAATTATGGAGCACCACAGAGTGAGACATAATGTACCTTTTAGAACAATTACATTGGAGTCAAGTATACTGGCATGGAAGGAGCTATGATATATTGTTAAATGAAAAAAACTTGTCGAACAGCACACACACACTTGTCAGATTTTATAAATGCGAGTGTGTGTGTGATTATAATTGATGGGGAAAAGATCTGGAAGGATAAAACCCAAACTAATAGCAGCAGTTGCTTCTGAGTAGTCAGACCAGAGGAGAAGAAAGATACTTGCTCTTTTAATCTTATGTATCTATGTGTGTACTTTTTACAAAGAACAGTATTATTTTTGACACTTTTGAAAAATGGTAAAAGGCCTATCGATGTAAGTTTGGTAACATTATCCTTCAGTGTTCTGAGTTCAGAAATTCACTAATCTTTCACTGTTTTCCGGGAACTTAGCGTTTTATTCACTTCCCTTAAGGAAATCCAACCATCTCATTCAGCATCTACTAGTATAAGGGATATTTTACTGTGTAACCAATTATCTCAGGATTTACCAGCCACAACAATGGAAATGTATTATCTCATGTCATTTTTGGGGGTCGGGATGCCAAGAGTGACTTGGTGGGGTGCTTGGGTCAGGGTTTCTCATGAGGTTCAGTCAAAATGTTGGCCAAAGTTGCAATCATCTGAAGGCTGGACCAGATTGGAAGATTCACCACCAAGTTCCTCACACAGCTGTTAGCATGAGGCCTCTGTTTCTGGCTGACTAGTGGTAAGAGGCCTTAGCTCCTCACTACATGGGCCTCTCTCTAGAATGCTCACAAGGCAGCTACCTTCCTTTAGAGTGAATGGTCAAAAAAAGAGGTAGAGCAATCAAGACGGAAGCCACGATTCTATCACCTAATCTTGGAAATGACAAACCATCACTTCTGCTATGGTCTATTGGTCACACAGGCTGACCTTGGTACAATGCAGGAGGGGACTACACAAGACTGTGAATACCAGAAGACAGGGATCATTGAGGGCCATTTCAAAGATACTACAACTAAATTTTTCTCCACTCTCTTTCTCTTCTCCCTTTTAAAGTTCACAGATGTTCTAAAAACAACTCTATCCATACAGTATCACTGATTCATTTAGGGGTCCTGGAGCATTCAATTTTTCATCAAAAGAAAAGCTTATGGACTAATAAGGAACTCCAGTTTGTGTAGCTCCAACCTTTTCCCATGAACAAGGGTATTTTGATTTTCCTATAGTGTGATGATGGAGGGTGGGGAAACTGCAAGTGTAAATAATTGACCAAAGAGAAAAACACAGTGAATAACCAGGCGCCTCAATGAGAATCCCTTCAATAGGGGGTCACATCATTCACACCTACCCTGCAGCCCCATCTTTAATCTTCACAAGTCAGGACAGGCATCTCTTCTCCCAAGTGGAATTTCCCATAAGCCATACAGACAAAGTAGAAATGCTTGCCAGCTCACACATCAACAATAAAGGCTACTAGAATCATCTGTCACTTAGAAAATGTTAGAAGGCAACAAATAAAAACTGAGGGTTAAAGGATACCTGTGCCTCTGCACTAAAATAATATGAAGTACTCCAAGGCAGGGCATAACTGAGCGTTTGCAAGAAATTATCCTGACATGTGAATGCACCTGATTGCAAAAGATATGTGTCGTCTAACTGGGAGTATAATACAGTGTTATACTGTATACCTTAGGTTCACCCAAGCATTTGATTAAGACTTTCATAATATGCCTGTAGGTATGATGGAGAAATACAAGAAAGAGTCGATTCATCATAGGTTGAGCAATCTATGCAAAGAGTGTTGATTGAATCATTGTTGTCAGCTTGAAAGAGATAATATACCTCAGGGCTTTGAATTTGGCCTTGCTTCATTCAAAATTTTTATAAACTATTTGGACAAAGACAAAGAAAATGCACTCATTAGATTTTCAAGTATTATGTAGTTAGGAGAGCCAAGAAGTTGAACAATAAAATCAGAATTCCCTCCAAAGTTCCCCAACAGGCTGAAAGGATAGGTCAGAACCCCTGAAAATGAGTAGGAAGCAGCATAAAATCCCGTGCAAAATGAGAGATACCTGGTGCAACACTAGTTAATGCAGAAAAGCTTGAAGTCAACCACAAATGAAATATGTCAGCAGTTTGCCAAGTCTGCCAAAAAGGCAATGCAAAACTTTAGTCTGCATTGTGATGAATATAGTGCTTAGAATCAGGGATATCTAGTTGTGATGAACCCCACACTAAATATGTGGCTTCCTAGAATGACTGAGAGATTCGTCTATGACCATATGTACCTTCTAACACCAAGATTATGCCGTCCTCTGCTTATAACAGTCCCCTTTGTGACCAATCTAGTAATTTTATCAAAAAAAGAAAATGAGTTTGTTTTATTATTTTTGTATTCATTCAAGCAATATTTATCAGGAAAAAAAATTAGCCAGTTACTCTTCTGGAATCTAGGGACACAAAGATGACTGGGACACAGACCCTGAGGATTAGAGTCTGGGGAATTAGGATGCTATGGCCTGAATGAGTCCCCCAGAATTCATGTTAAACCCCCAATGCAATAGTATTAAGAGATAAGGCATTCAGGAGGTGATTCGGTCGTGAGAGCTCCACCCTCACAAATGGGATCAGTGCCTTTATAAAAGAGGCCTAAGGGAGCTCACTCATCCCTTCTGCCATGTAAAGACTCAGGGAGAAGGTGCCATCTATAAAGCAGAGAGCAGGCACTCGCCAGACACCATATCTACTGCTGTCTTGACTCGGACTTCCCAGCTTCCAGAGCTATGCGAATAAATTTCTGTTGCTTATAAATTATCCAGTCTAAGATATTCTGTTATAGCAGTCTGAATGGACCAAGACAAGAGGTATAGAGGATGTGGTAGGCAGAATTCTCAAGATGGCCTTTCAAGATTCTCAGCCTTGGTGTACATATATCTTCTCCCACTTATTCAGCCAAACACAAATATTGGTGCTGCTGTGAGTAATTTTTTCAATGGAATGGGGTTCCAGGTTAGTTGACCTTGAAATAAGGAGATTATCTGGATGGGCCTAACCTTATCACATGAGCTCTTTAACAGCAGAGTCTTCTGGGAACAGACAAGAAAGCCAGAGGTTCATAGCATGAGAAGGATTCCATGCATCATTGCTGGCTTGAAGATGGAGGGAGCCATGGGCTAAGGAATGCAGGCACTGCAGGAGCTGAGAGTGGCCCCAGCTGATAGCTTACAAGGAAACAGAGACATCAGTCCTATCACCACAGGAAATAAATTCTGCCAATAACAAGAATGAGCCTGGGCCAGGTGTGGTGGCTCACACCTGTAATCCCAGCACTTTGGGAGGCTGAAGCAGCGTAATTGCTTGATCTGAAAGTATGAGACCAGCCTAGACCTCATCTCTAAAAGAAAAAAAAAAAAAAAAAGAAAAGAAATTAGCTGGGCTTAGTGGCACATCCCTGTGGTCCCAGCTACTCGGGAGGCTGAGGCGGGAGGATCACTTGAGCCCAGAAGGTCAAGGCTGCAGTGAACAATGACCACACTACTGCACTCCAGCTTGGGTGACACAGTGAGATCTTGTCTCAAAAAATAAAAGAATAAGCATTTAAGAAGACTCCAAGTCCCAGATGAGAACTGCAGCCCCAGCCAACACCTTGATTTCAGTCTAGTAAGATGCTAGCAGAGCATCCAGCCAAACCATGCCCAGACTTCTAACCGACAGAAATTGTGGGATAGTAACTCTGTGTTGTTTCACAACATGAAGTTCGTGGCAATTTATTACAAAGCAGTAGAGAGCTAATAAAGGGGATAAATAAGCAGTGCCCATACAAGGAGATAAATGGCTATGATGGAGCAAAGTCGCAGTGTACATTGTTGGTTGTTGTTTCAGAATCTAGTCCCTGTCTCCTAGGCAAGTCTCAGTTTTGCTCAGGTAGCTGCTCCTCACTCATATATTCATGGCCACTAGCTGTACTCCCATATGAGTGCAGGACTAATTGGGCCAAAACAGGGCTTCTCAGCTTTGGCACTATTGATATTTTGACCTGGATAATCCTTTGTTGTGGAGGGATGTCCTGTACAGTGCATTGTAGAATGCTTAGCAATGTCCCCAGCCTCTATCCTCTAGAGCTAGTGACATACATTTTCTCTGTCTCCCTGCAGTGACAAACAGTCTCCAGATATTGCCAAATATACCAAGTTCAGGGCAAATAGAGGCAGGAAGCAAAAACATCCCCTGTTGGGAACCATTGATCCAAAGGTAACTCATTGTCTTGCTGATGCTTGGTTCAGGAATAGGTATGTGACCACTTTGGGAAACTGAGCTGTAAAAAGAAGCTTCACTGGGATTTCTGAGAAAACCTTCCTTACTCTTCAGGGTATGCTACTGGAAGTAACCCCGTTTCTCTTTCTGCAGAGGTTCTGATGCACAGATTTGAGTCCTAGCACTGCTGCAGCCATCTCAAACCCAGCTTGAGGGTGGAGCCAATACACAAAAGAGGATACAGCCCAGAGTACAGCAGGGACCTGGGCCTCTGGCCCCTGGCTGAAGCCAATCGTGAAGTCTACTCTACCTATAGACTGCTGGTTATGGGAACCTATTAATTTCCTTATTGTTCAAGATAGTTCAAGGGATATCTGGTTTTGACATCCCACAGCAGCTAATCAGCACCACTCCATAAAAGTGCTATGAAAGCCCAGAGAAAGACACACTTCATGAAGCTGAGTCAAGAAATTAAAAAGGACAGAAGGTAGGTCCAGAAGTGTACAGTTGACAGGCTGCTTTCCCATGACACCGTGGATCCTAACACTAGCCTGGAGAAATGGACTATTATCCTCATTGTATGTCTCAGAAGAGTTCATGGTTTGTCCATGGTCACAAGGCAAGGATGAGTCAAGGTTCGAACCCAGGCCTTCTAGTGCCACATGGCATACTTTCCCCCATATTCTGCTGAACCAGGACTTCTTTTCTATCATCCTTCTGCTCAAAAATATTTAACATATGCGCTTGTCTCTAGAGCATGTTCATACTTTCTAGCTAAGGATTTGAAGTTTTCCACAAAGCCGCTCTACTCCAAAATATTTAAGCTCATCACTCCAGCTCATTCCTCCAATTGGACCTTCACTTAGACTTCCCCCATCTATACTTTCTTGCCATTTCTTCTCCATGTGTTTGAGTTCATTCTTTCACAAAGTTCATGTTGATTCCTGAGATTATGCAAAACTGCCCTAGTTCTTGGTGAGGTTTCTTCCTCTTAACTCTTAGAGTATAAAACTAAGCACATGTTACCCAGATGGCCTCAGGTTTCACCAGATGGAGCCCTAATAGTAGTCACTATATTTAGAATGTTTACGACTTTGGTTCCCACCTTATTTTGTAGACCCCATCACCATCAACTTCTACTAAGCCCTCCTCACTGAGGGCCTCCTCTTGGGATACTTTGCCCCCTTCCCTGCACCCCCTCACTATGAGAACGTCAGGGTGTGATGCCCTGAGTCTTCACCCTTCCAGTTGCAGAGTGGACAGATGTGGTCATCCATTAAAAGAAAAAAAAAGAACATTTCTCCTAGTCCAGGTCACTCTTGGGCACCTGGAGGCTGAAGCAGCTTTGCTTCTGCCTCAGCTCCTTTATGCTCCTCGAAAAGACAGAGCCCTGTGAGAAACAGTTTCTTCCATTTCCACCTGTTGCCCTTCCTGATGTGGCATAGTTGGAATGGACACAGACCGCATGCTGCTACCAACCTCTCTTCTTTGTTTATTTCCAGAAATGGTATCAGCCACCAGGTTTTGACTGCTTTCTCTGGGCCAGAAATTATGTTAATCACTTGACAAGTCACTTTATTTAACCCTCACTATCAGCCAAGGTAAGTGCCCTTATTATACCCAGTTTACAAAGTGGTCTCTTATAAAGAAAGAGTTTAGGTAACTTGCGCAAGGTCACCCGGTTCACTGAAGAATCCAGATTCCACAAAAGTCCTTGCTCAATCAACACAGCACCAAAGTCACAAGTTTCTCCCCTGTCTTGGCCAGTCAAAATAGAAAGCCCTTTTAAAATGAGCTCATGCACATCAGCTTCTCTAGCACCCACTCACCTGTTCTGCAGATGCACGTGGACATGCTACACATGATATCATAAATAATCATTAACATGTATCGAGTGCTTACTATGTGCCAGGCACTATTCTAAGCACTTTGCATTATTAATGCATTTCCTCTTCAAAATAACCCTGTTAGGTAAGTACTGTCATTACCCCCACACCGCAGTTAAGAGGCAGAGCTCAGATGAGGATGCAAGCAATCTGGTGCCTGAGCACACACTCTTGCCACTCTGTTACTAATTATTGGGCATCCTCGATGTCCCAGATACCAGCCTGGGTCATCTGCATACATTTTCTCTAATCTTTACAATATTCCTATAAGAAAGTTATGTCTCCAATTTTACAGCCAAGGAACCTGAATGTCAGAGAGATTCAATAAACATGCCCAAGACCTTGCTTAGTAAATGTAATGTCCGGATTCCACCAGGTCTATGCCGTCTTGTAAAGCTATTTGCCTTTTCATACACATGATTTTTTCCATAGCATGAACCAGGCTCCCTACTTTATCCTCCCAGGACCTCTCTGAAAGCTATAGCCCAGGTCTGTGTTCTGGGCATGGGTAGGAGGAGGAGGGAGAGAAAAAAAGGTGGTGGCTGCCAGCTGCTGCTTCAAACAAAATATATCCACATATACAAAGGCACCAGGGCTGGTTGCCTAGCAACATCTTTCTGCCTCCCCAACCTGCTTCACTCCATCCTTACCCAACACATTATGCACACCCCTTGACCTGCAATGCCCTTCTGAGACATCCCCCTTCATGGCTGCCTTTGTTCATCTTAACCTGATTTGCTAGGCAAAGGCTTGCAGCTTGAAGCTTGCAGGGAGTCCAGGAAGCACACAATTTGTATCACAGATGGCCCTGGGACAGGCAAAACAGAGCTATCCTCCCTGCATAGCCCATACCTTGGCACTCACAGGGTATCTAATGCTGCAGGAAGGAGGGGGTCTCATTTCAGGAGCTTTGTCATATCGCTAAAGGTTTAAAAAAAGAGTTTTGTTTTTCACATATGTCAGGTCCTTTAAATAGTTCTTTAAAATAAAAGTTTGATTGAGATAGAATTAAAGCAGGCTGTCTGGATTTCTTTTTTCATCTTATCTCCCATGTTGGAAGTTAGAGCCTCTTAAATTTAAAGTTATCTTCAGTTCAACCAGTCCAAAAGGCCTTGGGGATATATTTGTCCTAGAATCTTAAAAAGAGGCAGAACAAGTCAGATACCCAGTTCTCTTAGTTCTTCAAGCATAACTGAAAGGGTACAACAGTAGTGGAGCCCCCAACCCAGTCCAGAGCTTCTGACTTCAATGGTAAGAAGGTGATGCTGGACTGAGAGCCATGGCTACATTATTGCTTTCATGGACCCTAGGCAATTTTGCCTTCATGGGCCCATTCCTCCATAAAAAGAAAGAAAAAATATTAAAAATTATATTTTATGACTGTGCTGGTATAAAGAAAACTGTAATCCACATTGTATTCATTTGTGTATATATTTATTATTTTCATTATGTAATATTCATTATTCCTGATTTTAAAAGAAATAAAGAAACTAAAATATATTTATGCACCCCCAAAAGTATTGTAGGTCCAAGCCTACTGTGCCCAGTGGATAAGATGGCCATGCTGAAGGTATGTCAGCACACAGCAAATGTTATTGAGACATTGGTGCTCAGCCAGTGCTCAGAACTGTGGGGTAAGGATGCTGTGGGGTAAGGAAAGCACAATGCTCTGTGCCCAGAATTGTGGGATAAGAAAAAATTAAGGTGTGGTACCTGTACTCAAAGGCTTCGAGCCTAACTGCAGAAAAAAACAAAGCAGAAAACTACAATCACGGAGCCACAAAAACTCAGCTTGGCAACCACTAAGGAAATCATTGAAACCCTTTTCTTGCTTAGTTGTATTATCACTTAAACAAATAATACATGTTTAAAACACCACATACCGAGAAAAGGCCAGAAAGGTGAGAGATGACGCTGGCAAGTGTAGTGATGGATTGGATATTGATGTTAAAAAAAGAGTCAAGAAAGATTTCTGAGTTTGGGCCTGGGTGATCATCTACATAGTCACAAAGTAAAGAAAGAGGAATAAGTTGGAGGAGGAGACAATGGATCCAGTGTTAGGCAGATTGGTTTGAAATGCCTCTGGGGATTAAAAGGCAGAGACCAAGGCTCCTTTACTCCCCACTAAAGTCTCATCTCCTAGTATAAAACCTGACACTTCTTCTGTATTAAATAAATATTTGTGGAATTAATTAGATACAGGTAGATAAATCTAGTGATTGATTAGTTATTTTTATGGGCCTAATACCCAGAACAAAGACCTGGGGTGTTGTGGCAGACGCTGGTCCCTGATGTTCACTCTCTACTCCAAATCTGCTTATGTGAACAACTGCAACTCCCTGCCTTGCCCTGGCCTCAGGAACAGATTTGGCTTAAGTACAGGACAAGCTGGAATCTCTGGAGACTTAATGCCTAGAAGCAACCTTCAAACAGTGATTGACAGGGAGTTAACATATAAATAACCCATCTTCTGCAGAGATAACACTGAGGCATAGTCTATGCAATCTCCTAGAATTCTCCAGTGATATTAAGTTTCTAGAGCCCTAACTGAGGCTGGAAATATCCTGCCACACCTTTGAGTGAGAGGTTTCTTTGGATGAAAGGGCTGTGTAGCCAGCACCAGAACTATGTGCATATGGAAAGCAAAGGCTGATATTCCTAACAGATGATCATCCACTTCTACTGGATGATATATTTGCTCATGTAAAGAGACCTTTCGGCTGGGCGCAGTGGCTCAAGCCTGTAATCCCAGCACTTTGGGAGGCCGAGACGGGCGGATCACAAGGTCAGGAGATCGAGACCATCCTGGCTAACACCGTGAAACCCCGTCTCTACTAAAATACAAAAAAAATTAGCCGGGCGTGTTGGCGGGCGCCTGTAGTCCCAGCTACTCGGGAGACTGAGGCAGGAGAATGGCGTGAACCCGGGAGGCGGAGCTTGCAGTGAGCTGAGATCCGGCCACTGCACTCCAGCCTGGGCGACAGAGCGAGACTCCGTCTCAAAAAAAAAAAAAAAAGAGACCTTTCTATTAATCTCTAATTTTATTCCATATGGCTGGAGAACATACTTTGTATAATCTCTGTTCTTTCAAATTTATTATGGCTTGTTTTATGGTTTAGCATTTAGTCTATCCTAGAGAATATTTCAAGTGCTCTTGAGAAGAATGTGTATTCTGTATTTTTTGCACTTGTTGGGTGCAGCAATCTCTTACATTTAGTTGGTTTATAATGTTAAAGTCATACATTTCCTGTTTATAGTCTACCTAGCTGTTCTATCCATTACTGAAAGTGAGATATTAAAGTTTACAACTATTACTGTTTGATTGCCTATTTCTCTTTTCAATTCTGTTGGTGTTTGCTTTATATATTATGGGGCTCTGTTGTTAGGTGCATACATGATTATGATTGTTATGTTTTCCTGATGGATTGACTCGTTTTTATTATAAAATGTCCTTCTGTAATCACAAAGGAAATTAGAAAATAGAAACAAACGAAAATGAAAACATACTATACCAAAACTTACACAACACTGTAAAAGCAGTGCTAATGTAATTGATAGCTATAAATACTTACAATAAAACGAGAGAGGTATGATATAGTGGCACACATCTTTAGTCCTAGTTACTTGGGAGACTGAGGCAGGAGAATTGCTTGAGGTCAGAAATTTGGGGCTGCAGTGAGCTCTAATTGCACCATTGCACAGCAGCCTGGTCAACAGAGTGTGATTCTCTTGAAGAAAGGAAATAAAGAGAAAGAAGGGAAGGGAAGGGAAGGGAAGGGAAGGGAAGGGAAGGGAAGGGAAGGGAGGAAGAAAGAAAGAGAAAGAAAGGGAGGGAGGGAGGCAGGGAGGAAGGAAGGAAGGAAGGAAGAAAGGAAGGAAGGAAGGATTTGAAATGAATAACCTAACTTCACAACTTAAGGAGCTTAAAAAAAAAAAAGAAAAAACTAAACCCCAAAGTTAGTAGAGGGAAATAATAAATATTAGAACAGAGATAAATAAAATAGAGAATAAAAAACAGAGAAAATTAACAAAAACAGAAGTTGGTTTTTTGAAAAGATTAACAATATTGACAAACCCTTATCCAGATAGACCAAGAAAAAAGAAAGAAGATTCAAATTTCTAAAATCAGAAATGAAAATGGAGCCATTACTACCAATTCTATAGAAACAAAAAGGATTATAAGAAAATATAAATAATTATATGCCAACAAATTGGACAACCTAGATAAAATGAATTCTTAGAAACACAAAACCTACTCCATCCATTTGTATTGTATAACAAAATACTTGAGACTGGGTAATTCATAAATGACAGAAATTTATTTTCTCACAGTATTAGAGGCTGGAAAATCTATCATGGCTCTGGCAGGTTCAGTGTCTGGTGACGGCCCTGGTCTTTGCTTTCATGTTGGCACCCTAAATACTGTGTCTTCACATGGCACAAGAGTAGAAGAGCAAAAGGGAATGAGAATGGAGAACTTGCCTCCTCAATCCCTTTTATAAGGCACTGACCTCATCCATGAAGACAGAGCCCTCATGGCCTAATCACCTCTTAAAGGCCCCACCTCTTTGTATTGTACCCTTGTGGATTAAGTTTCAACATGAATTTTGGTAGAGACACAAATATTCAAAGCATAGCACCCAAAAACCGTACTTTCAAGAATCATTTCTATAGTTTGTTTCAAACCACAGCACCTACCAAGGTTAATTCACAAAGGAAGAGAAAATCAGAGTAGACCTATAACTAGGTATAACTAGGTAAAGAGATCAAATCGGTAATCAAAAAATCTTCTGAGAAAGAAAGCCCTGGGCCTAATGACTTCACTAGTGAATTATACTACACATTTAAAGAGAACTAGTAGCAATTCATTTCAAATGTTTCCAAAAGGAAAAAAAAAAAAAAAAAATTGAAGAGGAGGGAACATTTCCTAGCTCATTTTATGAGGCCAGCATCACCCTAATACAAAAGCCAAAGACGCTGGAAGAAAAGAAAACGATGAACCAATATTCCTTATGAACACTGATGCAAAAATTTTCTTTTTCTTTTTTTTTTTTTTTTTTTTTGAGGCGGAGTCTCGCTCTGTCGCCCAGGCTGGAGTGCAGTGGCCAGATCTCAGCTCACTGCAAGCTCCCCCTCCCGGATTTACGCCATTCTCCTGCCTCAGCCTCCGGAGTAGCTGGGACTACAGGTGCCCGCCACCTCGCCCGGCTAGTTTTTGTATTTTTAGTAGAGACGAGGTTTCACCGTGCTAGCCAGGATGGTCTCGATCTCCTGACCTCGTGATCCGCCCGTCTCGGCCTCCCAAAGTGCTGGGATTACAGGCTTGAGCCACCGCGCCCAGCCAAAAATTTTCAACAAAATACTAGCAAATTAAATTCAACAGACATATTAAAAGCATATAATAGATCATTACCAAGTAGGATTTATTTGTGGAATGCAAGGATGATTCAGCATAAATAATCAATCAATGCAATACACCACATTAACATAATACAGTGAAAAAACCATATCATTATCTCAATTGAGGCAGAAAATGCATTTGACAAAATTCAATATCCTTTCATGATAAAAACACTCAACAAACTAAGAATAGAAGGAAATTATGTCCACATAATTAAAACCATACTTGAGAAACCTACAACAAACATCACACTTAATGGTGACAGACTGAAAGCTTTTCCTCTAAGATCAGAGACAAGACAAGGATGCTCACTTTTGGGTATAATACTAGATGTTGTAACCAGAGAAGTTAGGCAAGAAAAAGAAATAAACATCCAAGTTGGAAAGGAAGAAGTAAAATTATCTCTGTTTGCAGATGATATGACCTTATATGTAGAAAACCCTTAAAATTCAAACTGTTAGAGCTAATAAATGAATTCATTTGTATTTTGCAAAGTAGCAAAATACAAATTCAACACATAAAAATTAGTTGCATTTTTATACACTAACAATGGATAATCTGAGAAAGAAATTATAAAAATAATTTCATTTATAATAACATCAAAAAGAATAAAATACTTAACAACTAGCTTAACCAAAGAGACAAAAGCCTAGTACAATAAAAACTACAAAACATAAAGAAGTTACAGAAGACTTAAATAAATGGAAACACATCTCATGTTCATGAATTAAAAGATGCTAATACCACCCAAAGCAATGTACAAATTCAATGCAATTGAAAATTATTAAGGTGTTAATACTACCCAAAGCAAAGTACAGATTCAATGCAATTGAAAATTGTTAAGGTATCAATATCACCCAAAGCAATGTACAGATTGAATGCAATCCCTGTCAAAATACCAATGACGTTTTTTGCAGAAACAGGAAAACCCCATGTGAAGACTCATATGGCATCTCAAGGGACCATGAATAGCTGAAACAATCTTAAGGAAAAAGAACAGAGCTGGAGGAATCACACTTTCTGATTTCAAAACTACTACAAAGTTACAGTAATCAAAGCAATGTGATATTGACATGACAGACATATAGACTAATGAAACAGAATAAAGAGCCCAGAAATAAACCCTTAAACAAACAGTTAAATTACTTTTGACAAAGCCAAGACCATTCAAGGGGGAAAGTACAGTCTTTTCAACAAATGCTGCTGGGGACACTGGATATCCAAATACAAAAAAAGAAAAGAAAAGAAATTGGACCATTACTTGACATCATATCAAAAAGTTAACTCAAACTGGATCAAAGACCTAAATTTAAGACCTAAAACTATAAAACTCTCAGAAAACACAGAGGGCAAAACTTCACAACATTGAATTTGGCAAAGAATTCTTGAATTATGACACCAAAGGCACAAATAACAGAATAAAAAATAGGCAAATAGAACTTCATAAATTTTTTTAAAATTTGTACTCAAAAGAGAATATCAACAGGGTGGAAAAGAAAGCCCAGAAGGGGAGAAAATATTTGCAAATTGTGTATCTGATAAGGGATTAATATTCAGAAAACTCCTAAAACTCAATAACAACAAAAATATGACAAATATAGCCAAAAACTCAACAACAAAAATAATAGGCAAAAGGCTTATATAGGCATTTCATATACAAATGGACAATAATCATATGAAAAGACGCTCGAATCACTAATTATCAGGAAAACACAAATCAAAACTACAGTGAGATACCACCTCACATCCATTATGATGACTACTATTAAAAGAAACAAAAAGTAACAAAGTGTTGATAAAGATACGGAGAAACTGGAAATTATGTGCACTGTTGGTAGGAATATGAAATGATGATACAGCACTGTGGAAAACAGTATGGCAGTTCCTCAGAAAATTAAAAACAGAGTTACTATATGATTTGTTAATTTCACTTCTGGATATATATCCAAGAGAACCGAAAGCAGGGACTGAAAGAGATATTTGTACATCCATGTACACAGCTGCTTTACTCACAATAGCTAAAATGTGGAAGCAACTCAAGTGTCCATTGATAGAAGAGCAAAATGTGGTGTATACATACAATGATGTATTTTTCAACTTTAAAAGGAAGGCAAGTCTGACACATGCTACAACATGAATGAAACTTGAGGTTATTTTGCTGAGTAACTCAGTCACAAAAAGACAAATACTTTATGATTTCATTTAAATGTGATATTTAGAGTAGTCAAAATAGTAGAAACAGAAAGTAGAATCATGTTGCCAGGCGCCTGTGGGAGAGAGAGATTGAGGAGTTATTGTTTAATAGACAGCAAGTTTCAGTTTTGCAAGATGAAGAGTTTTGCAGAATGGATGTTGGTGATGGCTGCACAACAATGTGAATGTGCTTAATAACACCTAACCATTCACTTAAAAAGGGTTACCAGCCTGGGTAACATAGTGAGACTGTGTCTCTACAAAAATAAAAACGTAGCTGGGTATGGTGGTACACACCTGTAGTGTCAGCTACTTGGGAGGCTGAAGTGGGAGGATTGCTTCAGCCTAGGAGGTCCAGGCTGCAGTGAACTATGATCTTACCACTGTTTTCCAGCCTGAGCAACCGAGAAAGACCCAGTCTCATTAATTAAAGAAAAAAAAAATTTTTAATGGTTACTATGGTAATTTTTTTTTTTTTTTTTTTTTTGAGACAGAGTTTTGCTTTTGTCGCCCAGGCTAGAGTGCAATGGCATGATCTCGGCTCACTGCTACCTCTGCCTCTCGGGTTCAAGCGATTTTCCTGCCTCAGACTACCGAGTAGCTGGGATTACAGGCATGCGCCAGCATGCCCGGCTGATTTTGTATTTTTAATAGAGAGGGGTTTCACCATGTTGGTCAGGCTGGTCTCAAACTCCTGACCTCAGGTTATCGTCCCGCCTAGGCCTCCCAAAATGTGCTGGGATTACAGGCATGAGCCACTATGCCCAGCCTGGCCTTCGAATATAGAGTCATGATATTTCCCCTTATCTTTCTTTCCAGGTGAACCATTCCAGTGACCATTAACTATTTCTTTGAATGACACAATTTTAAATTTTCATCATCCTGGACTTCCTACTCTCCCTGCCTTAAAGATGGTGGAATAATAATCACTGTATGACAGTAATAAATACTTACTGAATGCTTGCTGTGTCAAGCACTGTGCCAACCTTTTTATATAAATTGTTTCATTAATTGTTATAGCAAACCCATGAGATAGATGTTATTAACTGCATTATGTGTGGATGAGGAAACTGAGGCATAGAGCGGTAAAAGAACTTGCCAGGATCTTATAGCTAGTGAGTGGCAGAGCCAGAATACAAACACAAAGAGTCTGGTTTGGGAGGCTTCTTTCTTAGTCACCTCCTAAAAAAAACACTAAACATTCATTATTTAATTTAAAAAATTTAATTTAAAAAATTAAATAATGGAATTTAATTCCATTAAATTCAAGAAAAGTTTCCTTTAATAATTTAATAGAAAAAAAAACCATATATTGTATGATATCATTGTGCAAAATTATTTCTCTGTCATTACCTCTCTGTTTCTGCCTGTCAACGTGCATTTAAAAAATATCTAGAATGGCCAGGTGTGGTGGCTGATGCCTGTAATCCCAGCCCTTTGGGAGGCTGAGGCGAGCAGATCACCAGAGGTCAGGAGATTGAGATCAGCCCGGGCCAACATGGCGAAGCCCCATCTCTACTAAAAATACAAAAATTAGCTGGGCATGGTGGCAGGCACCTATAATCCCAGCTACTCTGGAGGATGAGGTAGGAGAATCACTTGAACCTGGGAGACAGAGGCTGCAGTTAGCCAAGATAGCACCACTGCACTCTAACCTGTGTAGCAGAGTGATGCACTCTAACCTGTGTAGCAGAGTGAGACTCGATCTTAAAAATATATATGTATGTATATTATATATATGTGTGTATATATATATATACAGAGAGAGAGACATCTAGATACACAGATATTCCTTAAATATTGATCATGGCTATTTCTGGGTAATAGAATTTGGGGCATTTTGTTTGTTTATATTTCCTTTGTTATTTTTTTTGTTTTCTTCGCTTAACTTTTTATGTTGCTTGAGTTTTTATGATGAACATGTACTATTTTTTTCTAATGTCTTCATTAAGATATAATTTATATCTTATATAATTTATATCTTACATAAATTAAAATTCACTCATTTCAAGTATATGGTTCAATAAATTTTAGTATATTGACAGTGCTGTGCAACTATCACTACAATCTAACTTTGGAACATTTCCATCACCATAAAAAGATACTTTGCTCCCATTTCAGTTACTTCCCTTTCCTACTCCAGCCCTAGGCAAACCCTTGTCTACTTTCCCTGTCTACATACTTTCCTATTTTGGACATTTGACATAAATGAAATAATGCAACATGCAGTATTTTGTGTCTAGCTTCTTTCAATAAATAGAATGGTTTTGAAATTCACCCACACTGTAGTACATGTATCAGCACTCTGTTCCTTTTTACTGTCAAATAGTATCCTGTTGTATGGATATATACATTATTTATTCATTCATCAGTTGATGGGCATTGACTTGCTTCCATTTTGGGGGTATTGTAAATAATGCTGCAAGTTTTTGTGTGAACATGTTTTCATTTCTTAGATACCTAGGAGTCTAAGATTGCTGAGTCATATGGTAAGTCTATGTTTAATTTTTCAAGAACCTGCCAAATTGTTTTTCCAAAGTGGCTGCACCATTTTACAGTTCCACCAGCAAGGTGTGTATCTTTCCATTGCTTCACATTGTTGCCAATGCTTGTTATTACCCATCTTTCTTATTATATTTATTCTACTGGGTGTGAAGTGGTATTTCATTAAAGTTTTGATTTGCATTTCCTAATAACCAGTGACATAGAGCATCTTTTCATGTGCTTATTGGTCATTTGTTTATCTTTTTCAATGTGTGTTATTTTTATAATAACCAAAACTATTATTTTTGAACAGATTTTGATATCTACTATTGGAGTTATCATCTAGATGACACCTGATCAGCACAGAGTACAGTTAAATGTGGTTGCCTGTGACTTGCTCTCTGCACTTCCACTGATGCAGCCAAAATACTGAGCTAATATTTTAGCAGACACATTATACCACTGGCTCAAATTAGGCCTGCAGTCAACTAAATACCCCAGATTCTTTTCTCATTGACTATTGTAGAGCCAGATTTCTCTCATTCTTTATTTGGGCTACTGATTTTATTGAATTTAAATGCTGGAGCTAATATTTATCTCTGTTGAATTTTATCTTGTCAGTTTAGGTTCATATTGTCATCTGTACAAGTAATATTTTATCTTAATTCTGTCATCTCATTTTACATACCTTGAAACTCCCTTTTGGATGTCAAAATAACTAAGAAGGTGGATTTTTAACCATTATATTTTTGGTTTTCCATTTATTTTATTTTATTTCATTTTGTTTTGTTTTATTTTTTGAGACAGAGTCTTACTCTGTCACCTAGGCTGAAGTGCAGTGGCACAAACACAGCTCACTGCAGCCACGACCTCCTGGGCCCAAGTGATCCTCCCGCCTCAGCCCCCCAAGTAGCAGGGACTGCAGATGCACACCACCATGCCCAGCTGATTTTTATATTTTTTTGTAGAAATGGGGTTTTGCCATGTTGCCAAGGCTGGTCTTGAACACCTGAGTTCAAGTGATCTGTCAACCTCTGCCTCCCAAAGTGCTGGAATCACAGGTGTGAGCCACCACACTCAGCCTTCTGTGTTTTCTGAATCAAAATGAATGTATACTTTTCCATAAGCAACACAAGGACTCAATTACAATGCATGAGCTTGTTAACGGCCAGGCACAGTGGCTCATGCCTATAATTTTAGCACTTTGGGAAAGTGAGGCAGGTAGATTGCTTGAGCCCAGGAGTTTGAGACCAACCTGGGCAACGTGGCAAAACCCTGTCTCTACAAAATATACAAAATATTAGCTAGGTATGGTGGAGCATGCCTATAATCCCACCTTCTTGAGAGGCTGAGGTGGGAGGATCACCTGGGCCTGGGAGGTGGAGGTTGCAGTGAGCCAACATCGTTGCTACACTCCAGCCTGGGCTACAGCGTGAGACCCTGTCAAAAACAAAAAAAAAAGAAAGAAAGAAAGAGAGAGAGAGAGGAAGGAAGAAAAGAAGGAAGGAAGGAAGGAAGGAAGGAAGGTCGTTAAAAATAAGCACCTCAAGAATAAAACTGAAATATAAGACTATATTTTCATTTTTCATAATCAACATATATATCTCTAATACATATATGAAAAATTGTTGAAAGTAAGCACTGCAGCTTTGCATCATAGTAGAAGCCACTTTTAATAGATTTCTGTTTAAAAAGAACAAGACTGATGAGAAAAGAAAGTATATCCAATGTTGCTGAAATGTAGACATGTCTATGTAGGATTTTCTATCGCATTTTGATTCTTTCTAATTTCACTCAATAAGACCTTTTTTCTGGACATTCTGGACGTGATTAACCATCACCTTTATGTACTAATTACTTTACCCATAACTATTCATATTCCAACTCTTTCTTGAAAAGCCTTTTGGATCTTCCCAGACCACTCTGACCTTCCCCTCCTGGGAGGTTTCTATGCAGTACTGAATCACTCATTCTCTTAGGTACACATCATATCCTTCCTATTTTGTGCAGGGCCCCTTTTGGTTTTATTTTCTCCTTTTCACCCTCCAGCCTCAATTCTCACTTCTCTCCTTTCTCCAGCACCCACTCTACTGTATTTAATGTGTGTCCTTCCAGTCCAAATTGCAAATGTCTGCTTAGATAAATGTGTACCATAAGAAAGTGTTTATATGTCTTTGCTTGTAAATTGCATAAATTACATTGTGCTGGAAATCTTACTTGATTTCTAACTTTAATTCCTTCAACACCATGTTTCTGAGAGATATCCATGTGTTATATGTCAATCTAATTTAATACTTCTGTCTGCTGCACCCTTTTCTGTCAAATGCACACACCAAACATCACCTGTGTACTTCAGGATGGACCCTCATCCTGAAAAACTCTTTCATGAACTTCCTTGCAAATTTGCTGTACTTACTGTTTTATATGAGGATCAGAGAAACTGTACATAGAGAGAAATTTTCTTTTCTTTTTTTGAGACAGGGTCTTACTCTGTCACCCAGGCTGGAGCACAGTGATGTGATCTTGGCTCACTGCCACCTCTGCCTCCCAGGTTTAAGCTATTCTCCCACCTCAGCCTCCCAAGTAGCTGGGACTACATGCATGTGTCACCACGTCCGGCTAGTTGTTTGTATTTTTAGTAGTGACAGGGTTTCACCATGTTGGCCAGGCTGGTCTCCTGGCCTCAAAAGATCCATCCACCTTGGCCTCTCAAGAGAAATTTTCAGTTTCCACTTATGGACAGTTTCTCTGAGGCATATACTCAGGAATGAGACTGCTGAGTCATAGGATCATGCATGTAAGATTTCTATAAAAATTGCCATATTGCTTTCTGGAAGAGCTACAGTAATTTACCTTCCCATACCAGTAGGGCAAAAGTTTTGTTCCAGCTTATACTCAATAGCACTTGGTGTTGTCTGATTGTATAGATTTTGCCGATCTGATGGATGTGAAGTACCATCTCAATAGTGCTCTGTTGCGCTGTTCTCTGATTGATGGTTGAGTATCTGTCTTCAGGAGATTATTAACCACTCAGAATTTCCCTTCTGTGAATTGCCTATCTGCATCATCTTTTTTTCTATCACTTTTTTCTATCTTTTTTATTGCTGACCTGCATTAATCTGCTGTACATTCTAGCTATTGATACCTTAAAAGTTTTAGGCGTTGCAAATACTTCTAGATTGTCACCAGTCACTTGTCACTGTTAACTTTGTTCGTGATGCCCTTCATTGAATGCAAGTCTTTCATTTTTGATTATTGTACAATTCATCAATTCATTTCTTGGCAGCTTGAGCATATGAGGCTTTATTTAATAATTTTTCTACCACCCAAGGGCAGACAGATATTCCCCTACATTTTCTTCTATTCGCTTTACAGGTTTCCTTTCACGTTTTGAAATTAATCCATTTTGAGCTTTTATTTTTATGAGTCAGTATAGGGATTCAACTGTATTTTTCTCCCAATAGTAATACTTTTCTCTGAAGGGTTTTCTAAATTGGCCAATTCTTTTGCTATGCACTTGTCAAGCTGTCCCCATCATTACTTATTTTTTACAGATGCACAGTTTGATTTGGGGACTTTTCATTTTTCCCTTTGGTCTCTGCTTATTCTGCACCTAAACTTTATAACATCAGTTACTATGTCTTTCTCAAATCTCATTTTCTAGTAAAATGGTCCTATTCTTTTGTTCTTTTTCAAAATTGCTTAGTTACTCAAGAGCCTTTATGCTTTCTTATAAACTTTAAAATCAGTTTGCCATAATTTCAGAAATTCCTACTGTGATTTTGATTGGAATTGTCATGAAATATATAAAACAATCTGGAGACAAATTACATAATAGCAATAATAAATTGCCCTAGTCATTTATTTAGGTCTTTTCTTTTTTCCTTTAATAGAGCAATATAGCTAAAATGTTTTTCTCAGTAAAGATTCATACATTCTTTATTGCTGTAATACCAGACACTCTTGTTGCTTCAGTAAATGATATCTTATATTATATATCATTTTATAAATTCATGCTACATTTGATATTTGTACCCTGTGGTCTCTTCAGGGTTGCCTATGAGACGAGGGAACCAACACCTGAGGGATATGCCCTCTTGTTTGTAATCATATTTAATATCTATATATTCATGCACATATTCAACATCTTGTTCCATTGGTACCTAGTGGTCCCAATAAAACTGGAATCTTCATTAAGATGGTTACCTGAATACTAAATGTCATATTACTTTCCTGAAGACTTAGTTCAGTGCTATATACACATAGACAGGAGACAGCTATAGCCTGAAAGGTACACAGTTGAACTGAAATCAAAAGACTTGAGTGAAATCTTTTCTGTACCTCTGACTCTGAGCCAGGCCATAATCCCTCTGAATCTCAGCTTCCCCATTCCTAACACATGATTAATGAAGTTGTCACAAAAATTCAAAGAGAAAATGGATTTATCATGCACAAAATTTGACACATGAAACCAATGCCCTGCTATTTGAATCTAAAGGCAAGAAATACTTAAAATCAGCTACAGCTAAGAGAAGAGTAATGGCAGGAAAACATTATAAACTCCAAAAACTCTTTTCCAGTGATTAAAAATTATTACCAAAGTTACTCCAGTCAAGGACATCAAAGAAAATTTATAATCTTGTCTCCAGATAACATGTACGTTCATCAGTTGTGGCTGAAAAGAGAAGTTCCCACCACCCTGAAGACCATTACTGGCCCTGGACTTTCTAAAGCAGCCCAAGAAACATTTTCTCTGGAAACCTGGTCTTTTGTGTGAGGGTGAAAGCTACTGTGGGTGTTGCAATACTTTTCCTCTGCAAAGAGATGATTTTAGCAGAATCCCAAATAGCACAATAGAATTATCTGTATTCATATGCAAATATGCACATTTTAAAATATAGTTGAAACAAATAGGAATCCCTTTTATTTCCAATCTCATCTCATGTTTCCATAATGGAGATACTGGGATTAAAGATGATTGTAAAGTGAATGTAGATTTGTAAGAAGTAGGCTATCATGAGAAATGCTGGGTGTATGGAGCCCCTGCAAACCCTTCCCAGGATACCACAGCAGAAAGGATAGTGGAAAGGCATTAGACTAAGCCATGAGAGTCATGGCAGGAAAAAGATCTGAAGAATAAAGCTTGCAGCACTCTTGTTGAAAGACTGAAGGTAAATGGGCACCTCTTCAATAGCAGCCCTCCCTGACCGCACTAACAAAAATATTCCCCACACCGCCTTGCCTCCTCCCAAGTTACTCTATCATACCACCACCACCTGCTTCATGGTTCTCTTTGAGTTGATCACTATGTTGTATTATCTTGCTTATTTGTTTGTTTGTTTGTTTCCTTTGCTATTATTTATCTCTACCACTAGGCTGGAAACTCTAGAGAAACAGGGACATGACCTATCCTGTTCACGTGCCTCGATCAGTGCTAAGCACAGAATGCACATTCAATAAATGCTATTTGAATGAACAAAGGGAGTCCAGAGCTATCAGAAATGAGGTAATAGCTGTTTCTTGATTTTTTACATTACACATGGGCATTAGAGGATCTTTGTGGTAGGAAGTAAAATTAGAGGATGGAAACTTGCTATAAGGTGCTTTGGTGGAACAAACAACTGTTCAGGTAAGTGCCATCTCAAGCAGTGCTTTGAATTGATCTGCCTGTAACCCTAGGAAAAAAAAAAAAGAATGACCATACATTGGCCCTGACCTGTGAATCCACACATTCCTGGGTTTATCTTTCAGATAATTATTGTGGAGTAATATGAGACAGAGTCTATGGCAATGGCCTCGAATAAATGAGTAATGCAACAAGTTACAAAGTTCTTATAAGAAAGCCTGAGTATATCTCCTCATTCTTTTGTGCTTCTCTAGCCTATTTCCTTTACATATGGTGGCTGGAGTTGTGAGGGGAGAATTTCTATAAAGTAATAATCAATTGTTCTGTTTTTCCTTTGCTCATATCTCTCTCACTTTATTTTTTGAGGGAGAGAATGAAGAGAATAGGACTGGAAAAATGTCAGACTTCTAATGAAATTACAATTAAAAACAAAAAGTGATAACACTAAAACCATAAGGCAAACCAGCAGGGGGTGTTAAAGATAAAATTACCACTCAGAAGTCAATGGAAATGTAGTTACAGGCAATTATTGCATGTTCTCTGTGTCTCTTATAAATGAATTGACCTTTATTTTTTTTTTTTTTTTTTTTGAGACGGAGTGTCGCTCTGTCACCCAGGCTGGAGTGCAGTGGCCGGATCTCAGCTCACTGCAAGCTCCGCCTCCCGGGTTCACGCCATTCTCCTGCCTCAGCCTCCCGAGTAGCTGGGACCACAGGCGCCGCCACCTCGCCCGGCTAGTTTTTTGTATTTTTAGTAGAGATGGGGTTTCACCGTGTTAGCCAGGATGGTCTCGATCTCCTGACCTCGTGATCCGCCCGTCTCGGCCTCCCAAAGTGCTGGGATTACAGGCTTGAGCCACCGCGCCCGGCCGAATTGACCTTTAAAAATAAAATTGCCCTTGATTGTTTTTTAAATCTCATTTTCTGTGCTTCTGAGATTATTTCCAACTGATGCCCATATATTTTTAAAATCTCCAAATGGATTATTATAAATAATAGTAACCAAAATTTCTTAGATTATTAACCTTCCCTTAAATTTAAAAAACATTTATGTTGTGTATCTAACAATGAATAAACAAATCATGTCGCTGCCATAAAACAGGCTGTCACACAGCCATGAAATAATCTGTTTTAAATATTATTTTAAGATACACAGAAATGTTCATTATATAATTTTAATCATTGTATAAACAGGTATAAAACCACACATAGAGAATGCTCTTTGTGTTTTCTTGTGTTTAAAATGATTATGGAATTATGAGTGTGATTATGGGTGAGTTTTGTTTTCTTATGTAACTATTTCTCTGTAATTTTTGAGTTCTCTTTTGTAAACATGTCAGTCTAATAATCAGAAAAAATTCATAAAAATGCTCAGATACCTTTGAACAGAATTTAATTTATCTGTAAGGTATTTGTTTCGATGGGTAAGGAATAACAACTATTCTTCTTTTTTAAATAGAAATACTGAGGCATCATGAAATGCCCTGCTTCTAATCATATAATTCATGGCAAAGAACTGGAATCTGAAATAGAAACCAACCTCCTGGATTGGCAGGGTTTATCCTTCTCTTTACTTACATAAACCTGGTGAGAAAGGCGCAGGGACAGTCTTTCCCTGGGGCCTCTGGGTGGCTGGCCCTGCAGGACTGCCTTCCTCTCTGCACTGGGTTTCTCTGGAGGAGGCCCACTGTGTGAGTGAGCCTGAGGCTTTCCTTCCATTGGTCAGCTCTCTCTAACCCTCTACTGAGGGAAGGGAACAATCCTGGAATATAGCTGCACATTTTCAAAACTTTTAAACAATTGGAGCTATCTGGTCGAGATCATTTCAGATACAAATGCTACTGTCAGCAAAGGGTAATGTTTCCACGTTGCTAAATTGCTGGAAGCCTAACTTCAGAATCACTGTGTTCTTGTCTCCTTGAACAATGCTTGAGAACAGGGACTATGCCTATTTTTTTCCAAAGACTCCTAAACCAGTCCCCCATACGGAGACATTATGCTCATCATGAAATATTTGTAAATATGTATTAACTCACTAGTGATTAGCCTTCAAACATTGCACCTAGGGGCGCTAGTTCACATGTTGGTGGACAGCACGTGCCATATACACTCTCTCACCACCATGTGAGACGGCACATTCATCAAATGTGGGATCTCTGAATTTCCATTTGGAGAATCAGTAAATCTTTTCACTTACTTTCAAGTGGTTCTTTTAACTTTTTAAAGTGCCAAATGACAACTATGTCTTTCTTTTGG
>NC_045434.1:104401757-104496368 GCF_002776525.5 Piliocolobus tephrosceles | reverse complement strand
CTAAAAAAAAAAAAAAAAAAAAAAAGTGATAATGCAAGGTATCTATCCTGCATGGTTGTTTTGAAGACTGAATGATGATATAGGGCTTGGGTCACAGTAAGGGCTAGAGTCAGGAGAACTGGTATTACTGCCATTATGGAAGTACCAGCAGTCTTGCTGCCATGAAAACTGTAGAAGATGGCAACATCTTAACACAGCCCTGGGTACTTGGAGGTAGCTCAGTGATTCTCACAGTTGAAAGGCATCCTAGTAGGCAAAGTCCTCCTGACGAGAATTTCCTTCTCCTGCACCCTTGTCAAATGGTCCCCAGGAAAGGGAAGTGTACTACCTCTGGGACAACTATTAGGACAGTGGTGTTTGTTCATCCATAAATCACAATCCTCATCTCCTTCTTTCAGAATTCTTCTCCTGATTGCTCCAAACCACCTCACTTTTCTTTGCCTCCTCTTTCTCTTCTGCCTTTGATCACTCCAGCCCAGTCTCTGAGGTCACACCCATCAGTACTTCAAAGTTTCTTTCAATCCCTTTCAGAACCACCCTCTGGCCTCTCCCTTAAGAAACCTTTTCTAACTAAGTGGGAAGTAAGACATGGCTTCCTCGGCCTTACCGTATTCAAAGAAGAGACTTCCCAAACTCTACAAATCAACTTCTCTCCCTCTGGAGCAGAACACAAATGATCATTTGCCATCTACAGGTTCTCAGATGTCCCAATCTCCTACATTTTTCATTGCTAACACTTTTAAAGCTATTTAATCTTGTTTGCAACATCAGCACTGGTCTGGGAGGTATAACTCTTCATGGCTACACAAAATCAAAATGTGCTGTGTCTAAAGCTTATATTCATCTTTCCTGAGAATTTTTCTTCCTGTTCTTGCAGACACAAATCCTATGCTCTCTTTCCCACATTGCTGTCATCTTCCCATGTCATTGTCACTCATGCAGGCTGCTCCCAGACAGAGGCACATTTCCAGTTACCCTTCCCTTCCTACCACTGCACCAGCCTGCATTCTCCCTCTAATCTTCTGCCCCTCTGGCTACATCTATCCTCAAGTAGAGACGTTACTACCCTCATGACTCAACCGGGACCAGGCTTAAGTGGCTCTGTAATTGGAACCAAGGGTTGTGGTGGCAGGGCCATGCACTGCCACCACAACCCTTGCTGGGTGAGGAACCTAGGGTTAGGACAGAAGGAAACAACACACAGAGGTCAAGGGGGTAGGTACAAAGACAAACAGTAGGACAAAGACATAAGCAGGAATCAGTGTCCCAAGAGACAGAAAAAGAGGAATCTGATTCCAATCCCAGACACTGGCAAAGGACGGGTACAGAAAAGCACAGGTCTATGATGTTGAGGGAGATGAAAGTGTCTCCGAGATTTACCCTGTGTACCCCCTCACATACTGTCCAGGGTTTTCTAACTAAAATTGCCATTTCTAGAGGCTGGCACCTGCATCAGTCTCACTTTCAGAGCACTTAGCCTTATCCAACTTTTATAAACAAAATTTTATTCCAGACATGTGACCTACATGGGCTTAAAACCTTAGAATTCTTTGCTGTTTTAAATTCATACTACACATTAATTTACATTACACAGCAAGAATGCTGACACATGAACCAGACCACATCAGACTGCAAGCAGGAAATAAGACCCCAACACGGGTTTTGTTCCCTCCCAAAACGCCTTCTACCTCTCCCAGATTAGGAAAGTAGTAGCCAGGCCTCCTTCCTACCATACTGACAGCCATCAGGTGAAGAGAAAGATGAAGTTCCACCAGCGGGGCCCCAAATCAGGCAGAGATCCATATGCGTGGCTACAGTTCCAAACCTTCCCACTTTAGCTTGCATCTAGGCGTCTGCCACTGTGCCCCTTTAAAGCCACCTTGATGCTCATTTTCGTCCATGGCACCTGTTTACACATGAAGGTGAGGGTGGAGGGAAAATGACAGCATCTGCCAGGTGCCAGGGCCCGAGCTCCACTCCACAGAGTGGCCCAGAGAGTGAACAGCAGGGGACCAGCATGCAGCCTTACATTTCTCCAGCAGCCAGAAGAAACAAAAGGCACAAATGTCACATTGCCTTATTTTCCCACTGATGGCTACTTCTCCTGCCCTGGGCCCCACCCTGCCACTCAGCCCTCTTTCCCGCCTTAGCCACACACCCCACCGCACATCCAAACCTCCCCAAGGGCTTTCCTTGTTTGTGTCCTGTTGAATCCACATGAATCACTAATTGCTGATTTAAACCCAGACACTAAGCGAATGACACATACAGTACAACAAATACAGATCCAATATGAAGAGATTGGCAAATGGAGGGCTCCCTGCCTCTTGACTCTGCCTGAGCATAGAGGTGACAGGGAGACATTGCCTGTATCCTAGCCCACAGCTGAACAGAAGACTAACTAAACTCACTGCCAACAGGGTGTCAGCATGTGTTGGGTGGTAGGGCACTGGCACTAATGAACTCACCCACTGGTTCTCTAAATGAACCATGCATGGAATTACCTGAGAGAGTTCAAAGGCTGAGACCTGGGTCCTACCCCACCAAGCAAGTTTGGTTTCACTGATCTGGAGTTGCTGCCTGAAATTAGAATTTTTAAAAGCTCCCCCAGTGATTCCAACATGCACACGAGAGTTTGAGAACCACGGATTGAACACATCTATTACGAGTTTCAGACATTATTTAAGGCAGTCAAGGCATTTAGGACACCTTACATCCTTGAATTGTCACACCTTCCCTTGTTTATTGTTTCTGTTTTATTGATATTCAGATGCCAATCATGGTGAAGCTGGGATAGGAACTCAGGTCCCCTAATTCTAAAGTCCATTCTCTTCGCACACACCTGTTAACTACTTCAAGGGTATAGACAATGTATGGAAGCAATCTCCACTGCCAACAGATCACCGTAAATTACGTGCAAGACACCTAGATTTGGAGATGTGAACCCTGTAGGCAACAATCATAATCCCTTGTGAATGCAGAGAACCGAGCCTTACAGAGAGGGCAAGGGGTGTGCTTATGTATGAGGTCTGAGATGGGGAAAGAGAATGGCACCAAATCTCGGCGATGAAGTTTATCCTAGACCTGAGATGTGTTCTAAGATATCACGCTGAAGACAGTGCTCATTGGCATAAAAAGAACAGGCAATTTTTTAGCAGAGGGGCCTCTTCACTGGGGTGGGGATCCTTAACAGAGGTGGCAAAGGTTCACCTCTCAGGGCCATAGTTTCTTCTTCCCACTCCAAGCATTCTGATTTGTGGGAGCACAAAAGCCAATCCTAAAACCTCCTCTACCAGGCAGCTTCCTTTTCTTCAGGCTCTCTTTCTCCCAGAACTATGATCTAAGCTTCCTTGGTGAGGAGACACAGGACTAGTGCCCTCAGATTTTTTAGCCTACAGACCACTCAGGTAGGCAAAGCATCCCTTCAACCCGCATCCCATTTACTCCCATTTCCACCTCAAAAAAGGCACCATCATTATCACCCAAACCAACTTTCGAGACAGAGGGGAATTATGTTCCCACTCCCAGTTAGGAAACAACGCAGCCCAACAAAGAAGTGACAAAACCAGAGCATCCATGTTTGTCATGCTACCAGACAGCAGCCCACCAGCCATATGAAGTCCCTAAACCACAGATATGCAGATGCAGGACCTCACCCCAGCGCCCAAGACAGACACTTTAAGAACACCAAATGTTCCTTCTTAAAGACAACAAATGATATTCCACCGCTGCTCCTGGATCAGAAACGGGCCTCTTCATACTCTACTCCAACCTGTGACACACACCGACCACCTCCTGGTGTCCCCCAAAGCCTAGTGTTGATGAAAAAGAACCACAAGAAATTACAAGAACCAAGAGCAGGTTAAACTTTCACATCGATTGCATTGATAAGCAGAGCCACTTACCCAGCACAGCCAGAGAGCTCAGCACCAGGAAAAAGCGCTTCATGTCGGCAGCCTCCAGGAGACACAACACAAGGCGCTTCCTCTTTTCCCAGCTCCTAATCTCTCATTTCTGGCAATCCACTTATAGCTCCAGAGAACAGTTTTGGAAATAGAACTTAACTCGGAAAATGGGAACAGATTAAAGAGATCAGAAGGAGGGAGTTGGGGGGGAAGGGGAGGAGTGGAGGCAAGTGTGAAAACTCCCCTATGCCACAGGAAGGGTCCACAACAATTCCGAAGGCGCTCCCGGCTCCTGCCACATCGTGTGCCTTGCAGTTTCCACTGAAATTGTAAACTGTAGTGGATTAATCCTCCAGGATGAGGGAAAAAAGAGTCTGAGAAAATCCTTTCATCCACTGATTATACAGAAATGTCCTTGGCTTCCCAGTGAAGGTGTCTGTGATCTCCCTCATTCGGATTCCGCAAAGAGAACAAGGCAGGTTTCGTCAAAACCTTTGATGGCCAAATCACCCTCCCTGGCATCAACCGTTTGGGTTTCTTCACCAAAAAGTCTGTTTCCATCCATGGTGGTAGGTCACGGAGGCGCCACCTGCCCCACGCCTGCCTAGGGCACACGAAGCAAGTTGGCGTTCGGCAGCCCTGAAGCAGTCCCCCAGCGCCAGCAGATTTCTAAAACAAACACAACAGAGATTTTTATCAAAGGCAAAACTGCAAAACCCGCTGGGGCTGAGCTCTGAGCTGGTCCGGACACCTGGGTCCGGTTCCTGGACCAGGACAGTCAACCTCTGCATTCTGACCTTGGGCAAGTCGCTGTCTTTCCCTCCGCCTCAGTTTCCCTGCCCAGAGCAGGGCAACAGTGGGAAGCCCGATTGTTCCTGAAATACTTTCACCAAATGCTTCACTCCTGGGAATTCCCGTCACCTCCTACCGAGTCCGGGCGCCGCAGGTAGCCCCACCCTCCGCCAGGGCAAATCGGGAAGGGGTTCCGCGGTGGGGCCGCGACTCCCGGCCCCCGCCCCAACCGTGGGAGCTCTGCGCGCGACGCGTCCCAGGTGGCCCCGCTATTGTTTTACATTCTAGGGTGTTTATTTCTCGCTGATTGTAAAGAAAAGAGACCAGGGAAGAAGGGAGTCCGGGGCTCCGCTTTTCGCTGCCGGAGCGCGCTCGCCGCGTGCCCGCCCAGCCAGGGGAGGGGTCTCGGGCCCGACCCCGAGCGGAGCCGGCGCGGGCCCGCTCCCCCCTCCCCGCCTCCCTCTCCGGGGCCCCCCGGCTCCCCTAGCTGCAGCCCTCTCCGGGCGCCGCCCGCGCCCCCGCGGAGCCTGACCTCGCCAGTGGCCCTCTCCCTCCGCCCGCGTCCGTCCGTCCGTCGGCCCGTCCGGGCGCACGCCTCAGGGGACGCGCCGCTTCCTCTTCTCCCGCAACGGCACCAGCAGCCGCGCTGCTGCCCCTCCCGAGTCCCCGCCCCTCCAGCTCCAGCCCGGCCCGCTGCACTCGGCTAGGCGAGCGCGGGGCCAGGGCGGCGGCCACGGAGAGCGGCCCGGTCCCGCCCCCGGCCCCGCCCCCCGAGACGCGAGTCCCGGCCCCGGGCCTGGCGGGGGCACGCGAGTGGCCGGGGGCACCGGAGGACCTGGGCAGCGCTGGCGTGTGGGCCGAGCAGCCCGCAAAGTTAATCAGGGCTTCACACCCAGACTCCGGGGCCGCCTGCGAGATGTACAGGCCCTTCCCAAAGCCCAACCGGCGACCCATAACCCGGGAAGCCCGCGGCACAGAAGCTCGTCCTTTCTCCTGGAAACAAAAACAAAGCCCTTTGCTGGAGACTTGAATCTGTTCATGCAGTGGAACCCCATATTGCACTTCATTCTTGGATAGAATTTGGACTCTGGAAACAGCCTGGGTTCTAACGCCAGTTCTTCCACTTGCTAGCTGTGGCCCTTGGCCAAGTTACTTAACCTCTCTGTGCCTCAATTTCCCCATCTGTTCTGTGGAAGAAATAACCCCTACTTAAGGTTATGTGAGAAGTCTGTGACATACTTGTAAAGCATTTAGAATGGTGCCTGATACATCATAAGTGGTCAGTAAATGTAAGCTATTATTATTTTATGACCAACCGCCCTGTAAAGCAAGTGCTTTTTCATTCCCTCACTACTTACCCAACACGCACAACCTGCTGGGTAGACACCGTCACGAGGCGACCAAAGCAGGATAGACCGTCTTGCCCTCATGGAACTTGCAGTCTAGTGGGGACACAGACCATAAAATAGACATGACAAGAAAAGTACAGTGCTGAGGAAGAAAATGCAGACCCCAACCCTGTGTTATTGGGGGAGGGACGAGGAGGAGGAAGCTTTGGTCCGAGTAGGTCCCAGGCTTCTCAGAGGAAAGGAAAACTCTGTTGAATGCCAAGGAGCAGAAGGCAGCAGCAGAGGAGACAGAGGGGAGGTAAGGAATCGCAGACTGAAGAAACATCACCTCTGCAGGCCCAGAAAGGAGCCCAGTTAGAGGAGCAGGACGCTCTGCTGGGCCCAAACTTGACTGTAGGAGAGAAGTGACAAGAAATGAGCTGAGAAGAAATCGGGTACCAGAAGCTAGAAGGCATTGTATAGTATGTTAAGGAGTTGGGACCTTAGGGAAGTCACTGAAGGTGTTGAGTAAGGAACTATGGTTATCAGATATACGTTTTATTTTTCATTTTATTTTAAGAGACAGGTTCTCACTCTGTCACCCAGGCTGGAATGCAATGGTGCAATCTTGGCTCACTGCAACCTCTGCCTCCCAGGTTCAAGTGATTCTCCCGCCTCAGCCTCCCAAGTCACTGGGACTACAGGCATGCACCACCACACCCGGCTAATTTTTGTACTTTTAGTAGAGATGGTGTTTCACCATGTTGGCCAGACTGGTCTTGAAATCCTGACCTGGTGATCTGCCCACCTCAGCCTCCCAAAGTTCTGAGATTACAGGCATGAGCCACTGTGCCCTGCCAGGAATCTTTCCTTGTGCGTTAATTATTACCTCTTTCCCAGAGACACCCGTGACTCTGGCAGTTCTCAGTTCCCATCTGCTAGACTCCTTCATTTATTTATTGAGCACGTACTGTGTGTCAAGAAAAGTCTCTGCTCTCGTGAAGCGTACATTCTAGTGGCAAACACAGACAATGAAACAAGTATATAATATAATGTAACGTGTTCTGAAGAGAAGTGGAGTAAAGAAATGTGTGGTCAGGCATAGTGGCTCATGCCTATAATCCCAGCACCTTGGGAGGCCAAGGCAGATGGATGGCTTGAGGTCAGGAGTTCGAGACCAGCCTGGTCAACATGGTGAAACCCTGTCTCTACAAAAAATACAAAATTAGCCAGCCAAGGTGGCCCACACCTGTGGTCCCAGCTACTTGGGAGGCTGAGGCATGAGAATCACTTGAACCTGGGAAGCAGAGGTTGCAGGGAGCTGAGATCACACCACTGCAGTCCAGCCTGGGCAACAGAGCAAAAGTATCTCTAAAACAAACAAACAAATAAAAAACAGAAAAGAAAAGAAATAGTGTGTGTGTTTGGGGGTTACAGTGGGAAGAAGGACTCTTTTCTAGGTGAGGTGGTCGGAAAAGACCTCTCAGAGGAAGTAACATTTGAGCAGAGACCTGATTACAGGGAGCATGTGAGCGCTGGAGATTTCTGGAGGCAGAACATTCCAAGCGCAGGGAACAGCAAGTGCAAAGCCCCATAACATGTTCAGAAAATTAAAGGTGCGTTAGTGTGTCTGAAATGGCTTAAAAGAGAAGGAGAAGGAGGAATGTGATCAGAGAGGTCAGAGAGGCCAAATCTAGTAGGACCTTCAAACCTGAGGAGCTTGGGTCACTCTGGCTGCTGGGTAAGAATAGAGCATCAGGTGGTAGGGTTGGATAAGGGACACTGAATGGGAAGTTCTTTCCATTGCGCAGGTGAGAGATGATCATGGCTTAAACTAGGGTGGTGCTGATGCAGGTCGTGGAAGTGGGTGGAGTGTGGAAGCATTTAGAAAGCAAAGTCAATGAAATTCTCTGAAGAATTGAATATGGAGGGGGAGAAAAAGAGAAGAGTCAAGGAATCTTTCAGAAGGTCCATCTCAGCCTGCTTTGGAACTCTCTGACCCCACCAAGGTGCTCTAACTCTTCCCAAGACTACACTTTCTGAGGCCTCTGCCTAGGCCTTCATCCTTGAACCCCTATACTCAGTTATCCCTTCTCTATTACTCGTTCTTTCAATCTCAATCTGCCCATTTTCATACTACTTGGCCGCTTGCATCCTTCTGGATAATCTTTCAACCCTTGACTTCCATCACCACCAGATGTGTTATGACTGATTCCCAGCGTGGCATTCTTTCTAATTTCCACATTTATGGAACCTCTGTGATATGCAAAGAACTGTGCAAAGTGTTGGATGGGGAGAGAAAAGTATAATTTAAAAGAATGCCTCTGCCCTCCAGACATAGAAATCATTAAATGAAATAAGTCCTGAATAGTGATATGATGGTGGCCCCTTCAGGAACTCATCAGCAGGCAGAGAAATGAATTGGAGGCTGAGCACAGTGGCTCACCCCTGTAATCCCAGCACTTTGGATGGCCGAGGCAGGCAGATTACCTGAGGTCGGGAGTTAAAGACCAGCCTGACCAACATGGAGAAACCCTGTCTCTACTAAAAATACAAAAAATTAGCCAGCCATGGTGGTGCATGCCTGTAATCCCAGCTACTCAGGAGGCTGAGGCAGGAGAATCTCTTGAACCCAGGAGGCAGAGGTTGCGGTGAGCCAAGATTGTGCCATTGCACTCCAGCCTGGGCAACAAGAGAGAAACTCTGTCTCAAAAAAAAAAGAAAGAAAGAAGGGAAGGGAAGGGAGAGAGAGAGAAAGAGAGAAATGAATTGGAAAGAGTCCTAAGGGAAGGAGAGATGTCAAAGGAGAGGAGTGCACAGAGAGAGAGAGAAAGAAAGAAAGAGAGAGAGAGAAAGAAAGAGCGAGAAAGAGAGAGAGAAAGAGAGAGAAAGAAAGAAAGAGAGAAATGAGTTGGAAAGAGTCCTAAGGGAAGGAGAGATGTCAAAGGAGAGGAGTGCACAGAAGTCCCCAGTCAGCAATGTCTGATGCCCAGGCTGAACATTCCAGCTTGCTTCAAAACATTCTGCATTTGAATTTTGAAACGTCTACTGGACTGGCCTGGAATCAGGTGTTTATTTTGGACATTTTGGAAGACTCCTTGATCTTGTCCATCGGGGAGTTAAATGCAGAAGCCTGCAGAAGCCAAGCTGAAGCATAGTGCCAGCGAGTACTGGGGCCCATGCACCCAGAGCACAGCCTGAAAGAGCACGCACAGCTTCAGCAAAGTGTTGCTGCTGGTAAGGAAGGTGTGGTGTTACCTGGTTTTCCTGCTTTTTAAGAGAATCAGGAAATCCACATTTTTAGAAAACATTATTCTTAATTTTGCTCATTGGAAACTAGTATTTCAAAAATAAATTAATCCCTCTCTTTCTAGTTCTTCCTAGAGTGAGGAAAAGCTGCGTTGAGAGGGCAAATAAATTAACTAATTAATTAACTAATTAAACACTGGGGGGGGGGCAATACAGATTTTTTTCGTGGGTAAGATAGGACCAAGGGGTTATATCAGTTTGAGGTTTCTAGACCTACCATAGCTATAACCAAAAGGCTAATATAAAACCACAAATGGCATAGAGTTACATGTTTTAAGGGGAAAAAAATGAAGGGTGTTAGCCAAGTTATCCTTCATCACTTGAAAGAAGATTGAAGCCAAGGCATTTTGTCTAAGGATAGCCGGATACTGTGTACTCACAAGCAACTGATGTTAATTGTTCTTAATGTACTTCAAAATGCCAAATGAAAAGAGCAAAACCTCCCCACCTCACAGAACAGCCAAGTTGGAGCTAAAAGTGTCCCACTCAACAATTCTTCCGAGAGCCAGCTTTCTTCTGGGTGATTACCCTCCTACACAGGCAAGGATCCCCAGAGCCGAAGACTAGGAATAATTTACACAGGACACCATCTGTCTTTTTTTTTTTTTTTTTTTTTGAGACAGAGTCTCACTCCATCACCCAGGCTAGAGTCCAGTGGCGCGATCTCGGCTCACTGCAGTCTCCACCTCCCAGGTTGAAGCGATTCTCCTGTCTCAGCCTCCTGAATAGCTGGGGTTACAGGTGTGCACCACCATGCCTGGCTAATTTTTTTGTGTGTTTTTGGTAGAGATGGGGTTTCACCGTATTGGTCAGGCTGGTCTCGAACTCCTGACCTTGTGATCCACCCATCTCAGCCTCCCAATGTGCTGGGATAACAGATGTAAGTCACCGTGCCCAGCCCCCACCATCTGTCTTTTAAAAATAAAAGAGAGAGAGAGAGAGAAGTGACTATAGGATCTTGAGATCAGGGTAGCGAGTGGGTAGTCCCCAAAGGCTTTACCCACAGGTGGGTGTTCAGAACCTGAGATTCACCATCTAGTGTTAGAGAAGGGTCTGGATTTGCCCCCCCCATGGAGCTGCGAAGACTACTTTATCCCAGAGGGGGAAATACAATTGTATTCAGCTAACGTTCTCCTTTCTTCACAAAACTCCTGTGCTGTGTTAGCTTATTTTCTTGGCTGACGGTGAAGAGCGAATCTGAAGACAAATGCATGGGCTTGTGTCCCAGATCTGCACTTATTGACACCTAACTCCGGTCAAGATACTTAACCTCTCTTACTCTAGGTTCCTCATTTGTAAAAGGGAATAACAAATACCACCTGCCTTCAAAGGGAGGCTGGAATGATGAAATGAGTTGATATATGGAAAGAACTTAGCAAAATGCCTGGTATTTAGTTCTCAGTGTTCATTAGCTATTCTCTTCACTAATTATGTACTTTACATGGTCTGAGGAGCAGGAAACCAGGAGTCAGAAATTCTAGCTTCCAGTTCAGGGTCTGCTGCTTATGCTGTGTTTTGACCTCTCTGGACCCAAGTTTCTGCTGTAAAATGAGGGTGATGACCAGGCACGGTGGCTTACGCCTGTAATCTGAGCACTTTGGAAGGCTGAGGCAGGTGAATCATCTGAGGTCAGAAGTTCTAGACCAGCCTGGCCAACATGGTGAAACCCTGTCTCTACTAAAAATACAAAACATTAGCTGAGCATGGTGGCATGCGACTGCAATCCCAGCTACTTGGGAGGTTGAGGCAGGAGAATCGCTTGAACCCAGGAGGCGGAGGTTGCAGTGAGCTGAGATTGCACCGTCGCACTCCAGCCTGGGTGACAAGAGCGAAACTCTGTCTCAAAAAAAAAAAGGTTGATTAGACTAGTGAGAAAGTCCCAAACTGGCTGTGCATGAGTTACTCCCAAAGCATTTAAAGTGCAGATTCCCAGGCCCCATTTAGAAGATCTTATTTCTGAGCATATTTCTGAGACTAGTCTAAGACTTTTAAACAGGGTCTTTCAGGTCAAAATTTTGTGACAGATTTTCAGATTCATGATCTCATCCCCTCTGTCCAAGTTCATTTTTGATTGGGATTGAGAATTCCGTCAACTACATAACTTGACCCCAGATAAAAAGAATCAGAGGAGCTCATCTCTTCTACCAATATTCCATTCTGAATTTAGTCCTCACCATGGTCAACAGGCTCCTGATCTCTCCCAGCCCCAAAGCTTGAGCATTTAATGACTCTCCATTCGTCTTTTCCAAAATCTCACCAAATCCTGATTTTTTTCTTAATCCAATAGCCTTGGATCTACGTCTCCTTACATCTAGCTCTGGCTCTTGGCCGGTGCTCTTCCCTATATGGGCTCCCTCCCTTTGCTAAAGAATTTAAAGAACCTAAACCTGTGGGCAGGCTGAAAGCCATGATGCTTGTCATGTTGGAGTAGCTTTTCTGAATTAGATTGGCTGACCCCCAATCTCTCTCTCTCAACGTCCCAGGGCAGCTGGGCTGTCTGCCTGGGCTGGCTGCCACTTTCAACCATGCTGTGGTCCAGGTGGAGGACTCGTAAGAATTTGGCTTGGCCTCTCCAAAGGAAAGATGTTAGTTTGATCACAGAGCGTCTGTCCTTGCACAGGGAAAAGTGTGTCACCATAGATCTGAGATTCTAAGAATCCAAACAACCATGAGATTGTAGCAGAATGGAGCCTTCTAGATGGGGTGTTTTTTCTGAGACATCTGTTACCCTACTAGTCGCCAGGCCTGTCTGGCCTGATCTGGCTGGCATGTTGCCTCTCCCTGTAAAAGAGTGCAAAGACATTGGCAAATCTCACCCAAATATATATGAATTTGGCTGTCAGTTTCCAAAAGTTCACTTGGAAGTTAATTATTTGGAACTCAGAACATATTTTCCCATAACAGTAATGTAATAAATGGTGATTATATTTCCAGGCTGACATGCAAGTGTGTTTAACCCTTAACATGCTTGAAATGCCACATATTTCAGAGGGGAAAAGCAGTACACCAATAGTACAGTCAGAACACCAGGGATTCAATAATACTGAAAAATAACATCAGGACAAAAACTTTAAAAAAATAAATTCAGTTAACATAAAGCACTGTTCTATGCCCAGGGATGGTAAAGAAAGCAGGTAAGTTTCCTATCCTCATGAGTTTACATTCTTTATTAGTTTCTCCATTTGTGGTCCATCTTCCCCTGGGTATGTAAGCTGCCTGTGGGCTGGAATCTGGTCTGTCTTGTTCTCTAGTGTAGGTCCAATGCCTAGAATAATGCCTAGCACATAGGATGTGATCAACAAATATTTGTTGAATGAGTAAGTTCTAGTTGGAAAGACAATAAACAAGTAAGCAAACAAATACGCAATCAGTTGGAGATGTGATAAATGCTATGAAGCAAAAAGAAACAGAGGTCATAGGAATGGAGGTGGCTGGGGTGTTTTTTGTTTTTGTTTTTTTAAAGCTAGGGTCTTACTTTGCCACCTAGGCTGGAATGCAGTGGTGCAATCATAGTTCACTGCAGCCTGGAACTCCTGGGCTCAAGGGATCCTCCTGCCTTAGCCTCCCAAGTAACTGGGACTACAGGCTCACACCACCACACCTGGCTAATTTTGGAGGTGGCTGTTTATAATGGGGTGGTCAGAATGGCATCTCTGAAGAAATAATACTTACACAGAGATCTAAATGAAAGAAAGAATCATGGAAGATCTGAGAGAAGAAGGACTCTTGCTTTTTTTTTTTTGAGACAGAGTCTCACGTGTCGCCCAGGCTGGAGTGCAGTGGCGCAATCTCGGCTCACTGCAACCTCTGCCTCCCAGGTTCAAGTGATTCTCCCGCCTCAGCCTCCCCAGTAGCTGGGATTACAGGTGCCCACCACCACGCCCAGCTAATTTTTTGTATTTTTGGTAGAGACAGGGCTTTATTATGTTGGCCAGGCTGGTCTCGAACTCATGACCTTGTGATCCACCTGCCTCAGCCTCCCAAAGTGCTGGGATTGCAGGCATGAGCCACTGCACCCAGCCAACTTCTGCTTTTAATATCAGACCAGTACATTTGTACCAATGTTCCCACTGAGATCAACTAAAAAAACTGGACAAAATTTAAATAATGTGAAAAAATAGTTATCAGTGGTGAGGAATTGCCAGGCAAAAAGTAGGAGAAGAGGAGGACCATCACTGAAAGCCACCGTTGCCATGAGGACATCTATGGATTAGAATAAATATCTACAAAAGCTGTCTTTTGACCTCATAAGGCAAGGGGAACAAACCTCAAAGCCTAGGAAGAAGATGGGGACTCTGTGCTTGAAGCTGGGGCCCCTTAGGAGCTGCATCTTCTGGGTAAATATGAAGCAGAAATAAACCAGCTCTTACTCAGACTTGTAACCTGACTTCAAGTCACCTGGATAGTACAAGAGATCTTGAGCCTAGAACTTGGATTAAAGTGGTTTCAGACAAGGAGGAGTGCCAGGTACCTGGCAGAGTCAAGAGGAAAACCCTATCACTCTAAGTTTCAAATTATTCCAAAATGGAATTTCCAGCATGTAGTCAGGTATAACCAGGAAGGCCCACAAAACCCTGAGATACTGAAATTATCCAGTGCAGCCAATAAAACAACTAGGCTTGCTTGTTTCTTGAGGTCAGAGGCTACCTCTTCAAAGAAATAAAATTCAGACTTGAAAATTTGTGCAGAAACTCAAAATCGTATTAAGATCTGGGGCAAGAACATTCCAGGCCAAGAGGATAGCAAGTACAAAGGCCCTGGGGCAGGAATAAGCTTGGCATGCTAAAAAGACAGAAATTCTCTGGCAGGAGCAGAGGGAGCAAGAGTAAGAGGTGGTAGGTGAAGTCAGAGAGGAAAGTGAAGGTGAAGGTCAGATCATGTGAGTCTTAAGGGATTTTAGGTTTTAGTCTCTGTGTCAAAGGAAGCCATTTGACGCCTTGGAGCCATGAAGTGGTATAACTTAATTTACTTAATTTTATAAAAGTCAGTTTGGCTTTTGTATAGAAAATAGACTGTAAGGAAGCAAAAATAGAAGGAAGGAAACCAATTAATAGGTTATTGAATGGTCCAAGTGAGAGATGATGGAGGCTTAGAGTAAGGTGGTGATGATGGAGGTGGTGGGAAATGAATTCAGAATATACAGTGAATTGAACTAGACATGGGGTGTGAGAAAAAGCTCGGCATAGCTCTTCACTTCCATGTGCTTTCTGTATAACCCCATTCTCCCCCAACCCACATGGTTTTTCCTTCTCTCTCTCAGCAGACAGCTCTTTATTTGGCATTTTCAGCCCAGTCATTTTTTCTGTGTTTTACATCTATCGAGCCAACTGCCTTCTGAAATGTTCCACCTCAATGTCACCAGACCTTATACTGAACATGCCCCAAACTCAGCTCATTATTTGCCCCTCTAAACTATTTCTTTCCTCAATTTCCTATCTTAGTTGATGATACCACTTTTCACTCAATCACATAAGCCAGAGCCTTTGGATTAATTTTAGACTTCTCACTTCCACATTCAATTAGCAACCAGGGACTAACAATTCTACCTCCTTAACTTCTTTGGAAGCTGTCTGTTTCTTTCTATTTTCATGGCTTCTGCCCTAGATCAAGCCTTCATCGCCTCTCTCTAGACTATTATCATAGTCTCCCACCTATCTCCCAGGTAATGATCTCAGTCCCTGCCCATCTGTCATTCTAAAGTTTGCATCTTTCTGAAGTATAGAGGTGACACTTCTGGGGCTGCCAATTGCTTAAAGAAGGTACAAACTCCTTAGCATGGGTTAAAGGGCCTTCCAACCCCCCTTGATCTTTCTCCATTTTCCCTATGCTTTTGATCCTACTATATCCTGCTCTTACCAGTTATCTATGGCTTCCTGGACATGCCTTTGCATGTGCTAGGTAGTTTGCCAGTATGCCCTTCCTCCTTTTGCTGCCCATCAACTTGGCAAACTCCCACCCTTCTTGTAGGAACAACCAAAGCATGAGTTTCTCTAAGAAGTATCCTTCCTCCTGTCCGTCCAGAATTGAGTTAATCATCTATGAAAGCTCTGTGTTTAGTATAGACCTTCCTCTAAGGTAGCACTTTTTCACTTAGGCTATTTTTTTAATGTATGTTTTACCTACTGAGTTTCTTGAGGTCAGAGGCTGCCTGATATGACTATGTCTTCTGCTCCCTATACTATGCCTGGCACATAGCAGGCACTCAACTAAAGTTTTTTTTTTTTTTTTTTTTTGAGATAGGGTCTTGCTCTGTTACCCAGGAGTGGAGTGAAGTGGATTGGATTGGACTGGACATGGGGTGTGATCTCGGCTCACTGCTGCCTCAACCTCATGGGCTCAAGTGATCCTCCCACCTCAGCCTCCCAAGTAGCTGAGACTACAGGCATGCACCACAAAACCCAGTTAATTTTAAAATATTTTTGTAGAGATAGGGTCTCACTATGTTGTTAGGGCCAGTCTTGAACTCCTGGGCTCAAGCAATCCTCTCACCTTGGCCTCCCAAAGAGTTGGGGTGATAAGCATGAGCCATTGCACCTAGTCTCAACTAAATCTTTATGGAATGGATAAAGGAGTCGTTAAATGAACAAATACACCAGACTATACACTCAAGCTCACAGAGCAGACCTCCAGACCCTAGAGGAAAGCTGTAGCAACCAGCGTTGGGGGTATTTCATGAGCTTTCGTCTGGGTGACGCTGGCCATGGCATGTGCCTCTCTCCCTAGCTGCTTTAGATGGATGGTTCACACAAAAAGTAAGAGTTCAAAAGTTTTGTAGCTACTTGTACCCAAGAGCCTTAGTTACTGATTACCCTCTTTTGTGCCACCCACAAATCCCGTGCCCAGCCCTTGGAACTTACCCCAAAGCAGCATTTCCTCCCAGCTTGGGTGATGCTGACTGTATTTAGGAGCCCACAGCTGTACCTTAAGTTCACAGCACAAATGATCACATGTGAATGTTAACACTCATCTTTCATAGTCATGTGTAATTTCTACTATAGTCCATGACCCCCGCATCTTCTCCCTTTTCCCCTCACTTATAATATGCTATTTATAGAAGAAGAAGTACACAGGAACATAAAAATGAGACAGCTAGGAGGAGAGAGGATGAACCGAGAAGAAAAATTGGGAAAAGGAAAGAATAAATGGAGGACCAGAAGGGAAAGAAAGGAAAAAGAAAGAAGGAAGAGAGAAAGAGGAGAGAAGAGAGAACAAGGGAGAGACAGAGAAAAGAGAGAGAGAGAAAAAAATAAAGGAGAATAAGGGGAAGAAAGAGGAAAATGAAGGGAATAGAAAGAAGGAAGGAACAGAAGAAAAGAGAGAAAGAAAGAACAAAGAGAGAAATTTAAGCATCCACACATGTCTGTGAAATTTATCTGAAGTATCTCTACTTAAACAGCAGAAACCTCGTGGCCGATATTAAACATTTAATTGACTAGAGAAACCAATCATAAAACAAAGCCCCTTTTCTTTGTGACCTATCATGTGATAACCCAAACACAGGAATTGCTATTTTTCTCCAGAAACTATCTGCCACAGCCATCTGTCTTGGTCCTAGACTGTTTAAAAACAATTTTTTTTTCTTTAAACATGTGTGTGTGTGTGTGTGTATGCTTCAGCCACAGAACCAAAGTAGCCTCCATTGCAACAATGGCCGACTTGTGAGACTCAGCAGTGGTTCCCCCAGGCTGCTTCTGGCCACCAGATGTCATTCAGTGGTTCCCTTTCATCCTCACCCACCACAGAGCCATTTCAGCCTGTGTAGGGGTGGGAGTTTGCAGCCCTTTCTGAGCCCCACCCCAGATCTGAGTGTGGCCTAATCTTGCCTGAGGCCAGCTGTGGGGGAAGGGAAGGAGCAAAGCCACCTGGAAGTGGAGCTGGGATGGAGTTAGATTTCTTCCGAAAGTTCAGCAACTGCTGCTTATTAAAAAGCTTGTTTTCCGCCTGGGAATCCAGTCTTTAGCATGAGAGAATAAAAGGACAGACATAATAGTGGGATTTTAAAGGAGTGCTGTGAGCTGGGGACATGGAGTGGGGCACACAGAGTCCCCCTTCCCTGAGTACTGGCTGTGTAGTCCAGTACTGTACCATAGACTGAGAGGCAGCTGATGGTTCCTGACCCCATCACCCCACCACCTCTTCCATCTTTCTCTTCCAGTTCTTTCTTCTCTATCTTCTCTTCCCCTTCCTTTTCCTCCTCCATCTCCTCCTTTTCTTTTCTTTCTTTCTTTTTTTTTTTTTTTTTGAGACGGAGTCTTGCTCTGTCGCCCAGGCTGGAGTGCAGTGGCCGGATCTCAGCTCACTGCAAGCTCCGCCTCCCGGGTTTACACCATTCTCCTGCCTCAGCCTCCTGAGTAGCTGGGACTGCAGGCTTTTCTTTCATAACTGTTGACTCGGGTCAGCAATGGAGTCACAGAAAGGCGGTCAGAAGTCACACCACACAAAGATGCCGATCAGAAGGCCACAGAGCGCCAGCCCTGCCTCTGGGGCGTAAGATAACACTAAAAAAGGCAAATGATGGTTCAGCTTACTAGTTTAGAGCTCAGGCAGGGTGTGGTGCCTCACGACTGTAATTCTAGCACTTTAGGGGGCCGAGGCGAGAGAATCCCTTGAGCTCAAGAGTTCAAGACCAGCCTCGGCAACATAGTGAGAACTCATCTCTCCCAAAAATTTAAAATTAGTCCAGCGTGGTGGCATGTGCCTGTCTCCTGGCTACTTGGATGGCTTGAGGCCAGGAAGTCAAGGCTTCAGTGAGCTATGATGGTGCCACTGCACTCCAGCCTGGGTGACACAGCCAGCCTTGGTTTCCTCATTGGCAAAATGAAGATAATAGCACCTGCTTTATATAAGGAGATATCATAGTGCTTTTTCCCCATATTGTAGATATTGGGGTTAGTATGAGGAATGCGGGAATAACACACTAGGTGAAATACATAGCACACAGTAAATGCTCAGTGAATTATACACTACTACATGCCAGGCTCTATTCCAGGTGCTGAGTGAACAAAAGAGACAAGAAGAAAATCTTGCCCTCATGGAGTTAACATTCTAGCAGGGGGAGACAGACAATAAACAAGTAAATAAATAAAATATATAGCACATCAGATGATCAAAAATGAAAGGAGAAAAATAAAGCCAGAAAGGGGATAAAGGAGTGCTAGGAGAAGAGGGGTTGCAGTTTTAAACAGAGCAGCACAGACTCCCTGCAAATGTAATTTTTTGATTAAAGACCTAGAGGAGGTGAAAGAGCCAAGCATGCAAATGTTGAAGAGAAGAGCATTCTGGGCAGAGGGAACTGCAAGTTCCAAGGTCCTAAGCCAGGAGTACACCCAGCACGATTGAGAAATATCTAGGAGGTTGGTGGGCTGGAGCTCAGTGGGGGAGGGACAGTAGTAGGAATTGGGGCAGGAAAGGCAATGGTGCATGCACGCAGGAGGGGAGGTGCAGCAGGGAGTGCAATCATGTAGGAACTCGTTAGCCATTGAAAACTCTGGGGAGTTTTAAGGAGAGGAATGATAGAATCTGATTCACATTTTAAGAGGATTGCTCTGGCTGCTGTGCTGCAAGTAGGCTATGAGGGTTCAAGAGTGTCAGTAGGGAAACCAGTTAAAGGTCAGTGCAATAAGCCAGGTGAAAGATGGTGGTGGCTTGGACTAGGTAGTAGAGAAGGAGGTGGTGATAAGGGGTTGGATTCAGGATATCATTTTTAAGGAAGAGCTGTCAGAGTTTGATGATGGATTTAACAGGAATTGTGAAAACAAGAGAGGAGTTCAAAAATGTCTCTGAGGTTTTTGGCCTGAGCAATGGAAAGGATGGAGTGGCTATTTGCTGAGATGAGGAAAATTGTAAGTGGAGCAAATTTGGGGGTGGATGAGATGGAGCGGGTGGTAGATGTTATGAATTATGTTTTGGACATTGTGAGAGATTATTACCTTAATAGCCCCCAGTGAGTCATGTACTGGGCCTTATATACTGGGACTTGTCCTCTTAGAATGCTGCCTTGGCCTTAAAAGGAATTCTACTGAAGAACCATATGGAGGACAGCCAAAATGCCCTGGTCAATAGGCTCAACTAATATCCAGACACGTAAGCAAGGACATCTTAAACCATCCAGTAAATCTCCAAAAGACTTCAGTCATGTGAATGACCCAAGGCAAGAAGAGAAGAACCACCTAGCTGAGCTCAGCCTAAATTGTCACTAAACTTCAGAGTTTAATTATGTAGCAATATATAACTGGTACAATCATGTTAAATTTGAGATGCCTTGTGCACATTCAAATTAGGATTTCAAGTAGGCTATTGGATGCCTGAGTCTAGAATCCAGGGAACATGTCCAGGCTGAAAACACAATTCAGGAATTAATGAGCATATAGATGATAAAGTCATGAGACTGATAAAAACAGCAAGGAAGTGAGTAAAGGTAGAGAAGTTTAAGGACTGAGCCTTGGGGAACCATAACATTTAGAAAGGAAGAGGAATCCCCAAAAGTGATAAAGGACCAGTGAGTGCAACAGAAGGAAAACCAGGCGTGTTTGGTGTCCTGAAAACCAAGTACAGAATGTGTCTCTGGGAGAAACGAGGAAGCAATTGTGTTGGATACTGCTACCTAATCAACTAAGATGAGGACTGAGAATTAATCATTGAATTTAGTGGAGGCACGTCTTTGGTTACAATGAGAGAAACAATTTTACTAGAGTGCGAAGTGTGGAAGCCTGCTTAGGAGGAGTTAAAGAATTAGAGGAGAAGAATTAAAGCCAAAGCTATAGATAACCCTTTTAAGGAATTCTCATATAAAGAAAAATGGGGAAATGGGTCCATAGTGGTAAAAGGATCTGCAGTTAAGAGACAGGTTTTAAGACTGAGAACATATTATTTACAGATATGAAAGATCTAGTAGAGAGAGGAAAATCAAGTGATGAAGAATAGAGAAAAAAAGATTTGCTGGATGATATCCTTGAATAGATGTGTGGGAATGGGACCCGTTGAAGGCATTGGCTCTAACTGGGAGAAAGGATGAATCTTATATAATGTGAGAGGAAAGGCAGAATATGTGGGCACTGACATAAGTTGGTGGGCACATGTAGGTAGAAGAACATAAAACTTCTTTGCTTATGTTTTCCCAGCAAGGTCATTGGCTGAGCTTGAGGATGGGGGAGGGTTGTTGGGGTTGTTGGAATGTTGAGGAGAAAGAAGATAAGAAATTCTCATCTAGAAATGAACAGTATCCATTGTTATTATCTTCTTGTAGGAGGCAAGGGCTCCCAACTTACTCATTATATCCAGGAGCTCAAGACTCCTGTTCTGATGGGCCCAGGCTTGATATAGCCTGTAATGTAGAGAGATCTTGGCTGGTACTATCATGCCTAAACAAAGTCATTTCTTACTTTCTCTTTTGTTCAGATATGTGGTGGTCATGTGCTTGGGGGAATCTGAGTCTTTTCCCTGACCAAGGCTGTTAATCTTGGTTAGTGTGAGCCAATCAAGATAGTTTTATTTCCTTGGCCAGCAATTCTTTTAGGTACAAACATGTTACAATTCTGACCAACAATATGTGACAGGACATCTGCTGGTAGTCTCTTAGAAAATATTTTCCTTTCTGATAACAAAAGAATCACGGAAGGAATATTTCTTCTGTTTCTTTTCTTTGCTCTATGTGTTGAAACTGGATCTGCAGCAGTCACATGTTACCAGTACGAAGGGTGGCCCACAGGCTGAAGAAGGCAGTTCTGTAATGAGTCCCTGAACCACTGAATTCAATCCTGGAGTCTCCCTGTCTCCAGACTTCTTTTTTTTTTTTTGAGACAGAGTCTCGCTCTATCACCCAGGCTGCAGTGCAGTGGCGCGATCTCGGCTCACTGCAAGCTTCGCCTCCCGGGTTCACCCCCTTCTCCTGCCTCAGCCTCCTGAGTAGCTGGGACTACAGGCGCCCGCCACCACGCCCGGCTAATTTTTTGTATTTTTAGTAGGGACAGAGTTTCAATGTGTTAGCCAGGATGGTCTCAATCTCCTGACCTCGTGATCCGCCTGCCTCTGCCTCCTAAAGTGCTGGGATTACAGGCGTGAGCCACCGCACCTGGCCCAGACTTCTTAATATGTGAAATATTGTTATATATTTTTCTTGTCGACTATGCCTTTTCTTGTTGATTCATCTGTGATTTACGGTGGGAAGAATTGTGATGCATAGATCATTAGTAAAATAGATGCAGAATTCAGCTTGGGACCATTGAGAACACAAATTCAATTCAGTGCAATATAGATACAATGAGAACAATGTACCAGGCACAGTATTAGACACAGAAGAATAAAACTTCCTCACCATGAATATCTTATGACAAATATATATGTGTGTGCATTGTAAACTGGGGATAATAAGAATATCAAAATTCCTATTCTAGAAAGCAGAATATGTTTAGTGCCTTGAAAGAGACATAAGAAGTCAAAGAAGATGGTGAAAACATCCATTTGGAGAAACTGGGGTAGTGTCAATCAAGGAAGTAAGGCCTAGAAAATAGGGAACAGTAGGCCTGGCACTGTGGCTCATGCCTGTAATCCCAGCATTTTGGGAGGCTGAGGCGGGTGAATCACTTGAGGCCAGGAGTTCAAGACCAGCTAGGCCAACATGGTGAAACCCCGTCTCTACCAAAAATACAAAAATTAGCCAGGTGTGGTGGTGCTCACCTGTAATGCCAGCTACTAAGGAGGCTGAGGCACGAGAATCACTTGAATCCGGGAGGTGGAGGTTGCAGTGAGCTGAGATCGTGCCACTGCACTGCAGCCTAGGTGACAGAGACTCTGTCTCCAAAAGAAAAAGAAAGAAAGAAAAGGAGGGAACCGCAGTAATAATAAACATACAGGCAAGAAAGTGGACTGGTCTGGAAAACTCCGTGGTAAGATTGGTTTGGCTGACTTACAGAGTGTGGAAGGGGCTAATGAAAATAATGTTGGAAAGTTACATTGGGTCAGGATTTGAGAAGCCTTAAATGGTAGGCCAAGAAATCTGGGTTTGCTTAGATTGGAAATGGCAGCCCCTAGAAAATTTTTTTTTTTTCTTTTAAATAGGAAGGTAACATGGTCAGAGCTGAATCTGGGAAGAGTCATCTTTAGCAGGGGAACTGAAGGCATTTCTTTTTTATCCAGTAATAACTAATTCTTTTAGTCATTTGCCACACCCTCAGTATACGCAGATGTTTAGCATGAACACATCTAAAGCCTCGGCAAGAATAAACAAGAGAGAATTACATTCTCAGACCCAAGCAATGAGAGGCAGCATAAAGACAGAGAATCTGCCTTGGCCTCAGGCAAGCCTCTTCAGCCCTTTTCTCTGTGTCCCACCCACTTCCTTTAGGCTCCCTGGAGCTTCAGAGAGCCCTCATTCCAATTAAAATCTTCCCCCGGAGTTCAAATTTGCACCAGGACAGTACTATTTCTCTGGTCTCCAACACTTTTTTTTTTTTTTTTTTTGGAGACAGGGTCTTGCTCTGTCGCCCATGCTGGAGTGCAGTGGTGCAAATCATAGCACACTGCAGCCTCAATCTCAGCTCAGGCGATCCTCCCACCTCAGCCTCCCGAGTATCTGGGATTACAGATGCATTCCACCACATTTGGCTAAGTTTCTTTTGGCTAATTTTCTTTTAATTTATTTTTTTGGTCGAGACAAGGTCTTGTCGTATTACCCAAGCTGGTCTTGAACTCCTGGGCTCCAGCCATCCTCCCACCTTGGCCTCCCAGAGTGCTGAGAATACATGCCTGAGCCACTGCACCCAGACCTTCAACATTTTCATGCAGTGGGACTCCTCCAATCAGTGATGGTACCCTTTGCAGAACACCATGAAATATTGATATATTTAAGTTCAAAATACTGCCTGTGAATTAGCACAAAATTACATATTTAGCTACTTTATGCTTAAATTGCTTAAAAATGTTAAATTTGGGCCAGGCGCGGTGGCTCACACCTGTAATCCCAGCAGTCCGGGAGGCCGAGGCTGGCAGATCGTGAGATCAAGGGTTTGAGACCAGCCTGGACAGTGTGATGAAACCCTGTCTCTACTAAGAATACAAAAATTAGCCAGGCGTGATGGCACGTGCCTATAATCCCAGCCACTTGGGAGGCTCAGGCAGGAGAACTGCTTGAACCTGGGAGGCAGAGGTTGCAGTGAGCTGAGATTGTGCCACTGCACTCCAGCCTGGGTGACAGAGCAAGACTCTGTCTCGGGGAAAAAAAAAAAGTTAAATTTAATTAAACTTACAGATACTAACACATAATATAAAACCACAACCATAAGCCCAAACACCTGTCCATAGAAAAAAGCTGTCAAACTAAGCACGGTCGGCGATGTCTGGGTCCATTAATATTCATTTGTTACTTACTAATTCTTTCTGTCATCTGCTAGCACTGGCCAGTAGACAAGGAATAACAGGTGCCAACAATTTAATAAAAATGTAGAGAGAGAAAACTAAAAGCTGAAGATACTCTATCCATTAACTTAATTTTTCTGGGAATTAGTGTATTTATTCATTCAACAAAGATTGATTGAGCAGCTACTATGTGGCAGGCACCATGCTAAGGAGAGGAGACACGAAGAAGTAAGGTACAGTTCTGTCTTCCAGAGATGTCTAGGAGGGGAGACAGCTGAGAAATGCTAACGAGCAAACAGAAAGTGAGTATTAAGGTGGAAGTGATGCAGTGTCCTCCAGAGCTCTGGGGTTAGAGAGGGCTTCAGAAAGGATGTCATGAGAGGTAAGTTTTTTTTTTTTTTTATTCTGAGAGGCAGTGTCTCACTCTGTTACTCAGGTTAGAGTGCAGTAGTGCGATCATAGCTCACTGTAACCTCAAAACTCCTGGGCTCAAGTGACCTCCTGGGTCAGCCTCCCAACATGCTAGCTTTACACACCTGTGAGAGGTAAGCCTTGAAGATAAACTCAAAGTATCTAAACCAGTGCTTCTCAGACTGTGGGGTTTCACAGAGCGGCAAATTGTCCGTGGAATTGGGGGTAGGGGTTGTCAGGACCAGGAAAAGGTTATCAACTTTTACATTGTGAAATAATGTTTACTGAGAATATCATCCACTATTATACTTTTATACAAGAAAGGACATTTTCATACCAAAAAAAAAAAAAAAAGAAAAAGAAAGAAAATGGACATAATAACAGGCAAAAATGAAGTGTCCTCGAGTTGGTATGAATTTGGCTTTGTGAAGAACTCATCACATTGTCCTTATTTGTCTTGTTTCATGGGGAAGGTGCCACAAGCAGAGTAAAGGGACATGGGCAAAGGTCCTGAGGCATCTGGTCTTCATTTTTTTCCTGGGGCTGAGGTTCTAGCCACCCTGGGTTTGGGGAAGCGGAGCCAACAACCTGTCCCCAGGGCCATATGATCTTCTTTGGCCCTAGGCACTGTGTCTGGGGAAGTAGGAGGAGTGAGCAGAACTTTCACCATAAACAATTCTAAAGATTACATTTTATGACTACTTTGGTATAAGGAAGACTATAATCTTCGACCTCCAAAAGTTTATTATTTTTATTCTGACATTAAAACAAAGTAAAACCTTTTTCTGGACCCCTAAAAGTGTTGTGTGCCTAAGACATGCCCTTTCTAAACTTTAGGCAGCGTGCAGTAGGATGGGGTCCCAAAGTCTTCCTTATCACCATGATCCCCTCCCCATTCTGCCTGTGGAGAAGTCTGCCCCTGCCTGGGGAGCATGGATTGTATTCGAGGAATAAATACTTGAGGAATAAATTCACAAGATGGCCAAATACCACAGAGGTGTGTGCATCTGGAGATGAGCACAGTCAGGACTGGACACTCCAGGGGGCGAAGGGCCACTTGTCAATGGCTGGTAGGTTCTGCTAGCCACAGCCAGCCCCAGGGACAGGAAGCAGCAAGGACCTGCCCTGTCTGGAAACTCTGCCAGATGGCCTAGCATCCCAGGCTTGGTCTGCTCTGCATTTTATCAGCCAGGGCCAGAACCAGACTTTAATAATTCAGAGCTACTTGGGACCCTGTCCCAAAGACTGCCTCTGATGTGGACTTGATTCACTAAGGCTTAACTTTAATCCGTCCTTTTTTGTCCAAGCCTCAGGGGTGTGTGTGTGTGTGTGTGTGTGTGTGTGATGTTCACATGATGGGGAAGAAATAACTGGCGTTTCTTCTCCTTCCTTCTGCTCAAAGGATGTCTTATCTAGGATATGCAGGGCTGGAGGGCAGGGACAACTGTCATTTAAATGCAGGGGCATTTGAGATAACTGGTGGGAAGACAGTGAAGAGAGAAAAGAAGACTGGGAGAGAGAAGGAAAGGGGGAGATGGAGGAGACACGGTAGGAACACACAGCAGGGGACCAGTTAATGTTTTTGAAAGAACCTTGCAATCCTGACAAATATGTGTACTCTGATATGTTATCCTAGGCTCCCCAATTTGGCCTAGGTAGAAGTCGAAAAACAAATGCAGGCTGGGCACGGTGGCTCACACCTGTAATCCCAGGACTTTGGGAGGCTGAGGCAGAAGATGGAACACTTGAGGTCAGGCGTTCAAGACCAGCCTGGCCAACATGGTAGAACCCCGTCTCTACTAAAAATACAAAAATTACTAGCTGGTCATTGTATTGGGCACCTGTAATCCCAGCTACTCAGGAGGCTGAGGCAGGAGAATTGCTTGAACCCAGGAGGTGGAGGTTGCAGTGAGCCAAGATCACACCACTGCACTCCAGCCTGGGAGACAGAATGAGACTGTCTCAAAAAGCAAAACAAGGTCAGGCCCGGTGGCTCACGCCTGTAACCCCAGCACTTTGGGAGGCTGAGGTGGGTGGATCATTTGAGGTCAAGAGTTCGAGACCAGCCTGGGCAACATGGTGAAACCCCATCTCTACTAAAAATACAAAAATTAGCCAGGCATCGTGTTGCGTGCCTGTAATCCCAGCTACTCAGGAGTCTAAGGCAGGAGAATCGCTTCAACCTGGGAGGTGGAGGTTAAAGTGAGCTGAGATCACGCCACTGCACTCCAGCCTGGGCAACAGAGTGAGACTCTGTCTCAAAATAAATAAATAAAAATAACACACTCCTAAAATATGATCACACTAAAATAATTTAGCATTGACGCAATAGCATTCTTTGATATATAGTCCAGCTATCTAAAAATATCTATTTTATAGTATTTTAATAATCCAGGATCCATTCAACTTTACTCATTGAAAACTGATTTTTATATCTTCTTGGTTTCCTTTCATCTAAAAGAAGCTTCCTGCCTCTATTTACTACTTATTTTGTGTTAAGGATACTGGCATGTATTTTAATTCAATTTAATTTTATTTTGAGACAGGGTATCACCCTGCTGTTAAAGCTGGAGTGCGCTGCTGCCTTGACCCCCTGGACTCAAGCCGTTCTCCCACCTCAGCCTCCCGAATAGCTGGGACCGCAGGCCCACACCACCATGCCCAGCTAATTTCTTTGTTTTCTCTAGAGACAGGGTCTCATTATGTTGCCCAGGCTGGTCTTGAACTCCTGAGCTCAAGCAATACTCCTGCCTCAGCCTCCCAAAGCGCTAGGATTACAGGCATGAGCCACTATGCCCGACCAACATTGGCATTATTAGAGTTCACTTGTCTTGTTGAACATCGCACAATCTAGATTTTGCTGATGGTTTCCTCATGATGATATTTAGGCTAAATGTTTGAGGCAAGAACACGCTGCAGGTGATACTATGTGCTTCCTGCTGCACATATCAGGAGGTCCTTCATGTTTACGATGCTCAGTTATTTGGTTAAGGAGATATCCATCACATCTCTCCATTGTAAAGATACCTTCTGACCTTTTTCATTAATAGTCACACTGTGGATGTTAAAACTGTTTTTAGGGGGCAAAATCATCTACTTTTCCTGGAAAAACCGTCTTTTTTCCATTGTCTCATTAAAAACCCCACTGCCATATGGTGTGCTTATGGCTGACACCAGCATCCAGGAGGCTGCTCTTATAGCATGAAGATTCATGATTGTAATCGTTAATAACCATAATATTTCCTAATGTCTTTTAGCATTTTACAGTTTATAGAGCATTTTTGCACATGTTGCAACTTTTGATTTGCCCCAAATTTCCTTTTCATCGTCCAAGAAGTAAGACTGCTTAGAATCATTCACTCGCTCATTCACCCGTCCATTCATCCAGACCGCATGCCAGCCACTGGTCCAGAAGCCAGGGCTTTCATAAATGAATGAGGGGATCAGATCTAGGTGGGGAGACCAACAGGCAATCTCTTCCCAAACAGTGTCACTGCAGCGGTAAGACAAGCTCTGGGGTAGAGAACATGGGGTTGAAAGGAACCAGCTGAAAAGAGAAGCATAGAGAAGTAGAAACTGAGGCTCCAGCCTGCCCTATCCACTGTCACATGAGAAACTCTGTTTCTCTCCCTTTTAAAGCACTGTGAGTTGGGTTTTCTGTTTCCTGCAGCCAAGTACGTCCTGATACTCTCAATGTTCTCGCATTGCAGGTGAGGAAATGAAGGCCCCAGAAGTAAAATGATTTTGCCAAATGACACTCAGCTAGCAAATGCCCGAGATGGTCCTTGATCATGGGTGATTGATTCTAAGTCCCTCACTTGTGTCCTAGGGGAAGAGATAGGAAGAGCCCGTGTTGTCTGAGTCTTGATGAACTCCCTGGCTCTCCTCTTCTGTACACAGTTCAGAGATGGCTAGACAGAAGGAAGATGCCCAGTAACACTTACTGAGGTGCTCTGAGTGCTGGTCACTTCCCCCTTGGTGGCTAAGTGGCGGGCATTTCAGGATACAGAGCACTTTTATTAAGCTTAGCACTATTCACATGGACAGACAGTGGGTGTGCACGTTCAGTCAACCCAAACAGACGAACATACTGTTTGAAGGCCACAAAGTGCACCATGAATAATTCCCTGTAAATACACATTCAATGCCCACACTTCACAGAGACTGATTGAATGTGTAAAAGACTGAAGGGCTCAGGGAACAGGAATTAATGGATGGAAGGAATCTATCGTGGTTGAGGTCAAAGAGTAGGCTCAATGTAGCAGAGAGCCAGGCTCACCAGCCTGCTGTGAATTTGAAGTATAGGGGCAATTAGGCATGAGCTATTTGTAGACAGAAGGAAAAACGGTGAACTAAATGGCTTAGGCTTAGTTCCATGTGCAGGTTGGATGCAGAGGACTGTCATCCTCAATACAGGCTGCAAAATGATGCCAAGGGTCACCCTCATAGAGGGCAGGGCCCAGTGTTGGAAACATTTAAAGTACAACTTCTGAGCTTTAAAAGAGACATTGTATATATAGATCAACAGGAAGGTCAAGAATTCTAAAATCCTGACAGCTAATTGTCCCACTTCACCTTAAGTAATTTTGCTAGAGAATGCTGATGCAGCCTGTATTTGTGCTGTGTATGTGTGCGCATGCGTGTGTTTATGCATATGTGTGTGTGTGTGTGTGTGTGTGTGTGTAGAGGACGTAGTAAAAGGGAAAAAATGTGGCATTTTTGCCAGCATTTGCCTTTTTTTTTTTTTTTGTCTTTTTTTCTTGCTGTTCTCCACCCCTACGATAAGCTGAGCCAGTGTAAGTTACAATTTATTAGCTGGTTGCTATGGGTTACACCAGTGCTCCACAGATATTCCCTTCAGAAATAGTAACATTTAATGTAATGTAAAACAGAACTACTGTATCACCACTTGCTTGGCTTCTGCTGGCTTGCAATATTATATCCTTCCCTGCTGAGCTTGAAGCCTCAGGAAATTAGCTGGTGCCATTATTTTATGATGATGATGGGTGTCTGCCATACCCCCCTTGTTTCATGAAAAAGACAGCCTGCAAACCGAGGGTGTCTGCAGGACCTGGGGTGCCAACTTGCAGTGCCATGCAGTGCCCAGAGACTGTTTGTTTCATCTGCCTGTTCATTATTTAAGGCAGTCTTCTCAAAGCTGAGTCCCTGTGGGCCTGGGGCCAGTTACCATTTCAGGGAGGCTAGTTGTAACTACCAATGAATTTTATTTATTCTGCCATCTGTATAATATTGGTGGCAGGCTGGTGAACAAAAATTTGTGGGCTGGTAAATTTTCAGGATAATTTAACTGTAAGAGTGATTTGAAGGGGAAAGGTTAGAAGATGGTGACCCTGAGTAAAGCCATTCAAGTTAAAATAAACAGAATAGAAGAGAAACGGGTGTTTTCAGGCCACCCACATTCTCTCTTTTCTGCCTGCTCTCTCCATTGCCCACCCACCTAACCACTACCCCTCTCAGAGTACACCTTTTCCTGCCCGTGTGCTCAGTCTCTTCTCTCGCCTGCCCACGGAGGTGCGCTCTCTTTTACAGGCAGGACACTTGGTTGTTCTACAGATGATGCTTCCCTAACAGGGTCCACTAGTGTAGGAGGAGTGCTAGGGTGGTAAACAGAATGTGGACTCTGGAAGATCTAGGTTCAAAGCCTGGCTCTGCCACTTCCTGGTTGTGTGACCTTGGACAAGTTCCTTGACCCTTTGAAGCCTCGGTTTCCATATTATAACATAGGATAACCGTATTTACCTTGAGTGCATATTGTTAAGGATCTGAGGGCGCAATGTCTATGTAATCTCTTAGCACAGTGCCTGGCCCGTCGTGAAAAGTGGTTTTGCCTACTCTCCAATGTGGGATATTTTTGTTCCCTCTTCCTGAGAGACTCTTAGCCAGCTGGTCCTCCTGGGCATCTCCTGCTTTTCATTCAAGACTAGATCAGACACAACCTCTTGTGAAAACAACTTAGCTACTCTCCTGCCTGTCCTCTTTCAAGCCATGTGCCTGCTGCTCTCCGCCGCTGCTGTGGCACCTCTGCATGCCTCTGCTGTAGTGTGTCCATGCTGGATTGTCATTCTCTGTTGAAAAGTCTTCCTCCCACTGAGCTCTGAGCTTCCTCGGGGTTGGCAGCTTGCCTTTCTGATCTCTCTTCCTAGTGCAGTGCCTGTGCACATAAGTTTTCAATGAAGTTTGTTGGGTGTATGAATGAAGTAAAGAAAAAACTAATTCATTAACTCATGTTTACCTACAGTATACCTGGTGGATAAAAGTCATGGCTGTATTCTACAGGGCAGTGGCAACCACCAGGACTAAGGGACAGTGTATGCCATAGTCTCTATCGTTCAAATGCCTTTGGCTGTAAGTAACAAAAGATACAACTCGCAATGGCTTAATAATAAGAAAATTTATTATGCTCCGTAGCAAGAGACCCAGAGGTATGCAAGCTCCAGAGATGGTTAATTTATTTCTTCAGTAATGTCATAGAAGACTCAGTTTCTTCCAACTCCCACCCTAGGTATCTTCATCAGGTTGCATTTTTCTTCACGGTAACTCTCCTCAGAGCGAGAAGTAAGGCACAGCTGTACTAAGCAGATCCAATCCAGATAATATGACAGTGACTGCTTCTCTTTTTATAAAGGGGAAAACCTCTTTTAGAACCCCTGGCCCCACCTAGTAGACTTCTGCTCGTGGTTTTGGTCAGAACTAAGTTATGGGTCCTTTTGAAAAACCAGTTATTAGCACAGGGAAAGAGAATGCTATGAACAGCTTAGGGCAAACACGTGGTCATGAATAGGACATGTTGCCAAGCAGATTGGAGTTATGTTAGGAAGGGAGAAGCGCGGGGATACAGTTATGTTGGATAAGCAGCCACACAGCTTGCTGCTGTGTGCATCTATTCATTCAACAGATGTTATCTATCATATACCCAGCATGGTGCTGGAGGTTGTGGACAGTAGTGAACAAGAGAGACAAGATCCTTCCCCTGCCAGGCCTTCCCCTCACCCCCTACCCTTTGAGATGGAGAGGGTGTCCAGGCCTCCCCGCTTCACCCTCTGAGGTGAGGAGGCATCCAGGACCTCGCATCTCAGCATGGGACTGACGGGCTTGCCCTGACCTCTCGCAGGCATGAACACCGCTGTCTGGGTCGTGACACACATGGGCATTTATGTGGGCGCCAAAGTCTTCCTCATCTATGTAGTAAGGCTGAGGTGAGCTCTGTGTATGTGGGGAGCAGGAGCCTCCTGGGGTGCAGGCTGGGGTCTGGTCTGTGTGGGTCACCCTGGGAGCCTTCAGATGACCCTGGTGGAGCTAATGTTCCAGACGTTCCAGTAAGGAAAGAGACAGTGGCCATGTAAACAAATAAACAAGATCCTTGTAGAGTGCCGTAACTGTCATAAAGAAATCAGCAGAGGCCGGGCGCGGTGGCTCAAGCCTGTAATCCCAGCACTTTGGGAGGCTGAGACGGGCGGATCACGAGGTCAGGAGATCGAGACCATCCTGGCTAACACTGTGAAACCCCGTCTCTACTAAAAAATACAAAAAACTAGCCGGGCGAGGTGGCGGGCGCCTGTAGTCCCAGCTACCCGGGAGGCTGAGGCAGGAGAATGGCGTAAACCTGGGAGGCGAGCTTGCAGTGAGCTGAGATCCGGCCACTGCACTCCAGCCTGGGCGACAGAGCGGGACTCCGTCTCCCTCCAGAAAAGTGAAAAAAAAAAAAAAGAAATCAGCAGAGCAGTGGACAGAGTGTGAACAGGGCCTGCACTGGAGGTGGACATGGAAGGTCCTTCTGAGAAGATAACATTTGATGAAGTAGGGAGCAATAAGTCCGGTACAGATCAAGAGAGAAGACTCCAAGCAGAGCCAACAGCAAGTGCAGAGGCCCCAAGGCAGGAATGAGGTGGCTATGTGGCTGGAGCAAAGTCTGTGCCTAATGACTGATCAAAAGTTGCTTCTGGCACCCAGCCTGGCTCCTGCCCCAAGCTGAAAACAGATCATCAGCAACAACTCTAGCTTCCCAAGCCTCTCCTGCCCAGACTTGCAGCTCCACCCAGGTCAGAGGCACAGCTGCAGGGACCACAGAACAATGGGCTCAGCTCTGTGAAGACAGGAAAAGCCACCATGGTTTTGACAAAGAACCCAGGAATGGCGTTAAAGGCTTCTTTGGGCAGTGTCCAATTTATGTAGCAATTTCCTTGGTCACATCTGCGGAGGTATAAAAAGACAGATATAAGGCAAGGATGGAACTACTTTATGTGTGTTGATATCCCTTCCCCATGGTTCTGTACACCTCAGAGCTCCTGCAGCGTGGCGGGTGATCCCAGTGGCTCCTATTTCACCTGGAGGCAGGACAGTGCTGCTGCCACGTATGGCAGCTCTGCCAGGGCTGGGGAGGCAGAGACTGTAATTCTCAGTTTGGTGTACTCATCCCTACCACTTTTCTGCCACTGAATTTTTGGGTGGGCATAAGTTCACTGGCAGCCTAGGTCCCCAGTCTTACTCCCCTCCAGGCCTCGTAGCTCTTTTTTCCTGCAGTGAAAACCTCTCTGAGGGTTTTAATGATCCTGCCCAGTTCTGGCCTGCCACACCCATCACAGCCTGGTCAGTCCAGAGAGCACTGAGTCCTCCTGCTTCCTCTGTCAGCAGTGACATCAGGCATCTTCCCTAAGCTTCCTCTAGAAACTGGTCCCTTTTCGTCCCTCTTCCAGGTAGCCTTTTCCCCCAAATGTTGTTAATGGGTTCATTTGATATCTTGTTTTCCTTTGAAGCTTTTGTGAAACTCGTGTAGACTCATGGAGCATCCAAATGAGGTAACATCACCATCAGTGCTCCTTCCCTGGCTCACTGCCTCAGGAAACCAACCTGGTAGGTGTTTCTGAGACTCTCAGTGTCTATGGAAGTCCCTGGGGATTTCTCACTCAAATCTGCAGAGTGTTTAGTCTTCCTGGACTTTTGGCTCTAGGCAGTTAGCTTGGAAGTATTGAAGGAGAGTAGCTCCCTGACTCCCATGTGATAATATTATAGGGCCTCAGAGCATGCTTGTTTGGCATTCTAGGGGCTGGGAGATTGGTGAGACACCCCAGATGTCTGCTTGACTTCAGGGTGGCTGATAACAGAAGAGACCACCACCCAAGACCCGGAACCGCAGCTTCCTCTGACTTGCAACTGTGCTGCTGCCTGGGACAGACTCCTTTCTTCTTAAGGTTTAACTTTCTCTTAAGGAGTCCATGTTTGGGTGTTGTCCCTAACCACCCCACCTCCCCCACTCCCTGTCCTAAGTTCTACAGGCACCAGGGACCCCAGCTGTGGGCACAGGGCGGTTCTTTCCCTGGAGCTCCAGAATCCAGGTAGAACCTGGGAAGGGATGGGAAAAGAGGTCATTCCATCATTTGGACAAACCTAAATCTAAATTTAGCCCCAGCCTGCTATAGAATATCAGTATGAAAGAAACTCTGGACGTTATTAGGTCAACTGCTTCATTTTGCAGATGAGAAAACAGAGGTCCGGAGAGGTGAAGTGGTTAGACTAAGAACATGGACCTCATGGCAGAGCTGGACTGACCATATCTCCTGACTTTCAGTCTGGGTCTCCATTCACTGTGCCTTCTGCCCTTGTTGCTTTTGAATTTTATAGAAGGTCCTTTACATTCAAAAACCTCTTCTTTCTGTTCCCCTGCCCACCCTCTACCTCGTAGAACTTCTGATAAGATGCCTAGGCCATGAGTGGCATTCTTAGGCTGTCTTGAGCGTGAAGACACCTTTGTGGCTAGCCTCCTTGAGCGCATATGGGGCATCGACACATATGTATTGAATTAGATTAGGACATAATTTTCCTCCTTTTTTTTTTTTTTTTTTTGAGACAGAATTTCGCTCCTGTTGCCTAGGCTGCAGTGCGATGGCTCAATCTCAGCTCACCGCAACCTCTGCCTCCCAGGTTCAAGCAATTCTACTGCCTCAGCCTCCCAAGTAGCTGGGATTACAGGTGCCTGCCACTATGCCCAGTTAATTTTCTATTTTTAGTGGAGACAGGGTTTCTCCATGTTGGTCAGGCGGGTCTCGAACTTCCTATCTCAGGTGATCTGTCCACCTCAGCCTCCCAAAGTGCTGGGATTACAGGCATGAGTCACCGCACCTAGCCAATTTTCGGTTTTTAAATTCTCCAATAGTATATTAATAGAACTACTGCGAAAATGAAAGTGCATATTTTCCACTTAAATAATTAGGTTAAATCAAGTTAGATTGTTATTTTTCCTGCAGGACTTACAGCTTATAATGGGCTAAAAAGCACTGTGACTGTTGGCCAGGCATGGCGGCTCACGCCTGTAATCCCAGCACTTTGGGAGGCCGAGGCGGGCAGATCATGAGGTCAGGAGATCAAGACCATCCTGCCTAACACGGTGAAACCCCGTCTCTACTAAAAAAAAAAAAAAAAAAAAAAAAATTAGCCGGGAGTGGGTGCCTGTAGTCCCAGCTACTCAGGAGGCTGAGGCAGGAGAACGGCTTGAAGCCGGGAGGCGGAGCTTGCAGTGAACCAATATCGCACCACTGCACTCCAGCCTGGGCGATAGAGCAAGACTCTGTCTCAAAAAAAAAAAAAAGAAAAAAAAAAGCACTGTGACTGTGGCCATTTCACATGAACTCCAGAAAGTGTTCTCCATAACATATTTTGCGAAAAGCTGCACGAAGGTGGATGCATGGAAAATTGAAGGTTTGCCTGATCCTCTACCAGGGAATCCTGGTTCTATGGAGCAGCCAGAGCTATGACTGGTCTCCAGGACAGGAATGTGCCTGCTCCCTGGTGAAAGTGCCTCTGTGTGGCCTCAGGGCCTCTGTGAGGCAAGGCAGAGCTCCTGTTCCTGCATGAGCACACCTGGGGCTTCTGGAGTGGCTGAGACACTTATGCTCCCTGCTTCCTGCTTCCTGGAGCAGAATTTAAGGAAGACTACTGGGCTTTTGCCCCAGGAGACCAGACGAAACAAAACCTCCTTTCAGAGGGGCATTCTCCTGACTTTTTCTTCAAGTGGAATTGTGACTGTAGGTTTGGGTTTAAACATTGAATTTCAATTTTGCACACACACACCAAGAGGCCTCGGGGAAATGGGGGTGTTTGAAATGAACACCAGCCCGAGTCCTCTACCTGCCAAGTGTTCGATTAAGCTGCTTAGGTCTGTTTCCACCATCCTGTCTTTCAAATATTTATGTGGCAGATTATAGGCAAGCTTCAAAGGCAAGGAAATGCAAATCTGTTCTATAAATCATGGAATAACACAGCTGCTGTCTTCCTCAGTGTGACAGCTTACGAATGCCAGCATTTCTGTCTGCAGAAGGGGTGGTGGGAGTGGGCTTCTCGAGTGCAGCCAGGCCTGTGTGCGTGCCTGTGTATGTGTGTGTGTGTATGTGTGCGTGTGTGTGTTGGGAGTAGGGAAGAGAGTAGGGCATACTAATAATATTCGCATTTTTGCAAAACAGCAGTTTTTTTGTTGTTTAAATTTCCCAGCAGTTAAGGAGTTAATTTATTTTGCTAATCTTAAAGAACTGTGGCGGGATAACACCTCACCTGGGATCTGAGGCATCCAGAAAACTAGAGAGGAAAATGGCTTTCGGTTTTGGGGAAATATACCTAGAACGTGAAGTAAGGGGAGAGAAGTCAACAGCAATAACTTTGGAGATTCCAAAATGAATTTAATTTTGTCTAAATGAATAAAAAGGTAATTGTGCATTGCAAATACTTATGCAAATTAAGTTTTGCCCCCAGGGTCTTAACAATCTGCCAGTGAAGCCTCCAGTGTGCCAAAGATTAGACTTTTGTGGGCTCTTTTCAGCTGTTGCCATGAACACATCGATTTGGTACATTGGTGTTCAGTGACCCATTAACATCCACCAAGACCAGCACTGGAGTTTATGGTCCTTGCCCAGCAGCTGGTTTTGGCCTGGTGTCATTCTAAGGAAAAACCTGGGAAAGCTGCAGTCAACAGCGTGCAGGGACCCAAAGGAAGATGCTGTATAAGACAAAATGAGTGGGGATAAGGTTTGCCATGTATTAGTCAGGATTCTGTTGCAAATGACTCAAACTCACTTAGGCAATAGGGGGAATTTTCTGGGTCACTGAAGGGAACATTGAATAACCAAATCATGGGAAAGGAACGAAAGTAGTTGGGCTCGGGAACAGTTGGAACAAAAACTGGAACGCTGCTAGGACTGTCTTCTATCACCTGTCATTACTTTTTCTCTGCGCTGGCTCCTAACATGGCTGCATATTAGGACTAGTAGATTTTGTGCCTAACGACTTTTCCTGTTATAAAGACTGTTTTGCACCTGACAACTTTTGTCTCTGTAGAATCCTATTTTGAATAATCCCAGAGAATAAATTTATGATTGGTTGAGCTGGGATCAGGTGGCCATGCCTGGACCAATCAACTATAGGAAGAGGACAGAAAGTCATATAAAAACATGGCAGCTCTTATGGTAGTCATGTTGATGATGGGTGGCTTTCCTCCCCACCCCCAAAAAAAAATGGAGTGGGGAAGCTTTGGACAGACAATCCAGTAAGCATCTACTATATTCTAGAGAGAGCTGGAAAAAAGACCAAAGAAGGCAAAGAAAGGGGGCCAGAAAAGATGGTGTGATGAATGAGTTGCATGTTGGAATTCATTGACTGACTCCTTGACATTCAGTATTCCATAGGATTCCTTAATGACACTAAATGCTCCTGGTTCTTCTATTTTTCTGATAGCTCTTATTCTGTCTCCTTGATTGTTCTAGAGCCTTCTCTTCTCTGCACTGAGAATCTCCTCAAGATTACAGGCCTTTAGTTATGTATCTTGCCTCTAGAGAAGACAAATAGATAGCTTCTTTCCAACTGCATAAACAGTATTCCCTGTCAGGACCCTCCTCTTACCCTCCAGAAGAAATCTACACTTGGATTTCCTTTAGTCACATTTAATGCCTTTCTGAAAAAGTGTGGCTCCTGAACCAGTCACATGAGAATTACCTGGAAGCTGATTGGAAACACAGAATCTAGGGCCTTATCCCAAAACTGCTGAATCAGAATCTTCATTCTAACAAGATGACCAGGTACTTAGTAAGTCCATTAATTTGGAAAGCACCACTTTAAGCAATTAGAAATGGAACTCATAATCAATCTGCTCTCAGTGGCGAAATAAATGTTTTTTCACAATTTTCCTACCAGGTCAATGGCAACCCTGTCTAGAAACCTAGATTCACAACAACTCTCAAAATTACTTTTCCAATACTTTCTTGTCTTCATTACCTATGTCCAATCTATTACCAATTTCAACCTATTAATTCCACTGTCCAGTAGGTCTGTTTTTCCTAACCATGCCTTCCTCACTTTCTGCAGGCTCTAATAGATGCATTTGCCAGTCAGCCTCCTTATTTAAAAAATGGGTCAAATAATGCTTACAATGCCTACTATACATATTTACATACAATACAAATTTAATGTGTAATTATCTTCATCCTGGTAGGACTGGTTTTCCACTATGGCTTTGTACACAGTTGTAAGGGATATTGCAAATAACATATTATTAACTATAAAGTGCCAAAATCTATGAACAATTTTGATTTTAAATAAATTAGAAGGGATTAAAGATTATTTCTAAAATTATTTTCCCTTATCTGTACTTTAATATGCTATAATGAATAACAGAGAAGGTGGTGGAATAATACCTGGTAGGCCAGGAATTATAGATAGTAGTGTCTTACATATGAGCATCATCTATGATAGAGGTCAGCAAACTCTTTCTGTAAAAGGCCAGATAGGATTTTAGGCCTTCTGGGCCATATGGTCCCTGTTACAACTACTCAACTCTACCATCATAATGAAGAAGCAGCCAGAGGCAATACATTGCACATTGATTACTGTAGCTTTAAAGTAATTATTGATATCAAATTAAGTCCTTCAGTTTTGAACTTCTTTTTCAAAATTGTTTTGGCTAACATAGGTTATTTTCATTTTTTACAAATTTTAGGTTCAGTATAAAAATTGCTTAAAGAAAAAATGTCTGCTGGGATTTTGATTGGGGTTGCATGTAATCTGTAGATCAATGTGATGAGAATTGACAGCATAACAGTATTGAGTTTTCCAATTCACATACGGGTATGTCTCTCCATTTTCCAAAGGTCTTTAATTTCTTTCAGTAGTTTTTTTGTAGTTTTTAGCATAAGTTCTATACATGCTTGATTAAATTAATTCCAAAATACTATCTATTTCTGATGCTATTGTAAATGATGTTTTACATTTTAATGTCTCACTTACTTGTTGCTTGAATACAGAAATACAATTGATTTTTTCTGTTAACTTTGTATTCTACAACCTTACTAAATTCACTTATTAATGTAGCAGCCATTCAGGGTAGACTTGTTAGTATTTTCTAGATAGCAAATTATGTACATGGCTGGGCATGGTGGCTCATGCCTGTGATCTTAGCACTTTGGGAGGCTGAGGTGGGAGGATTGCTTGAGGCCACGAGTTTGAGACCAGCCTGAGCAACACAGCAAGACCCCATCTCTATTAACTAAAAGAAGAAAAGAAAAGAATATTGTGTACTATGTGAATAAAAAAAGTTTAACTTCTGTTTTTCTAATCTATAAGATTTTATTTTATTTTTTAGGTCTTATTTTACTGGTGGGACACCAATATAATGTTGAATAGAAGAGAAAAAACAAACATTCTTGCCTGGATCTCAGTATTAATGGGAAAATGTTGAGTCTTTCAATATTAATTTACAGTATTTGCTCAGATTTTTCAATTTTTCCTTTATTAGGTTAAGATAGTTGTCTTTTATTCCTAGTTTACTGAGTTTTAAAAATCGTAACAAGGCACTGAATTTCATCAGATGATTTTTCTGCATTGTTGTAAATGATCATAGGATTTTTCTTTTTTATTCTGTTAATGTGATGAATGACAATGATTGATTTTCAAATGTTAAATAACCTTGCATGTCTGGAATAAACTCCATTCAGTCATGATGTATTATCATTTTAATTATATTTCTGGATTCTAGTTGCTAATAGTTTGTTAAGAATTTTTTTATTTATCTATGCTATGTTCATAAGGAATTAGACTATAGTTTTAATGTCTTTGTCTGGTTTTGTTATTAGAATAATGGTGACTTCATAAAATGAGTTAGGAAGTATTTCTTCCCCCTCTATTTTCTGAAAGATTTTGCTTAAGACTAGTATTATTTCCTTTTTAGATGTTTGATAGAATTCATTAATATCTAGGCCCAGAGTCCACTTTGTCAGAAGAGTTTAAGTTATAAATCCAATTTATTTAGGCTTAACATAGAATTGATGAGATTTTCTATTTCTTCTTGTGTCAATTTCAGTTATGCATGTTTTCAAAGGAATTATCCATTTCAACTAAACTTTTTAATTGGTTGGCATAAGTGGTTCATAATATCCCCTTTTTATTTTTTAATGTCTATAAGACTTATAATGCTGTCCCTTCTTTTATTATTAATATTTATATTTGTGTTTTTCCTTTTTTTTCTTTATCTGTCTTGCTGGTAGTTTATTTTTTATTTTTAGGGATTGTTTTCTCTTTAATGGAAAACAAAGCTTATTTTGAGGATTTTTTCATTCATCAAACATTAGGTTGGAATTGATGACTGTCATAGTGTTGGGAGCGTGCTGGGAGAGGGACTACAAAAAGCAGAAGATAGTTTTTACTTTCTTTTTTAAAATTTTTTAAATTTTACTTTAAGTTCTGGGATACAAGTGCAGAACACGTAGGTTTGTTACATAGGTATATGTGTACCAGGGTGGTTTGCTTCACCTGTCAACCCGTCATCTAGGTTTTAAGCCCCTTATGCATAAGCTATTTGTCCTAATGCTCTCCCTCCCCTTGCCCCCCATCCCCCCGACTGGCCTCAGTGAGTATTGTTCTCCTTCCTGTGTCCATGTGTTCTCATTGTTCAACTCCCACTTATGAGTGAGAACGTGCGGTGTTTGCTTTTCTGTTCCTGTGTTAGTTTTACTGAGGATGATGGCTTCCAGTTTCATCCATGTCCCTGCAAAGGACATTAATCTCATTCCTTTTTATCACTTCATAGTATTCCATAGTGTATATGTACCACATTTTCTTTATCCAGTCTATCACTGATGGGCATTTGGGTTGGTTGGTTCCATGTCTTTGCTATTGTAAATAGTGCTGCAATAAACATGTGTACATGTGTCTTTATAGTAGAATGATTGGTATTCCTTTGGGTATATACCCAGTAATGGGATTGCTGGGTCAAATGGTATTTCTGGTTCTAGATCCTTCAGGAATTGTCACACTGTCTTCCACAATGTTTTAAGTAATTTGTGTTCCCAACAGGGTAAAAGCATTCCTATTTCTCCACAGCCTCACCAGCATCTATTGTTTCTTGACTTTTTAATAATCACCATTCTGACTGGCATGAGATGGTATCGCATTGTGGTTTTGATTTGCATTTCTCTAATGATCAGTGATGTTGAACTTTTTAAATATTTTTTTTTTTGCCACATAAAGGTCTTCTTTTAAGAAGAGTCTGTTCATATCCTTTGCCCACTAGAAGTTTATTTTCTTCATTGAATTTTTTTTTCAAAGAATGAACGTTTGGATTTATCAGTTTTCTTTGCTATTTGCATATTTTCTATTGTACTAATTTCCTTTTTTATGTTTGTTATTTCCTTTCGTCTATTTACTGAAGTTTATTTTGCTGTTTTTTTCCAGTTTCATAAGGTAGAAGCTTAGAGCATTGATTTTTAAACTTTTTTCTTCTAATGTAAGCATTAAAGTTGTTAATTTCTGTCTAGATACTTCTTTAACTGTATCCACATATTTCTTTCTTTCTTTCTATCTATCTATCTATCTATCTATCTATCTATCTATCTATCTATCTATCTATCTATATCTATCCAATCTATTTAGTTCAATGTATTTTCTAATTTCCCAAAATATTTTCTGACCTTATCCATAGGTTATTTTAAAGTTCATTGATTAATTTTCAAATATTTGTGGATTTTATAGATTTTTTCTTCTTGTTTTTTAATGTAGTTCCATTGTGGTCTGGTCAGAGAACATACTCTGTATAGGGTTTGAATATCTTTAAATTTATTGAAACATATTTTATGGCCAATTATGTGCCCTCTGTGTCCTCTAAGATAAATGTTCTATTTTCACTTACAAGGAGTGTGTGTTTCATAGTTGGCTGTGTGGAGTATTCCATAAATATCAATTAAGTTTGATTGTTTGATGGTGTTGTTCAAGACCTCCATATACTTTCTAACTTTTGTGCCCTTTTGTTCTATCAACTACTGAGAGAGGGGTATTAAAAATCTCAGACTATACTTTTGTATTTGTGTGTTTTTTCTTTCAGTTCTGTCAGTTTTTTTCTTCGTGTATTTTCAAACTTTGTTATTAGGTGCACATACATTGACTATTGTAAATATTCTTGATCAATTGACTCTTCTTTATGATGAAATATTTCCCTTTAATCTGGAAATATTTCTTATCATGAAGTCTACTTTGTCTGATATCAAAGTAGCCACTCTAGCTTTATAATTAATATTTGCCTGGTATATCTTCTTCTGTTCTTTAACTTTTACCTATATGTATCTTTGTATTAAAAAACTAAGCCTTGTAGAAAACAAATAGTTGGATGTTGCTTTTCTCCCAGGTATAATAGTATCTCTTAATACATGATTTTGGTCCTATTATACTTTTCTACCAAGTATAATAGTATCTTTTAATAGATGATTTTGGTCCATTTTACCTAATACAATTCTTAATGTGGCTGTGTTAAATCAATTAACTATTGACTTATCGGTTTCATTTTTTCTTTGCTTTTGTTTTCCTTTCTCTCTCCCTTTTTTGAATTAAAAAATTTATTATTTCATTTTATTTTCACTATTGTCTTCTTAGCTATAACTTTTTTAATAGTTTGTTCTAGGGTTGATATAATATGCCTTTTATTAATTTTTTTCTTCTATAATGTAGAATCTGCCTTTAAATCTGCCTAGTGGGCTTTTTGTTTTAGATATTGGGGTTTTTTTTAGCTTTAGATGGCTGATTTGTTTCTTTTTCTGTTGTTTTTGTTTTTGTTTTTGTTTTTTGAGATGTTGTTGCCCAGGCCGGAGTGCAATGGTGTGATCTTGGCTCACTGCAACCTCCGCCTCCCAGGTTCAAGCGATTCTTCTGCCTCAGTCTCCCAAGTAGCTGGGATTATAGGCACCCGCCACCATACCTGGCTATTTTTTTCTATTTTTAGTAGAGACGGGGTTTTACTATGTTGGCCAGGCTGGTCTTGAACGCCTGACCTCAGGTGATCCACCTGCCTCGGCCTCCCAAAGTTCTGGGATTACAGGCATGAGCCACTGCACCTGGCCTGTTTCTTTTAATGATTTCCATTTACTTATTTATTATGTTCGTGTTTTCCCTTAATTGCTTGAACAAATCTATAATGGTTGTTTTAACGTCCTTGTTTGCTAATTCCATCTTTGTCATTTCTAGATCTGCTTCTATTGTCTGATTTTCCCTTTCGTTATGGGTTACATTTCTTGTTTATGGCATGTCTAATAATTTTGACTGGATTCTGGCTATTGTGAATATTCCATTGTTAGCCTAAACTTTCTTGTGTTTCTTTACAAATTATTGATTTTTGCTCTTGCAATAGATTAAATTAATTTCAGATCAGCTTTATCCCTTTGAGGCTTTTTCAGAAAGAGTCTAGAGTATCTTTTGCTCTAGGACTAGTTTAGCCCTACTAGTAAGACATACTCTTTCCAGGATTTCACCTGAATGCAGCAAGTACTCAATGAGGTCTTTCCATTCTGGCTGAGCTGAACTCAAATATCTCCCAGTCCTGTGCAAGCTCTGGTAGTTGCTCAGTTTATAGTTCTCCGTAATTTATCTTTCCTTAATCATTATTATTTTCCAGGGTTTATGGAGTTTCACCTTAAACATGTGCATCTTATTATTTAGCCAAAGATTCAAGAGGATCCTCTGCAGATTTCTGGAACTTATTCTGTGTTGCTCTTTCATTCTGCTACTGTGTCTCACAAGTTCCATCCAGATGCCTCAGCCTTCCTGAACTCCAGTGTCTGACTTTTTGAGTCATACACTGATTGAATTCCCCTTTCCTGCAACTGGTCCAGAAAATGCATTGACATAAAAGGCTAGGGCTATGGTAGGGTTCACCTCACTTGTTTCTCTTCTCTCTGAGATCTCATGCCTGAAATGCCTGTTGTTCAATAACCGAAAATAACTATTTCAGATATTAATATTTTTGTTTAATTTTCTAGTTGCTGACACTTGGTGGACTAGATGTGCACTAGTTACTTCGTTCTGATCATAAACAGTCTTATTAAAATTTAATTTTATGCTGTTTTTCATGAACACTCCTTTCCAGTCAATTTTTGGCTGATCCCTGTATACAATTTGATGTTCTTCAGTGTATTCAGACCTTTCAGGCCTTCCTCAAATGCATTTTCCCCTTTCTTTCTATGCCTTACTCCATACAAAAGCTATTTCAAACTCACCTTTTCCAGAAAACCTCCTTATTCACCTGCCCTTTGTTGTAATTTGTACTTCGTTTCTACTACATTAAGTTGCACTTTTGGCCTTGTAGTTTTGTTAAGTTTTTGGCAGTTATTTTATGTGTGACTGTTTTGCTGATGATTATAGGCAGAAGCTTATAAATAGAAAAAGCCTGTCTTTCATTTATTCCCTTTGTTGCAAACCCACCTAAATTCAACTGGCTGTTCCCAAGGTAAATATTGGTGACCCTCTATAGTTTGGTGGAGAGGCATTGTATTATGAAACAAACGAAGCTAAATATCAGAGCTCTCATGTGATGGACCACTTCCAAGGCCCTGGGAGGGTCCCCAGCCATCTATTTACATGGTAGATGGTTTTATAAATTTTGCAAAGGACAGATTTGAACCACAATGGAATAAGGCACTCTCTCTTTCCATTATGAATTACTTTCAGCCAGTCTCCCCTTTCAGGTGGTGGGGAGTGACTGTAAGCATTTGGGGGATCTAGTTAAGGAAAGTTGAGTTGGTGATACATTTAGCTGAGGTTTAGTGGGAGGTATTTATGTGGTTTGCAGACATTTCCATGTATAGTTAACTTATTCCTAGCTGTCCTGTGCAGGAATATTCTTACCACCCACGGGGCAAACCTACCGAGTGATATAACAGGAAGATACAGAACCAGAGCACCTATGAACGTGAACCTGTGCTATGGCACCCAGCACTGGATCCTTACAGGGAGAGGGGAAGAAACAAGGTTTTAATTGTACGAAGCCAGAAACTAATCTCTGGAAGTGTCTTTCCATCAAGACGTAAACACTTCTAAGTGGAGGATTCTGTTCTCATCCATTTCTAGTAAAGGACATTCTGTCAGGAGTGTGCTTTATGTGCAGTGTATACAATTATAAACACTCCGTGATGTTTTCTTTTGTGAAGATATTATGCAAAACTAAATTCATCAGAATTTTTCTGTTTATAGTGCACAACCTTGTGGAAGAACTACAAAGAGTGAACTTGTCTATTGAAGTTGCATGTTTTATGAATCTTAAAAATTAACATGGAAAAAATTTTGATCAACCAAGTTAGAGGAAGCACTAAATTATTTTATTCTCTCTATAGAAAGTATTACAACATGGTGGTGACATGAAGAGACCATCAAGGAGGATGCAGCAAAAAAGTAAGAAAATGAGCCTGGCGCGGTGGCTCACGCCTGTAATCCCAGCACTTTGGGAGGCCGAGGCGGGCGGATCATGAGGTCAGGAGATTGAGAACATCCTGGCTAACATGGTGAAACCCCATCTCTACTAAAAATACCAAAAAAATTAGGTGGGCGTGGTGGCGGGCGCCTGTAGTCCCAGCTACTCGGGAGGCTGAGGCAGGAGAATGGCGTAAACCCGGGAGGCGGAGCTTGCAGTGAGCCGAGATCGCGCCACTGCACTCCAGCCTGGGGTTCAGAGCGAGACTCCCATCTCAAAAAAAAAAAAGTAAGAAAATGCATTACCCAGCCATATCAACCATTAATTAATAGAAATATTATGTCATTTGGGGGATTTTTGTGGTATTTGTAAACTTTTCAATATTTGAAGTCATTGGCCGGGCACAGTGGCTCACGCCTGTAATCCCAGCACTTTGGGAGGGCACAGCAGGTGAATCACCTGAGGTGAGGAGTTCAAGATCAGCCGCCAACATGGTGAAACCCCGTCTCTACTAAAAATACAAAAATTATCCAGGCATGGTGGTGCATGCCTATAATTCCAGCTACTCAGGAGGCTAAGGCAGGTGAATCGCTTGAACCCTGGAGGCAGAGGTTGCAGTGAGCTGAGATCACGCCATTGCACTCCAGCCTGGGAGACAAAGCGAGACTCCATCTCAAAAAAAAAAAAAAAAAAAAATTGAAGTCATTTTTTTCTCATTCTGTATTCATTTTCATCGCTAATTTTGTGTTTATAATTTTTAATACTTCTTTTTGAGAGAAGACCCTGAAGGTATGTAAGTCTCAGGCCTCACAAAAGTTGGATTCAACCTTGAGTAGGTGAGGATATTGGCTCTTCCCCCTGCTTAACCTTGTTATCGGGTGATATGGTTTGGCTGTGTCCCCACCCAAATCTCATCTTGAATTGCAGCTCCCATAATTCCCACATGTTGTGGGAGGGACGTGGTGGGAGATAACTGAATCATGGGGTGGTTCCACCATACTGTTCTCGTGGTAGTAAATACGTCTCATAAGATCTGATGATTTTATAAGGGGTTTCCCCTTTCACTTGGCTCTATTTTCTGTGTTGTCTGCTACTTTGGTAAATATTAACTAACCATCCCTGGAGTACGCATTCCCAATTACAGCAAGTGATCATCCCTTGGGTGCAGATTACATCTAAATAACATATACAAGCAAATCACACTGCCAATGCTGAAGCATTTCAAAGTAAATTCGGACATAAACAAAGTAAACAGAGAATATAACTTACCTGTCTCTTCTATTACAGTTGCCTTTTCATTGAGTCCTGTGGAGCTTAGGTTCCTGTGGAGGGTAGCAGAAGAGAAACTTCAATTACAGCATATATGGTCTGATCTGTTCTACATATTAAAGTTCATACTATTTTCTTTGTGATAAATGAAGGGTGTTCTGCTGCATCTGAAACTCTGAAAACCATTGCTCTAGCACTAACCACCTGTCTCTATAACAGGTATCCACTCAAAGTTACAATGAAAGCCCAAAGATGTGCTTGAGTTAGCTTATGTCAATGAAAATGCTGCTAGAGACTTGGTGTCGATCTGCTGAGCTGCGTGTGAAAACTACAACGTAATCTGCTCCTCCTCTCCCTCTCTCTTTTCACCACCGTTGTTGTCAATATCTATTCCTTCCACATTTTACCCAAGAAAACTTAGTATACTGGGGTCACATTCTCCATAACCAAGTTGCCAAACAGAAAGACTTCTGGAATAGAAGACGTCTCCTAACTTGGGGAAGAGCGCTTAGAGGGGAAGAGATGAGAGATGGTCAGAGCGAGGATGTATTTAGTCTTGGTCTGCAGTGGACGTTTATTATCTGCCAAGACCCCTTCTTTCTGGCATGGACATCCTTTCACTTAGGAACATCCCCCCAGTGATGAGGCTCTATAAGGGCTTCTCTCATTTTCCCCTGGACTGTGAGATGACCTAATACTCCAAGATACTAACCAGGTGTTTTCTTTCTTTCTTTTCTTTTCTTTTTTTCTTTTTTTTTTTTTTTGAGACGGAGTCTCGCTCTGTGGCCCAGGCTGAAGTGCAGTGGCGCGATCTCGGCTCACTGCAAGCTCCGCCTCCCGGGTTTACACCATTCTCCTGCCTCAGCCTCCCGAGTAGCTGGGACTACAGGCGCCCGCCATCTCGCCCGGCTAGTTTTTTGTATTTTTTAATAGAGACGGGGTTTCACCACGTAGGCCAGGATGGTCTCGATCTCCTGACCTCGTGATCCACCCGTCTCGGCCTCCCAAAGTGCTGGGATTACAGGCTTCAGCCACAGCACCCGGCCCTTTCTTTTCTTTTCTTTTTTTTTTTCTTCAGATGGAGTTTTGCTCTTGTTGCCCAGGCTGGAGTGCAATGGTGCAACCTCAGCTCACTGCAACCTCTGCCTCCCAGGTTCAAGCAATTCTCCTGCCTCAGCCTCCCAAGTAGCTGGGATCACAGGCATGTGCCACCACGCCTGGCTAATTTTGTATTTTTAGTAGAGACGGGGTTTCTCCATGTTGGTCAAGCTGGTCTCGAACTCCCCACCTCAGGTGACCCGCCCACCTCTGCCTCCCAAAGTGCTGGGATTACAGGTGTGAGCCACTGTGCTTGGCCTAACCAGGTGCTTTCAAAGGTGTTTTGAACCAAGAAGCAAGCCCTGCCCTGCTGGACGCAAAGCTGGGAACATGTGAGATGGGAACTGCTGGCATCCCTGCCTCCAGCACTGAGAGGAAAGCCAGCCAGAGAGCATAGAGTTGCCTGCAGCAAGCAGGAAAAAAGGGTGAGGACAGAGTGTCCCGAGAGCCTCCAGCTTCTGGTTCTGGTGGCCACTGATGTCCAACCCTGTTTCTGCCCTTCTTGTTTTGGTTACAGGAGCCCACAAATCCTCTCTATCATTGGTGCTTATTAGAATTGAATTTCTGTCATTTTTTTAAAACCAAGAATGTACAAAACAATGCACTGGCTACGGCAGCGAAATTTTAGAGCCTGATAAAAGAAAAGAAATAGAAACCACAAGAAGAATGGAGGAAATCTCCAGTAAGTCACAGGAAATAAAATAACCAGGGAAAATAAAACTTTGCAGTCTTGGGTGTCTACAGAGGTGGTACTGAAACAAGTGACCTTGAGATCACAGCTCAGGAAAGCCCATGTGACTGTGCTGGTTCTCTGAGCCCAGGGAGGTGGGATGGCAGCAATGGAACAGCATTCCTTTCTCAAAAGACAGACCTGGGAGGTAGTGGAGTGGAGGAGACCATGGAAGATGAGAGCTCCTGCATGAGAATCCACAAACCATGAGTAGAGAGAGTAATGGAGAAGATAAGGAGAGAGAGGGAAGGGGGACTGTGGCCTGAACATGAGGTTGTGCAGCCAGATGTAAGGCCTGGAAGCCACGCTCCTGAGAATCACAGTGCACATGCTAGGTTGGGGCAGAGAGCCACATGCAGCTCACTGGCAGGCAGAATCAGGGGCTGGAGGCATAGAAAGCCAAGAGCCAGGCAGCAGCAACTGGCTGACCCTGGTAGGCAGTTCCAGGAGTGGGCACGTCTAGGCGCAGGGACTGGAAGCAAAATAGATTGACTCAGGAGTAGACAAATATGGGTTCAAGGTCAATCAAAGAGCAGAAACTAGGTGACACAAGTGAGTCAAATCTAGAAAGAGAATTGTAAAAGTGGGCAGACACAGGTAGAGGGAGGGCCTAGGAACAGACGCTAGAAACCAGAAGGGGTCTGCTGGCGTGGATGGACAAGGGACAGGAGCTAACAGGCACAAAGATGCGCATGGAATTTCACCACATGGCTGTCTGCTGCTGAGCTGTGGAGCTGTGGCTTTTCTTCCTGCTTGTCCACAAGTGGGTGGCTCTGCCCTTGGGGTTCAAAGGCATGAGCAGGCCTTCTGATGACACATTTGACAACGCTGGCACAGAGGCAAGATCGAGTGGGGATAGCTGGGAATTTCCTTCTCCTAGACCCTGGGTGTCTGATAAATTTTCCTCATGTTGACAATTTCGTCTTTCATAGTTTAAAGAAAGAAATGAGAGGGACTGCTACCCTGCACCTAAGCACGGGGGTCATGCTCTGCAGAAGTGGAAGTGACAGGGACCCTGAGAGGAGCCATCTTTTGCAAAGTTGGTGGCATCCAGGGCTCAGGCAGAACCCATTCTGAAAGCAGGGTTCAGACGTGTTTGGAAAAGAGACTCTCAATGAGAAGACAGTTCAAGAGGAAAGGGAGGCTAATTGGGGCTAATTGTATTTTGTTAACAGACGATAGCAAGAAGGCAGAACTCAGGCTGTGTGTGGTGGCTCACTGCTGTAATCCCAGCATTTTGGGAGGCCGAGGCAGGTGAATCACCTTAGGTCAGGAGTTCAAGACCAGCCTGGCCAACACAGCAAAATTCTTTCTCTACTAAAAATACAAAAAAATTAGCTGAGTGTGGTGATGTACGCCTGTAATCCCCGCTACTCAGGAGGCTGAGGCAGGAGAATTGCTTGAACCTGAGAGATAGAGGTTGCAGTGAGCCGAGATCACGCCACTGCACTCCAGCCTGGGCAACAGAGTGAGACTCTGTCTCAAAACAAACAGGCAGAACTCCTCAAATTGTACTTTACTTCCCAATTCTCAGTCAAGAAGACCCATCTTCAGACTGGAAAGGGCAGAATTAGTGCTGGTTAGTGGGAACCAAAGCCATATATAATTGCTCTGAGCAGACTTCACACACCCATTAAATACCCCTGCAGAATTTAGCGCTTGCAAAGGGTTCCTCAGATATTTCTGAGATTCCCCCTGGGTGATGGGCTGTGAATGCTTGTTCACCACCCCAAATCATTCCCTGATGCTGATGACACTCAGGAGACGGACCCTCTGCAGGACATAGCTAGCCAGCTCTGCTGCTGCCACCACCTGGGATGAGGGATGCTGGGTTTCCCTTTGCCTTCCATCCTAAGCACAGGACACAGCATTCCCTGAGTCCCCAGAGCACAATGCTCTCCCTAATATACCAGCTGCACAAGCGCAGGAATTTTTGCACCCCACTCACACCTCCACCTATGTAACCCCAAGGTCTAGAACAATTTTTGGTAGACAGTAGGAGCTCAGTAAATCTCTGACTTTTAACGAGTGTTTAGTAAACAATCAAAAGTGAAAGAAAGGGCTGGGCAAGGTGGCTCATGCCTGTAATCCCAACACTTTGGGAAAACAAGGGGAGAGGATTGCTTGAGCCTGGGAGTTCGAGACCAGCCTGGGCAACATAGCGAGATGCTATCTCTATTTTACTTTTTAAAAAGTGAAAGAAAGAACAAGGCAGAGAATAACTAACAACAATTAAAAGATGTTGTGAATTTCAGGATCCTCAGACTCAGATTTAGAAATGCCCAGTGATGACAATGTTAACCCACCTTAAGCAGTCTGATGGCTTGGCATGCAGAATATGTCTTTGTGGGCAGAAAAAGCTTCTCTGGGCTGAAAAAAATAGAAAAATGTGTCCCCTCTCCCCACCCACAAGGCAGGCAGATACCTTAGAAGACAGAGATCCCACTTGGTGGGCAGGTCCTCGTCAGGTAAGGGTTTGGTTAGTAGGTTGTACCTTTGTGTCGAAAAAAAAAGACATGCCTTTCTCCCAGCAAGGGCAGCCTCCAGCAGGGTGCACAGCTTGGCCGCACTCTGTTGGACAAAGCTGCACTGTCTTCCTACAGGGCTCCTATCCTGTCATGTGGTGTGAGCCAGCACAACTGCACACAGCCTAAGTGCCCTCAAATCAGGTCTATTCTGCCTGGAATCCCAGCCCCACCCCTCCCAAGACCCAGAAAGGGGAAGGGATTCTCAGGCTGTCTCCCTGCACTTATTTCCTACCCAACACCTGCTCCTCCCTGGTGCCCAATGATGGGACATCTACTCCCCCAGGAAACCCGGCCCTAACTCCAGGCCTATGATCTCATCCTGTGGCACCCAGTACAACAGTCCCATCAGAACACAATAGTCTCAAGGGCTTTGGGGTCATTATACTTCAATAATGCCACTTGAAGGGCAGAAACTGTCCATTGAACGCAGTTCTCTTTTATAGGCTGTCTTCTAGGGAGAGGTGAATATTCTGCCTGAATGTCCTTCTGTAGTCCTCTGGGCTGGCCGCTCTTGCAAACAATTGCTCTCACAAAAAACACTCTCCACTCTGCAAGGATAAGCAAACGCTGTAATTCACTACATTCCTACCGAGTTAAGAAATATTTCACTCCTTCCTGGAAAGCAAGAAAATTATAGAGACTTAGCTCTGGCTTGACCATATTCAAAAACATACACGACCAAAACAAAACGTTTATCATCCAAACCTAAAATCATCATCCAGAATAATGACGACTTTATAATTGTTCCAAAGAGCACACTGGGCACTTGTTCCAGGCATATGTGTGTAACAAAAAGACCCATGAAGTGTGACCCAAGGGCTGACTGTCCAGATGAATTCTGTGATGGTTAATATTAGGTGTCGACTTGATGGGATTGAGGGATGCCTAGATGGCTGGTGAAGCACTTTTCCTGGGTGTGTCTGTGAGGGTGTTTCTAGAGAAGACTGACATATGAGTCAGTGGACTGGGAGAGGAAGACCCGCCTTCATTGTGGATGGGCACTGTCTGGTCGGCTGCCAGCACGGCAGAACAAAGCAGGCAGAAGAAAGCAGGCAGAAGGGGCATGCAGCTTGCTGGGGCTTTCTCTTTCTCTCTCCATTCCAGAGCAGGCCGTCTTTTCTCCTTCTGCCTTTGGGCATCTGACTCCAGGTTATTCAGCTTTTGCACTCTGGGACTTGTACCAGTGGCCTCTGGGGTGCTCTCAGCCCTTCAGTCTCAGACTGGGAGCTGCACTGTCAGCTTTCCTGGTTTTGAGGCTTAGGGCTTGGACTGAGACACACTACCTGTTTTTCTCATTCCCCAGCTTGCAAGCCCTACTGTGGGACTTTGCCTTAGTAATTGTGTGAGCCAATTCTCCCTAATAAACTCATATATATATACACACACGTATACAATTACTCAAGGTTCTCCAGAGGGACAGAACCAATAGGATACATGTATATATGTGTGTATATATACACAAACGTATACAATCCTATATATATGTATAGGATGCATGTGTATATATATACACATATATGTGTGTGTATATATATATATATATACACACACATATGTATATGTATCCTATATGTATGTATCCTATTGGTTCTGTCCCTCTGGAGAACCCTGAGTAATTCACCATCTTCTTTCTGAACAAAAATTAATGCTGGTTTGAATGGCAGTTTCTTCCAGATTCTACCCATATGGTTCTTAAAGACAATGATAGGGTCCAGGATAAAAAAGTTGTTAAAGGAATGTAAAAGAGCTTCATGCAATTGGAGGTGGTGTCAAGTTTCTTGGCCCGAAAACATTTTACCCTTGGGTGCTAAGAGATCTTGCAAATGTGTTGCTTAGTTCTATCAATGATCTCTGTGGGACTGTAGTGAGCAAAACTGGTGCCATAGCACTGGACCCAGGCAAACGTCTTAAGTGCAAGAAATAGAAGGTGAGTTCTGGAGATTACAGAACAGCAAATGACCTAGATTCTGGGTCATATTTACAAATAAATTGTTTAAAGAGAATTTATGAGCACCTACACAAGGAAGTAGTGATTACCAGTGTAACTAAAATGCAGGTTAGTTGCTCGCTGCATGTGGAGTCCAGTTAACAAGAGCAAGGTCTGATACAAAAAAAAAAAGCGAATTGATTCCAAAGTTAGCTTGGGGAAGGGGCACAAAGGGTCCTACTTTAAAATGTGCTGCTTCACTTTGGGAACAGAAAGCAGGGATTTTTATAGGGTAAGGGAGGAAATGAGCAAGGGCAGGGGTCCCCCTCTTAGCGTGGTGTTGAGTTGGCACCTTCCTGGGCAGAAGTAAGTTGAAAAAGTGGCCAAGCGGGTGTGCTGTCGATTTGCCCTCCTGGTGGATGGAAGTCCTGAGGCAACCCTGGGAAGATGGAAGTTCTGAGGCAACCTTTGGAAGGGAAAGTTCCTTGGTGGGTGTGCTTTGGTTTGCAAATCGACCGTCAGCTCTCAAGGAGAAATCTGTCTTGGAGCATACAGTTAGAAAAACTTGCCCTGTAGGGAATGTCGGGTGACGGGGAGGAGAATGGTTATATTTGCATTTCTGAAAGGCTAAGGGAGCCAGGGAAATGAGAAAAGAAGAGAGAGAGAAGGAAAAAAACAAACCACCTCTAGAAAAACAGGGGTGCTGGGTTATACTAGGAACTGGTATAGATTCACCCATAATGTTAAAGGCAAAGTAACCACTTTTCCTTTTTGAGAGGACTGTTCAACTCAGCAGACTATGAGGTAGTGTGTGTGTTTCAAGGAAGAGAACAAGGCTTGCACTCCATTTCTGACTTTTTAAATTAGAGGTTGTACATCCATGGCTTGTGGTTTCTTGTGTTTTATTTGGCTCTGCCCAGCACTTGTGACACTTTTAATTCAGTTGCTAACATTTAAAAACAGGGAGTGGGGAAAATCCTATTCTTGTGCCCAGTTATCCGTTACCCTCCCTTTGTTGCCTATGGGAGAGGTGTATGTCCTTTCCCTACTCCCTCAGGCCTGGACAGGGGGCTTGCTTTGGCTAACAGGATGTAAGCAGAAGTGATCTGTGCCGCCTGGTGAGCAGTGGCTTGAAGAAGCACCACATGGGTCTGCGGGCCCTCTTCTCCCTCGGTCGCAAAACAGTGTGTTCAGGATGGGTCTGCTTTACAGCTGGATCCTGGAACAAGAAGACATGCAGAGCAGTGCCACAGCTGCTGACAACATGAGCAGAAATGAACTTTTTTTTTCAATCTTATTGTAAATGGATTTTTTTTTTTTTTTTTTTTTCTGAGCACAGGGGACTTTATTGGTGGTACATGACAAGGTGGGGCTCCCTAGGCTCCTCCCTTTTCAGGAGATCTGCATGGAAACTGTGAGGCGGGAAGATTCTCAGTGTAGTGGGGGACTGAGTGCAGCAGAAACTCCCCAGCAGTGAGGGCCTCTCTCTTCCTCTCATGCTGTCACTGGGGCTGGTGGTCTGGGGATCTTACTCCTTGGAGGCCGTGTGGGCCATGAGGTCCACCACCCTGTTGCTGTAGCCAAATTCATTGTCATACCCGGAAATAAGCTTGACAAAGTGGTCATTGAGGGCAATGCCAGCCCCAGCATCAAAGATGGAGGAGTGGGTGTCGCTGCTGAAGTTGGAGGAGACAAGCCTGGTGCTTAGTGTCTTGTTTTTCTAAGACCACCAGAGCGAGCACAAAAGAACCAGCAAGTAGGCACAGGTCAGGAGCAAAACTGCTAGTTTATTTTGGTAACCTAAGGTGTGCGGGAGAAGTCTGTCGGCCTCCGGCGAAGGAGGCCGGCAGAGTCCCCCCGTGGGCCCCTCGGACGGACTTCCCACAGTCCCGACATCCCGACAGGACTGGGAAGCTGGGAAGTCCGCCGGGCTGTGAGAAGGCCGCGTGGCTCAATGGCGGAGAGCGGCTTTTCTAGGAGTGGGAGGGCAATAGGTGGGGCATGGGCGTGTCAGGGGCGTTCCGCAGGTGCGACCAGGTAAATCTTGGTCTCTTCGGATTGACGTCACCTGGCGCATGCCCAGTTGGTCTGCACCTTCCCGGGCTCCGGCTGCATTTTCGCACGCGCGGGAAAAGTTGGGAGGGGGGGATGAAGAATCCGGATGTGCACCATCTTGCCTCCATTCGTCCAAACAGTCCAACCTTTTATTGATAATAGTGATAAAGGGGTGCTGTGGTCTGTCTGGCTACTTCCTGCTGTTAAGGGGCGTTGCTAAGGTCGGGGCCCATGGTTGGTATTTGGACGCACGGATGAAAAATAAAATAAGGCACAGTATTAGTATAGGAATGAGGAATGGAAGCATTTGTTGGAATATGGGCAAAACCCAGAAGGAAGGTCCCGGCAAGGTTGGGGCGTATGAGATAGTTAAGAAAATTTAGTAAGTTTGAGGCGAGTGGGGGAAAGCCAAACTGATTTCCACTGATTGCTTTCGGTAGGGGCCCTTTTTAGTTGGGAATGAGGAATGAGTGCGCAAAGTACTTGTTGGCCAGGCAGCAATTAAGGATTGGAGTTTTTCGTGGAGTGGATGGCTTTCCACTTACTCCTACTACAGAGATATTGGATGGAAGGCTAGGTCCAGAGAAGGACGGCAAAACAGAATAGATAGCCTCGCTGTTGATTAAAAAATGGTCTTACCCGCTACCAGGAGAGTTACCCACGGCTCGGCGAGGGTGGTGGGGGTCCCCGAGTCTCGGCACCTTCAGTTGTCATTGTCCAGATGTAGGAGCTGGAAGGAGCTCCCAGGATCCTGGGAAAGGGGGTCACGTAGAGGCGCGGCACCTGTTCTCAGGGTGGGGCAATCAGACTTCCAGTTTCCTCCCTGCTGGCAAGGTGGACGAGGGTTAGGACATTCACTGGCCTAATGTCCCGATGCCTTGCACTTATAGCAAGGCTGCGTTGGGACTCGGGGACCTTGCGGACACCTGTTGGCATAGTGTCCTGCCTTGCCGCACTTATAGCACGCAGGCTCCTTTCATGGCCTTGGAGTCTGTGGGGTATGTGCTCTCTGGTCTGGGGTTATGACTGGGCTGTAAAGCCGCTGCTAGGAGCTGGGCCTTCTGTTTAAGGCAAGCTTGCCGTCTCCTCTCTGGAGTTATAGACCTTAAAGGCTAATTTAACCAGGTCTTGTATTGGTGTCTGAGGACCATCCTCTACCTTTTGAAGTTTTTTACGAATGTCAGGAGCTGATTGAGAAATGAAATAAGACGCCAAAATGGTGGCCCCTCTGGGGGAGGCCAGATCTAACTGGGTATATTGGGTTAGAACCTCAGTCAGTTTAGGGTAGAGGTTAGGATAACCTGGAGGTCATGCCAAGTTAAGTCATAGGACTGACAAAGGTATCTAAATTCCTTTATGTATATGGTAGGATTAGCTGAGAAATCACCTAAACGCTTCTCAATTTTGGAAAGATCGGCCAATGAAAAAGGGACATGTACTCTGACTACCCCCTCCGCCCCAGCCACCTCTCGCAAAGGTGCTAACACTGTAGGAGGGTGTGGGCAGAGATAGGGGACTCAAGACAGCCAGTTGGGGGCCCCGAAGGAGGCACGGGACCGAGTGGATTACTAGTAGATAAGGAGGAGGAAGGAGGAGTCTGGATGGGGGGAGGAGGAGGAGTCTGGGCAGGAAGGGAGGGTGTGGGGAGAGCGGGGAGAGAAGGAGTATAGGGACGAGAGCCTAAGGCCCAAAAGCCTTGTATGTAAATTTCAGACCACTTGCCTAGCTGCTGGCAGAAATTGCTGAGGTCAATCACGCCACAGTGGAAAGGAAAATTAACTGCTTCCTCCTAAGGTCTTGTTCAAGCTGTAAGGTTTTTAAATTGGCTAGGAGGCACCCTAAGGGGGTGCTCTTTGGAAATTTGGACTGGGGGTTTCCCATTTGTTTCCTCTTTACTTACACACAATGGACACAATGGAAATGGAAGTGGATCTCTGCCTGGCTTCAAAGCGTCCTTTGGAACCAGCAGAGACAAACTGGAGGCTCATGGAGCCAAAGTGGAGATTACCTTCAGGCGGACGTCTCCGTCCTGAACGGGTCTCTGAGCCACATGGTGGCTCCAAATGGACCTCGGACCTGCACAGGATTTTGGCCAAGGGACACAATGGACACAATGGAAATGGAAGTGGATCTCTGCCTGGCTTCAAAGCCTCCTTTGGAACCAGCAGAGACAGACTGGAGGCTCTTGAAGCCAAAGTGGAGAGTACCTTCAGGCGGACGTCTCCGTCCTGCAAGGGTCTCCCAAGCTACTTGGTGGCTCAAAATGGACCTCGGACCTGTGCAGGATTTTGGCCGAGGGTGGTAAAGAGGAGACAAGGGCACTTACCCCAGAGAGGCCGTGAGAGTGAGTGAAGCGGGTCTCAGGTCCTGGTCCGTCGGCGGCGTGGAACGAGGAGGAGGAGGCTCCCCGGACCCTGGGGGCCCTGAGGAGGGGTCTCCTCCCGGGTTCGGCACCATCTGTCTTGTTTTTCTAAGACCACCAGAGCGAGCACAAAAGAACCAGCAAGTAGGCAAAGGTCAGGCGCAAAACTGCAAGTTTATTTTAGTAACCCAAGGTGTGGAGAAGAAGTCTGTCGGCCTCCGGCAAAGAAGGCCGGCAGAGTTCCCCTCCCCCAAGCTCTCGGACGGAGTTCCGACAGTTCCGACAGCAATGAGAAACTGGGAAGTCCGCATGGCTCAATGGCGGAGAGCGGCTTTTCTAGGAGTGGGAGGGCAATAGGTGGGGCGTGGGCGTGTCAGGGGCGTTCTGCAGGTGCGACCAGGTAAATCTTGGTCTCTTCGGATTGACGTCACCTGGCGCATGCCCAGTTGGTCTGCACCTTCCTGGGCGCCGGCTGCATTTTCGCGCGCACGGGAAAAGTTGGGAGGGGGGATGAAGAACCCGGATGTGCACCATCTTGCCTCCGTTCGTCCAAACACTTAGGGTAGCCCAGGTTGCCCTTGGGGGGGCCCTCGGATGCTGCTTCACCACCTTCTTGATGTCATCATATGTGGCAGGTTTTTCCAGACAGCAGGTCAGGTTCATGACCAACACGTTGTCACTGGGGACTCGGAAGGCCATGCCAGTGAGCTTCCCATTCAGCTCAGGGACGACCTTGCCCACAGACTTGGCAGTGCCAGTAGAGGCAGGGACAATGTTCTGGAGAGCACCGCAGCCATCACAACACAGTTTCCCGGAGGGGTCATCCACAGTCTTCTGAGTGGCAGTGATGGTGTGGACTGTGGTCATGAGTCCCTCCACAGTACCAAAGTTGTCATGGATGACCTTGGCCTGGGGCGCTAAGAAGTTGACAGCACAGGGTGCATTGCTGGCTATCTTGGAGCTGTTGTCCTACTTCTCATGGTTCAGGCCCATCATGAACATGGGGGTGTCATGCGCGTCCGTGTGAAAAGACCACCAAACAGACTTTGTGTGAGCAATAAACCTTTTTAATCACCTGAGTGCAGGCGGGCTGAGTCTGAAAAGAGAGTCAGTGAAGGGAGATAAGGGTGGGGCTGTTTTATAGGATTTGGATAGGTAAAGGAAAATTTACAGTCAAAGGGGGGTTGTTCTCTGGTGGGCAGGAGTGGGGGTTACAAGGTGCTCAGTGGGGGAGCTTTTTGAGCCAGGATGAGCCAGGAAAAGGAACTTCACAAGGTAATATCATCGCTTAAGGCAAGGACCAGCCATTTTCACTTCTTTTGTGGTGGAATGTCATTGGTTAAGGCGAGGCAGGGCATTTGCACTTCTTTTGTGATTCTTCAGTTACTTCAGGCCATCTGGGCATATACCTGCAAGTCACAGGGGATGTGATGGCTTGGCTTGGGCTCAGAGGCCTGATAGGGGGCATCAGCAGAGGGGACAGAGATGATGACCCCTTTGGCTCCCCGCTGCAAATGAGCACCAGCCTTCTCCATGATGGTGAAGACGCCAGTGGACTTCACAACATACTCAGCACCAGCATCACCCCATTTGATTTTGGTGGAATCCAGCTCCTAGATGATGGTGATGGGATTTCTATTGATGACAAGCTTCCTGTTCTCAGCTTTGACAGTGCCGTGGAATTCGCCATGGGTGGAATCATACTGGAACATGTAGACCATGTAGTTGAGGTCAATGAAGGGGTCCTGGATGGCGACAATATCCACTTTGCCAGAGTTAAAAGCAGCCCTGGTGACCAGACACCCAATACAGCCAAACCCATTTGACTCCAGGCTTCAGCTTCACCATGATGTCTTAGGGATGCAGCTGGCGCTGCACGAGAAGATGCAGCTGTCTGTTGAATGGGAGGAGCAGACAGCCGGGATTTTCTTAATTGCTTTTTTGTCCCCCGCCCGAGATGGAGTCTTGCTCTGCCACCCAGGCTGGAGTTCAGTGGTGTGATCTCGGCTCATTGCAACTCCCACCTCCCCGGTTCAAGCAATTCTCTTGCCTCAGCCTCCTGAGTAGCTGGGATTACAAGCATGCACCACTACCATGCCAGGCTAATTTTTGTATTTTTAGTAGAGATGGGGTTTCACTATGTTGGCCAGGCTGGTCTCAAACTCTTGACCTTGTGATCTGCCCACCTTGACCTCCCAAAGTGCTGGGATTACAGGTGTTAGCCACCGCTCCTGGCCCTCTTAATTGTTTTTTAAGAAAATTTGTTGTTAGTGTATAGAAACGCTACTGAGTTTTGTATGTTGATTTTGTACTTGAAACTTTGAAAAATTTGTTTATCAATTCTAATGATTTTTGGCAGAGTCTTTAGGATTTTCTCTATGTAAGACCGGATTGCCAGCCAATAGAGGCAATTTTACATCTTCCTTTCCTATTTGGATGCCTTTTGTATCTTTTCCTTGCCTAACTGCTCTGGCTAGAACTTCTAGCACTATGTTGAACACAAGTGTCAGGAGTGACGTCCTTGCCTTATTCCTGAGCTTAGAAGAAAAACTCTCAGCTTTTCACCATTGAGTGTGATGTTAGCTATAGCCTTGTCATATGTGGCCTTTATTGTGTTGAGGTACATTTATTCTGTTGAGAGTTTTAATCATGAAAAGATGTTGAATTTTTTTTTTTTTTTTTTTTTTTTTTTGAGACGGAGTCTCGCTCTGTCACCCGGGCTGGAGTGCAGTGGCCGGATCTCAGCTCACTGCAAGCTCCGCCTCCCAGGTTTATGCCATTCTCCTGCCTCAGCCTCCCGAGTAGCTGGGACTACAGGCACCAGCCACCTCGCCCGGCTAGCTTTTTGTATTTTTTAGTAGAGACGGGGTTTCACCGTGTTAGCCAGGATGTTCTCGAACTCCTGACCTTGTGATCCGCCCGTCTCGGCCTCCCAAAGAGCTGGGATTACAGGCTTGAGCCACCGCACCCGGCCAAGATGTTGAATTTTATCAAAATTTTTTTTCTGTATCGAGATGATGGTTTTTGCCCTTCATTCTGTTAATATGGTGTATCACATTTATTGATTTGTGTATGTTGAACCATCTTTGCACCCCAGGGGTAAATCTCATTTGACCATGGTGATCATGATCCTTTTATGTGCTGTTGAATCCAATTTGCTAGTATTTTGTTGACAATTTTTACATCTATGTTCATCAGGGATATTGGCCTGTAATTTTATTTTCTTGTAGTGTCCTTGTCTGGCTTTAATACCAGGGTAAAGGCAGGCTTGAAAAATGAATTTGAAAGTATTCCCTCTGCTTCAGTTTTTTGGAAAAGTTTGAGAAGAATTGATATTTTTCTTCTTTAAATATTAGGTAGAATTCAGCTATAAAGCCATCTATTCTTAGGCTGTTCTTTGATGGGGAGCTTTTTATTACTGATTCAATCCCCTTACTAATTATTGATCTATTCAGATTTTCTATTTCTTCATGATTCAGTTTGGTAGGTTGTATGTGTCTAGAAATGTATCCATTTCATCTAGATTGGATTTCAAAAAAATCCAATTTTTTGGCAAATAATTGTTCATAGTCATTTCTTATGAACCTCTGTATTTCTGTAGCACCAGAAATACAAACTAAATAGTTTCTACACAGCAAAGGAACCAACTAACAGAATAAAGAGGCAACCCATAAACAGGGAGAAAATATTTGCAAACAATTCATCTGTTAAGGAGTTAATATCAAAAACACACAAGGAATTCAAACAACTCAACAACAAGAAGACAATCCAATATTTTAAGTGGGAAAAGGACCTGAGCAGACATTTCTCAACAGGAGACGTACAAATGGCCAACAGCAGGGAAATGCAAATTAAAACCTCAATGAGATATCACTTCACACCTGTTTCTAACAGGCTATTATAAGAAAGACAAAAAAGAAATGTTGGTGAGGATGTGGAAAAAAAAGGAACCCTTGTACACTGACTGTGGAAATGTAAATTAGTACAGCCATTATGGAAAACAATATGGAGCTTTCTCAAAAAACAGAAATTAGAATGACCAGATGACCCAGTAGTCCAACTTCTGGGTATATATCCAAAGAAATTGAAATCAGTCTGTTGAAGATATATCTGCACTCTCCTTCTCACTGCAGTATCATTCACAATAACCAAGACATGGAATCAATCTAAGTGTCTATCAACTAGTGAATGGATAAAGAATATGTGGTATGTATACACAATATACACAATAGAATACTATTCAGTCTTTGAAAAGAAGGAAATTCTGTCATTTGTGACAACATGGGCGAACCTGGATAATATAATGCTAAATGAAATAAAACAGGCACAGAAAAGCACATACAGCATGATCTCACTTATATGTGGAATCTAAAAAAGTCGAATTTCTGGAAGTAGAGAGTAGAACGGTGGCTACAAAAGGCTGAGGAGTACAGTGGGGTGGGGAGTAAGTAGTGTTGATCAAAGGGTACAAAGTTTCAATTATACAAGAGGAAGATATTTTAAGACGGTCTCAGCATGGCACAGTGTGGTGACCATAGTTAGTAATAATATATTATAGACTTCAAAATTGCTGAAAGAGTAGACTTTAAATGTTCTCGTTATGAAAGATGATAAGTATGTGAGGTGGCAGATATGTTAATTAGCTTAATATAGTCATTCCACAATATATACATGTATCAAAGCATCACATTGAACCCTAGCCCTTCTAAGCTTCTAACTGAAATCTCCATGCCACTCATGTATAACAAGAGCCACAGGAGGCCGGGCGCGGTGGCTCAAGCCTGTAATCGCAGCACTTTGGGAGGCCGAGACAGGCGGATCACGAGGTCAGGAGATCGAGACCATCCTGGCTAACATGGTGAAACCCCGTCTCTACTAAAAAATACAAAAAACTAGCTGGGCGAGGTGGCGGGCGCCTGTAGTCCCAGCTACTGGGGAGGCTGAGGCAGGAGAATGGCGTAAACCCGGGAGGCAGAGCTTGCAATGAGCTGAGATCCGGCCACTGCACTCCAGCCTGGGTGACAGAGCGAGACTCTGTCTCAAGAAAAAAAAAAAAAAAAAAAAAAAAGAGCCACAGGGAACCTGTAAAAGCCAGTTATGGGCACTTGTTTCAGACATTTGTTCAAATATTTGACATGATTTGCAAAGTTCTGTTTGACTTGGCCTCTGTTCTCAACCTCACTCATATACCCACCTCCTTGTACTTCTCACTCCAGCCACCCAGAACATCTGTAAACTCCTTGAATGCAGAATGTTCTCTCATAGCACAGGAGCTTTGCACAAACCATTTGAGAAACAAGGGCTATCTTGAATCTTGACCTTCTCCCAGTTTTTATGACTCATTGTTGGAAGCCAGACCCCTAGAGTTCACCCACTGCTCAGCTCCAGGTATTTTTTACATACCCTGAGAGACCCCACTCTATCCTTTCTGTCATTCCTGGAATTCTCAACAAGTGCCACATGGGTGGGTGAGCTCAGGGAAAATTATCAAGAGTTCTGCTGCTGTGTAGACACTGCCACATGGAAGCTACCAAGCATCTGGGAGTAAACCAAGAGTCTCGGAAGATTGTCCATTTGGGTAGCTACAGATACCCATTCCTGACATCTCCCCTGTCTTCCTTGGCCTCTCCTGGGAAGGATGTACCCTAATCAGCTGAAATGCAGCTGATTCTCCTGGAGAATGCTAACCCCAATCAGCTGAAATGCAGCTGCCTTGTCTATACACCCTGAATGTCCCCTCTCTGGCCACCCCTCAGATGCTTAGGCCCTAGATACTTCGTTTAAAACATGATTGACCTGGTACCTGGGCCTCCCAAATATCCTCCCTTTTAGTTGGACCTCAAGGTCCTTGGCCCATGCCTCAGCACTGGCTTGTGGTAATAGTTCATCGGGGCTCCATCATCCCTATAGGAACCCCTCTGGATGGTGAAAAAAGGCAGAACATGAAGCCCAATCAGGGTTTCAAGATGTCATTGCATGAAACCTTTGCCTTCTCCTGGAGTCCAAGGTTTTAGGAAACCAGATCTAGATGGCACCCACCCCCTCACTTGGCACAGGGAGAAAGGAAGTGAAAACAGCTTCCTAGGCTCCCATGGCTAGAGCCAGGCCACATGGTTTGCATTGTCTCACAACAATTTGGTGCTGAGTTCCTGGACCATCCCTAGGACATCTTGATATATTTGCCTCACCTGGCCTCTAATCTCACATCCATGCCAATCTTTTTTACAGGCTGCTGCCAGAAAGAGCCTCATAAAATGAACATCTGATTGTGCCATCGGCCTGCTTGAACCTCTCTTGCTTGGTTCCCATTGCTTTCATCGTACAGTTAAAACTTGCTAGTATAACAAACAAGTCTCTTCATGATCTGGGCCCCACAGGCCTGTCTGCCGTCCCCTCCCTTCCCTGTCACCTTCCTCTAGGTTCACGCTCTATCATACTGCTCAGGGCTCCCCCAACCCACCAGGCTGTGGAACTTTACCTGCTCTTCCTGATTCCAGGAGCGCCTCTTCTGGATTCTCCTTCTTGCCGAGTCCTCCTAGGGATTGTCTAGCTTTCCCTGACCCAGAGGCGAATCATGATGCTCATCCATGAGCCTCAGAGATCCCTGCAGAACACACGGTCGTGCTCCCAGTGTGTGCCACCTGTTTCCCAGTCTCATACCTCCATGGACTTGCAGCACCTTGACAGTTGGGGCCCCCCATGCCTGGTGCATGTATTGTCTCTGGCATCAAATAATACTTAATATTAAAAACTGCAAAACAAAATCACCCCACTTGTGTCATTCTGCTTTCTTCTCTCCTCTCTACCGCCTACCCTAAACCTTGCTATTTTCCCCATTCATCCATGTGTACATAATCAGAAAGACAGCCAGATTGCTGGTCTGTTCACTCATTTCTTTACGTGTCCATCAAACATTTATGGCACCCCCACACTGTGACAGCCACCATACTAAGTGGTGGGGGCATGTGGAAATACCCCGACCAGATGGCAGCCTTCATGGAACTTCCATTCTAATGGAGGGAGAAAGACAGCAAACAACTCAGGCACGGAGCCACGAGCTAGTAAAGTCTATGCCAAGCGATGTGTACTAAACAGAAAAGGAAAAGAGGGTCAGGCAGAGAGGAATGCTGGGGCGGGTGAGCTGCTATTTTATCTGGGGTAACCTGGGGAAATTGCTCGGATAAGATGCTATCAGAACAGAGACCTGAGGAAGTGGAAAGTCATGCAGGTATTTGCAGAAGAGCATTTCAGGCAAAGGGAACAGCAGGAACAAAGGCCCTATGTGAGTTACAATACTACTAACTGTCATAACAAACACATCCCCAAACTTCACAATAAGAGCACAGCACAGTAAATGTTTATTTCTTGCTCATGCTGCAGTTCAACATGATGTTGCTGGTTGATGGACAGCAGTCTTCATTTGGGTCCAGACATCCAAACAACTTCCATCTTGTGACTTTCTCATTTCCAAGGGTCCAAAACTCCTCCCCAGTAAGTGGGCAGATGGGGAGTAGAGAAGGCACAGATGGTTCTTAAGACACCCCCTCCTCACACCCCCAGTAGAAGTGACAAGCACCACTTCACGTCATGTTCCGCTGGGGAGAATCAGTCCTCAGCCACACCTGAATGCTGAGGCATCTCTCTGGGCAGCTGCCTCCAGCAGCAAGGTCACACTATGATGGGCATTTTTGGTGGTAAGTGAGCCACCTCTGCCTCTGAGTGGAGACAGTGCCTGTCAGTTCAAGCTCAGCAAGAAGGCTAGGATGGCTGGAGAAGCTGATATAGGGCCTTGCAGGCCACTTGAAGGCCTTTGGATTTTACTCTCTATGAAATGGGAAGCACTTGAAGGGCCTTGAGTAAGGGAGTGACATGAAATGACTTATGTTTCAAAGGGGTGCACTCTAGCTGTGCTGAGGAGAATAGACTGCAGGAAGCCAGAAGGTAGACAGCTAGGCAGAAGGAAGGTAGGGCTGTCATGCAGGGGAGAGATGGTCAACTGGACCAGGTGAGAGGGAAAGGTCAGTGCCAGCCCTCCTACAGAGATAGGGCTGAGACCTCTAATTTAGTCCAACTCCTACCTTCTAAGCCAGGGGTCAATACACTTTGGAAAGGGTCATCTATTAAGTACTTTAGGCTTTGGAGGCCATATGGTGTCTGCTGCAACTACTCACCTTTACTGTTGTCTCATGAAAGCAGCCATAAATCATGAGCATGACAGTGTTCCAATAAAACTTTATTAACAAAAACAGATGGTCAACTGCAAAGTTTGCTGATTCCTGTTAAACCAATCACAAATGGTGCTGGTCTTCTCTCATCACACATTTCTAGTCAAGGCATCAGTGGTGGCCACAGAAAACAGCTGAGAACTCTGGACTTTGTCACTGCTTGAAGTTTGTGCGCCAGCCACTCCCAGTGAACTGAATTTCTTGTAGTAACACTTGTGGCACAAGAATGAATCACAGCTTCCCACTATCTTTGAGCAAGTTCTCTCTTGACAAGGGAAATTTGTCTATAACTAAATACCTTTATTATGTGTAATTAAGGCAGCAACTGAGAAAAGATGCAAATGTGTTCTGAAAAACCTTACTTTGCAGCAGCTAAGAGCTTTGCAACCTTTTAAAAGTGCAGGTTTAAACTGAAACACATTTGGCATGTGCTGAAATAGGGCAAGTAGATAACAGCTAAAGAACAGAACTAAAAGATAAGAGGGTTTTGTGTTCAGGACTTCATGCCATCTAGTGCTCACCCTGTGAGCTGAGCTGACTGCAGACACCAGGGAACACCCTCCCCACCAAGCCTGCTGTGCCCTCCACAATGGTCCCTTGCTCCAGAGTGAAAAGTATCGTCGCAGCAGAAATATCACAAGCGGCCACTTTCACCTTTGGTTGGTATTTGTTTTTTCAGAATTTCTTCTGTCTCTTTGTATGGCTGGGCTATATAATATATCAAGAAAAGGCAGCTAGAAAACAGGAAAAGAGGCTAGGGCAAGAAAAAATTTTCTCATCATCCCATTTGTGATGATGAATGAAAATCAATAATGATCCATTCCTCTGGCACAGCATTGTCCAATAGAACTTTCTGTGATGTTGTAAATGTTCTATAGCTTTGCTGCCCAAGATGGTAACCACGAGCCACAAATAATGAAATAATGAAAAAAAAAATAAAGTTATTTTTTTCTTCCGTTGTTCTTGTGTTCTATGTGTTCCACGGCTACTGAGCTCTTGAAATGTAAGCAGCATGGTTGAAGAGCTGAATTTTAAATTTGGCTTTGCTTTAATTAATTTAAATCTAAGGGTATATAGCTACATGGGACCAGTGACCCTGTATGGGACAGCACAGCTGCAGTGGGTTGGTTAAGATCTTGGGCTTAGGCTGGGCGCAGTGGCTCAAGCCTATAATCCCAGCACTTTGGGAGGCCGAGACGGGTGGATCATGAGGTCAGGAGATCGAGACCATCCTGGCTAACATGGTGAAACTCCGTCTCTACTAAAAAAAATACAAAAAAACTAGCTGGGCGTGGTGGCGGGCGCCTGTAGTCCCAGCTACTCAGGAGGCTGAGGCAGGAGAATGGCGTAAACCCGGGAGGCGGAGCTTGCAGTGAGCTGAGATCCGGTCACTGCACTCCAGCCCGGGCGACAGAGCGAGACTCCGTCTCAAAAAAAAAAAAAAAAAAAAAAAAAAAGATCCTGGGCTCAGAAGTCAGATAAACACAGGTTTCCATCCTGGTCCCCACTCACTAACTGTGATCAGGCAAGTTACGGTCACTTATCCTTAGCTCCCTCATTTTCAGGACGGGCACAATTGTGCCTACCTCATGGAGCATTTGTGAGGATGAGGTAAGAGGGTGGAGATAAAGCACTTCACACAGTGCCTGGCAGAAGGTTAATGCTCAATAAATATTCAGTGTGCGGTTATTTCCTAGGAAGCTCCTCAAAGAGCTCGTACCACCCTCTAGACATTGCAGAGAGGTGGTGCTAAAGCCTCAGTGCTGGTGTCTTCCCTGGAAACTTCCCTCATCCTAAGTGATATCACATAAAGTCAACTCAGGGGAGGGACAGAGTTGGAGCAAAGGGAGAGTCAAAGGCCACTAAATCAAACTTCTCACTATCTCTGAAACTTCCCTGGGGAGGCGAAGACTGCTAGTTGCTCACTCAATATTTGAATGACCATGTGCCCTAATAAAAGACCACAACACCCAGGCTATCTTACAGTTAAGGGTGGTCAATAAGATGCAAGCAGACATTGTTAAATCTAAATGTAGATCTCAGGACTTCCAGGAAGTCTTAAGAGGGGTCAGACAGTTTACATGTTCTCTCTTGTCTTTTTTCCCTTCACCTTTCCTCCTACTTCCCTCCAGCAGCCTTAAGGAAGTGTCTTGGAGGATGGGAGCCCTGTAATACTAATGATGGCAGAGCAAAAATAAAAGAGGCCCGGGCTCATGGCCACCATGAAATCACGGTACCAACCTGGGCCTACCCACCTTCAGATTTCTTTTATGTAAAAGAAACCACTTGTCTTGGTCTGTTTTGTACTGCTATAACAGAATACCTGAGACTGGTAATTTATAAAGAACAGAGATTTATTTCTTACAATTCTAAAGCCTGGGAAGTCCAAGGTACAGGGGCCTCCATCTGGTGAGGGGCTTCTTGCTGTGATATCCCATGGTGGAAGGTGGAAGGGCAAGAGAGCATGGACACCAGAGAGACCAGGAAGCTGTCCAAACTTATCCTTTTATCCAGGAACACACTCCTGTGAGAAAAGCACTAATCTATTCACGAGGGCAGAGCCTCTTAAAAATCCCACCTCCCAGTAATGTTGGTTTGGGGATTCAGTTTCTAACACATGAACTTTGTGGGACACATTCAAACCAATAGGACCTCCATACCATGTTTAGGGCATTATTACTTTTGTTTTCTCTTATGTGTAGCAGCTATGAACTAGCTATTTCTAAGCAGTGATTAATTCTGCAAGTCCAGATTATTATGACATATATTCAATGAAAGAAAGGGCTTGAGAAAATCAGTCCAGTCTTTATTCCTTCATCCTGCCTGCAGGGGGCGTCTAAGTCTGTGAACAACATTAGAGATCGCCTGTTATAGTCAATCTTTTTTTTTTTTAATCTTTAAACCTGTTCATTATTTTTTCTTCCATTGATCTCGTGTTCCAAAATATGTTTCTCTACTATCAGTTAAGTTCTATTGTTTTTTTGGTCATGAAAAACGTTTAACAAGCTGGATGTGGTGGTACATGCCTATAGTCCTAGTCCTAGCTACTTGGGAGACTGAGTCAGGAGGACTGCTTGAATCCAGGAGTTTGAGGCTGTAGTGAGCTATGATTGCATCATTGCACTCCAGCCTAGACAATAAAGTGAGACCCTGTCTCAATAAAATAAACAAAAAACAAACATTTAACAACCATAGTGGATTTTGTTTTGTTTCATTTTGTGGGCTGGCCAGCAGCTGATCTCCTTCTTATATTTGGGGAATTCTAATAAAATAGAGTTTTTGATGGCCTTATACTTGTTGTCCCTGCCCTTCAGCAGCTGGGCAAGAGCATACAAGACTTAAGATTTGCCAACTCGGCTAGGTGCGGCGGCTAATGCCTGTAATCCCAGCACTTTGGGAGGCCGAGGTGGGCGGATCACCTGAGGTCGGGAGTTTGAGACCAGCCTGACCAACATGGAGAAATCTCCTCTCTACCAAAAATACAAAATTAGCCGAAATGGTGGTGCATGCCTCCCAGTTACTCGGGAGGCTGAGGCAGGAGAATCCCTTGAACCCTGGAAGCGGAGGTTGCAGTGAGCCGAGATGGCGCCATTGCACTCCAGCCTGCACAATAAGAGCAAAACTCTGTCTAAAAAAAAAAAAAAAAAAAAGATTTGCCAACTGGATGGTCTCAACCTGGGACTTTGCATCTGGAGCAAGTAACATAAAGCAGCAACCATGGTTTGGAATGCAGTCTGCTGGGTAGTGGCATCTCATGTCCTGGTGGTTCCCGTGGGTCAGTGTCTGGTGTCCAGTGGCATCCCAACCATGCCACTTCTGTGGTGTGACCTTGGCTGAGCTCCTCATTGTTCAGCTTTTCCTGGCTACTGCCCATGTCCAGAGTCTAGTCCTCCTGCCTTTTCGTTTGCTCTGGAGCTGGCAGACATTTTCCTGAAGCAATTATTTTCTGCTTAAGTCAACTAGACTTAGTTTCTATTGCATGCAGCCAAGAATCTTGACGGATATACATGCTAAGCAACATGATTTCATCTACGATACCCACAGAGTTGACATCATTCAACCAGAGCAAGAGACAGTGTTCACATTAGCCAACATAGCTTTAACTGGCAACACACACACTTTCTTTTGAGCTTTTAAAAACATTGCTCCATGTCTATCATCATAGACCCCCAAGGAGAAGGCACCCCAGCCTCCTGGAAACCACTGATATCATTGCATATCCTAATATTACAGATGAGAAAATAGAATCTCAGAGAGTTGAAGTGAATTCCTCGATGTGTCAGGCTATAGAAAGAACTTCCATGAGGGTCATTAGCCATTCATTCATACATTACTCTTGGCCTGTGGCCATGACGTCTCAAGGAACTCAGAGTCAGGTAGGAGAGATGGGTGATTCTTGGGGAAACAAAAAGGATTCAAATAACACGGAAGTGAGCAGGTTAGGATATTCAGAAAGAGAGATTTAAATGATAATGAAAACAGAAGGGATATAACTTAAGCTTCAAGAACTCAAGCATAGTGGTAAAAGCAGGGACACAGCAAGATGGCCACGAACACTGCAGATGTTCACCTCTGCAGATGAGAAAGTCAGCCCAGACAAGATGGGGTTCTGGAGGCGTGAATCCTAGAAGTTTGGTAGAAAGCTGCCACAGCCAGACGGTAACGTCAATATACGCTTGTGTTCTCCTTTAAGAACATGTGATGCAAAAACATCTGAACTTGCAAAATAGATTTTTGAGGCTATTATTGTCTTTAAAAAGGACTCTTCACTTAAAAATAAGAAGACATCTATTGTTTAAGTTGCACTAATTTTTTCTTAGCTTATTTATTGTCTGCAACAACATATTGAGAGGAGGCATTTTTATCCCCATTTCATGGATTAGAAACTAGGGCTCAAGTAGATTAAGTCGCCAGTAAAGATCACGCAGCTTGTAAGAAGAAGACCCAAAGGTCCTGTGTTTTCTGTTCTACCAACCCAACCCCCACAGAGTGACTTTAAATAATGAACATTTGAAATGCATTTGGAAGGCACTTCTAATTGAAGAGACTCAATTTACAAAGATTAGATTTGCACACAATTTTGAGAACACATCCATCGCACAAAGCATTATGCAACAATATAAGGATAAATGCCGTGGATCGCATGCAAAAAAGAGGAAAATAATAGAGGAAGCGCAGTTAATTAATGCAGTAGGAGCTGAAACACTACAGGAGCAGATGAACATACACTCCCAGAATATGATACAATAAGCGGCTTCATTAGGAAGACAATTTATGTGGTCGGAAAGATGATAGCAAGAGAAAGAGGAAAATGTAAAAACAAATTAGTCTACTAGAAAACACTGATTTGAAGATATTTTATAATGATTGATTTGTAAGAAATCTCTCTGCAATAAACATCAGTGGAACCCTTGCTTTTAGAGGTCTTAAAAAATAGGTCAGTATCTCTGGGTTAGACAGGTTTAGGTGTGATTTTCCTCTGCAAGGAAACAAACCAGCTGGGTGTTTTCAAAGGCTCCCTTTAGTTTATGATTCTAAGGTTCCACTTATGGGAGCTTTCTATGACAGTCATTTTTTAAAGCTGGTTAACTCGTGGCTTTATTTTTCTTCCCCCTCTAAATTCCCCGCAGGGCTTTAACTAAATCAGACCACATTTGGAGTTCTGTGTTGCTTTCTGGGCACCACATTTTAAAAGGGACGTTGACCTACTCTCCCTCCAGAGAATGGAACCAAGACAAATGAATGGAAGTTGCTCAGAGATAAATTTCAATTCAATACAAGAAAATCCTATCTCCTTCTATCAGAATCCTCTGACAATGGAACCGGCTGCTTTTTGAGACAGTTTGCTCCTAGGACTGGAAACACTGAAGCAGAGGGTATTTGAACTACTGTCAAAACTGCTCTGGAAAAGATTATTTTTTAACTAAGTTTCCTCCCAATTTCAACACTTTATGATTGATTGATCATGTAACTCTTGAATATGATTTTGCCAAGTCGAAGCTCCTTTTAGATTATTAGCCTCTCCTTCACTCCACCCCCATCTCCATCCCTGAAAGTTAGTGAACCCAGTACAGAATGACAAAAGTTAAAACACCAAGGCCATATTGTCTGACAGTGCCATGTCCCTCCATTGGGGGAGCTGGACATGACATGGCCTGTTGATTGTCAAACTAACGGTTTGTGGGTCAATCAGGGTGATGGTGTCAGCAGTGGTAGCTCCAGTGGCCCTTGGGCAGATCTACATGCAAGAACAAGGTGAGTTAAGGGTTGGGAGAGGCTCGCCATGGGTCCTCTTCTAGGGCTTTCCATCTTGGTTAGTGCATCCCCATCCAGATACGTGATCCCAAACCCCAAGGTGCTCCTTTTGATACCTTCCTCTCCATACCCTGACTCCACACCATCATATTCAGCTCATCACTACATCCTGCCCATTTTTTTTTTCTGTCTTCACTGCCTCTGCACTAATCCAAGCCCCAAGCTCCTCTGTCACCTGGACCTGTATTCACATCACATGGCCCACTCCAAATTATATACACATCGAAACCGGAGTGATTTTTTAAAAATTCGAACCTACCCTGTCACCTGCTGCTTAGACCGCTCAGCAGCTTCCCATTGCTGCTGAGATAGAGAATAGGACTTGGCCTCCTTGGCCTTGTCTTCCCCGAGACCGTGTACTTCCCCAGCTCCCCGCTGTAGCCAGTCACTGTCAGAACGGCCACCAGCAGTTGCCTATTGCTTTGGGTAAGCAGTGTCCTCACATTTCAGTTTTCTTTTGTAATGCAATTAAGGAAGGTGAAAGTGGCCTAATCCTTGAGATTAGCCAAAAGTTGAACCTATTCCTACAACTCTTTCTCTAGCAAGAAATATCTGAATTATGAGGGAATTTTAGGCAGCCAGAGGGTTTAGCTGGAAAGATTTAGAAAGAAAAAGGAATGATTTATATACTGGATATTACAGGCTATTGGTGCCTCTTGGCCTCTGCACACTGGTTTCCTGCTGTCTAAAGAGTGCACCTTTGCCAGTTGTCCAAATTCTAGTCATCCTTCAGGAGCAAGCACAAGAAACACTTCTAAGTGTTCTAAGAACACTTCTAAGGCTTCTAAGCCTTCTTCACTGGCCTATGGGAGCAACATTGCTCACTCCTCCTCTGAGCTGGCAAGGCGCCTTGTCCATACATCCACCATTATTGCATGCACCACACCATATTGCAAAGGTGTGTGTGTGTGTGTATGTGTGTATGTCTTCTTCCTGGGCTGTGAGTTCATTAACAGCAGCACTGTGTCTCACGTCTTTGCATCCCCAGTGCCTGTTGTAGAACAGGGCTTTACGAGTAGGACTTTTGGTTGCAAGTCACAGAAACCAATGTGATCTCCCCTCAAGCAAAAGAAGGACAAGCCATTTATGTTCCCTCAGCATGCTCTGTACTTCCTTCCATTTCTCTTGAAGCGTGACAATCTTGTCAGTGCGCTTTTCATAGGGAAGAGCTCAACAAATGTGCACTGAACACAGGGTGGTGAGCGCTGGAAGCAGAAGGAGAGAGAAGGAATGGGAAGAGAGGGGTGAGGCACAAGCCCAGTGGAACCTGCCTCTCTGTTTATCCTGGAGCAGTCATGATGGCTCCAAGGTCACCATTCTCTGAAGACCCTGGCCTGGTTCTCCTTCCTATTCTCCCCTCCTCGCTCACTCTCTTTCCCCAGAAAGGGGGGAAGTTCTGTCAATTGGTTGCACTCAGAATTTCAGGCATCCTGCCCACCAGCCCAGTGCCAATGCGGGGCTGGGCTGTTCCCTGAGCCCATGGCGGTTACGTCCCAGGAAGGTGCCTGGAGAGTTTGAGGACCACAGGGTGCAGACGCCTCCTCCCTGCCAGTGTCTACTTAACTCTTCTCTCAAGTTGTTCCTACTATTTTTTGGGGTCCTTACTCTTTAATTGCTCAATTTCTTTCCTTTGTTTTCCTAGTTAAAGGCTAACAAAAAATGAATTGGGTATTTTAGTCATTTGTGGTCATCATTAATTTCACGGTCCTCTGCATTTATTAAGTCTTATTTCCTCTCCATAATCTTCTTTCCCCCTGATATTTGTAAAAGCACATCGTATTCTCCTTAATTGCTTTGGCTGGCGTGATCTAATTCTGATTTTTCGCCACCCTTATCTTTTCCTGGGAAGCTTTAACCGATGCAGCATATTCTTGTTTAATTCTTTCCTTTTTCTCAGCAGACAGGAGAGTATTTCTTTCTCCATAGATTTCCTACCAGTCTTTGGGAGCAGTTGTGCTGATTAGATTTTGCCTCTCCTTTAGGAGTCCTGGGCTGGGGCCGGGCGCGGTGGCTGACACCTGTAATCCTAGCACTTTGGGAGGCTGAGGTGGGTGGATCACTTGAGGTCAAGAGTTTGAGACCAGCCTGGCCAACATGGTGAAACCCCGTCTCTACTAAAAATACAAAAATTAGCCAGGGGTGGTGGCACACACCTGTAGTCCCAGCAACTCGGGAGGCTGAGTCAGGAGAATCACTTGAACCCAGGAGGCGGAGGCTGCAGAGCACTGAGATCACTCCACTGCACTCCAGCCTGGGCAACAGAGTGACACTCTGTCTCAAAAAAAAAAAAAAAGTCCTCAGCCGGGCTTCCCCTCCTTTCCACAGGCTCCTCCCCTGAAACCAAATCACCCAGGTTGTCCAGTCTTTCATCTGCAGCCAGACAAAGTACTCTTTGCCCCTCAGTGGCAGGTAACTCTTTCCCTTGCTGTTTCACTGCTTAAACAGAAGGCTGTGCCTGGGGCAAGAAGGAAGAAGGGAAACCACGCAGTGAGATGGACTTCCTGTTAGCAGCTCTGGTACACAGACTAGAGGTGAAGCAAACAACAGCAAAGATGCTAGGGACGTTAAAGGGTTGAGGGCCATGGATAATTAAGTGCTCCTAGTCAAAGACCTTCAAACTTCACTTTTGATTTGTTCAGAGCCAGATGCCAATGCCCGTCCCTCTATCTATGACCTGCAGGCACCACAGCTATAGTTTCCCCTGAGCATTGTGCTTATTCTCATTTAATGCCTATTTGGCTCTGCCCTGACTTGTGGTTAATCATTTCTGTGTCTGTCTCTCTTACATCGTAATTTTTTTTTTTTTTTACATCGTAAAAAATTTAACTCATCTCACTCCTTTGCAACCCACGCATACTTTGAATCCCATAGTCTCTATTTCTATTAACATCATTGCCTAGATTATTCTGGAACCATCTACAGCTTCCTTTCTCCCTCAGCCTTCACATGTAATAGGTCACCAAATTGCATTTTTATGAGTACCCTCCTTTCCATTCACATTAGATGCCCTTCATTAAACTTTCTCTGGACGCATTGGACATTGTGGTGGCCAGCTTACACCCAGCCCCCTTCTCTCAATAACCACCCTCGGCTTTCTTTCCATCACCACATCTCCCCATTTACTCAAGGGATGCCAACTACCCAGAACTCTAGGAATGAAGGCTGTGGCTTAGGCCTAACCCAGTCAGCATAATTCCACCCCACTCCCCCACCTCCCTGTTATTCTCATTGGTTCAGGCTAAGCACATGACCCAGTTCAAGCCAATGAGACTAGAGAGGACACTTATTGAAGACTTTGGGAACAAAAAGCTTCCTTGCTCTTCTGAGCACTCCCGGAGTTGAGCCAGGTGCTGGAAGCCATCTTCCCCACCGTATGGGAAGAGGCTACCTGAAAATGAAGCCAATGCGGAAGAAAGCGCAGACAAGAGATATGGAAAGATGAAGAGTCCCAATTTTATTATTCAAGTGCATGGAGCCAGCTGTGCCTGAACCACTCCTACACCTTTGTTGTGCATCCACATTCTACATCCAATCCATAAGAAGATCCCACCAGCACTGCCTTTGAGAATATTCAGAATCCAATTCATTCTATGTCTGCTGTTACCTTCCTAGTCCTTTTGCTCAGACTACTGTGGTAGCCCTCACACTGGTCTCCCTGCTTCCACAAGTGGCCCAGGAGATCCTTTTAAAACCATAAGTTGGATCACACTACTACTCTGCTCAGAACCCACTTACAGCTCCCCATCCAACTCCAAGATCCTCATCATGACTCTCAGGCCCTGCATGGCCTGGCTGCTCCCCCCGTCCTCCTCTCTTACCACTGTAGCCCGCGCTCAGCCCACTACATCCTCACTAGCATTTTAGCTCCCACTTCAGGGCCTTTGCACTTGCTGATCTATCTCCCTGGAATGCTCTTCCACCAGATAGCTGCGTGGTTTGCTCTCTCTTTCTTTCAGGGTTCTGCTCAATTGTTACCTTTTCTGTTAGGCCATCCTTGACCCCTCCTTCCTACAACAGCACTTCCTTATAATTCTGTATTCTCGTGCCTTGCTTTATGTTATTTATAGCACTTACAACCACCTGAAAAAATTATATATTGTCAACCGAAGAATGACAAGATTCATAAATTTGGAAAGGAGAGCTGTATTTTTCTGCAGGTGACCATTCTGACAGGCTGGAAGTGTAGCCTCTGGCCAGAAGTCAGAAGCAAGGATGGGAAGAATAAGGGTGGGAAGAATAAGACAAGGATTTATGCTGAAGAGGGGGGTCAAATATACATAATCAACAGGTTATAGGAGGAGCTATAAATAGTCGCAAACAGGAGGCGTGGGCATGCATAGCAGGCTAATGTGTGCAACATGCACCCCGTGTTCACCCTGGGGTGGAAACTCAACATTTAAATGTGTTACAGTTAGGTTCTATAAGTCAAAAGGTGAAGCAGGGGACACAAAGGCCCTCTGTGTGCAACCTCTGTAGACTGGCCAAAACCACCCCATGGTCAGTGGTCTCTAATGAGGAAGGAACACTGATCAGTTGTTGTATTGAAACAGGGTTGGTTTCTGTTTAACCCTTAGGGAAAAAAGCCTAAGAGTAGTTAGCAGAAGGGGGTGTAAGGAGATGTGTCTGACTTCCCACTTTGTCATGGCTAGGAAGTCAGTTTTTAAGGTTTCTCTGAGGTCTCTTTGGCCAGGCGAGGGTCCATTCAGTTGGTTGGAGGACTTGGGATTTCATTTTTATTTCTCAGTGTACGTGTGGTTATTGTTATCTGTATCTCCCCTTTAGAACATGCACCCTATGAGAACCTTGGGCTGCTTAGTTTGCTGTTATATATCCACTTCCTAGAGCAGCAGCTGGCAAGTGTCAGGTACTCAGCACAGTGTTGTCAACTTACTGATTGGATGAATTAACACATAAGCTAATCATTTTCCTATTTTTACATGAGGTATTTTCAGTTGAGTTTCTGCCACTTACAAAGTATTCTCATACAGCATTTAATTAATATGTTTGCTTAATAAACAATGAATACTTGTTTATTCATTGTTTAATAATGGACCAATGAATACTTTAGCTTAGGTTGGGTTGTAAGTTACATCCTCATAGATGGCAATACCTGACATGTGACTGTCCCTTTTGAATGCCAAGACACCACACTCAGGGCCTTCTTACATACTTACATTGGTTTTACAACATCAACAGGGCAAATATTGCCTTCCCCCCATATTTCAGGAAAAGCGAAGTGGTTTGATGGAGTTAAGCAGCAAAGCAGGGACTGGAGCCCACATCTTGTCCCCAGCCCACAGCTCTTGCCACATCTCAGTTTGCATTTCTGTCCATAGTTCTGCAGCTTTATAGCGTGGCATTCACCCACAGGCCTGGGGGAGTGCTATGAAATACTGTTCCATGTGATACCTACTTATCTAACATTTCCAATTCCCTCTTCCCTGAAAGCCAATAAAATTCTAAATTTTTTCCACATGAGACTGTGGGCTTTTTGGGAAAAAGAAGAGCAAGCATATGGCTCTCAGAAAATCAAACTGCTTTGTGAAATAAAAATCTCCCTCCTTCCCTCCACCCTCCCAGCTACCCCATGGTATAATATTCTTTGGAGTTTCATTTTACATGTTGAGGCTGGGACAACAGACACACGTGTGTGTCTGCCTTGAGTGATCATAATACATTGCAAAAAATCCTTCTGCAACCCCTCTCTTCCAGAGTGGTTTTTTCCTTCCTCAGCTATTCCCCACGGATGACATTAGCTCCCTTTTTAATTCCTTTCCCCTCGCTGCACACTCTGATGTTACTTACCAACCCCCAGTGGATATGCAGAGGCTTATTCAGTGTCACATGTAATAGATAAAACAGCGGGGGCTTCTAATCGGAAAATGTTTTGCAGGCTGCAAAAGACTATGGAAAACCACAAAGCTGCCAATATGGTCCAGAGTTTATTAATACATATTTGGCACAAGTGTGGCACACAACACTGCCCTCTCCCCCATGGGGGATTAGTTACATGTTTACAGATATAGCCCTTGGTGGAAGGGGGGCGAGGATATAGCCTCCTTCCCAGGAACCTCCTGCAGAGCTTTTTTATCTGAGGTTCAGAGACACCCAGGTAGGATGCCTTTTCATGTGGGCACAGCGTTAGAGGTTGCTTGAGTCTTCTTCCTATTTTATATTTTTAATATTTATTATTTATTTATTTATTTTTGTAGTGATGGGATCTTGCTTTGTTGCCTCAGCTGGTTTCAAACTCTTGGGCTCAAGTGATCCTTGCACCTTGGCCTCCCAAAGTGTTAGGATTACAGGTGTGAGCCGGCTTGTAGTGGTATTTTTAAGAAGCTACCAATTCCTTTACACACTCCCATCAAGAGGTGGGGTCAACATCTCCTTTGCTAAAATCTGGGCTCTGTGACCCCTCCAACCAAGTGAGTGCAGTGGGAGGACGCTATGGCCTCCCAAGGCTGGGTCAGAAGGGGCCAGGCCCACTCCACCTGTGGCTTTTGGGATGCTCGCTGCAGCCCCTTTTCTGAATACTCCTAAGCAGGAAGCTTCCACATTGCAAGGAGCCTAGTATCATGGAGAGGCCTTGTGGGGTGCTCTGGTTGACTGTCCTCCAGCCTCCAGGCACAGGCCCCAGGCATGCAAGTGAGGCCACTCTCTCGGAGGCACCACTCACACTCGGAGCCCCAGCCCACCCAGCGCTCAGCCATTTGCATCACCCTGGACATTCAAGTCTTCCCCGCATCACTCCAGACACAGTAGAGCAGTGAAGAGCCGGGCCCACAGTTTCTGTGAATGTAACAAGGCAGCCGTTTCATGCCCCTGAGTGTGTGTGGGGTGGTTGCAGCAGGAGGAAGCACAGCACACAGCCAGGTGAATGCTGAGCGTTAAAAGGGCCCTGGATGCATTCCAAGAGCTAGACCTCCCAGGCCCCCTGGCTGTACCGCCCACACCTCATCAAATCTATAGGACCAGACAGCAGAAAAGATTCCTTGTCCATTGTTAAAACCCTGCAGAAAGAGCCAGACTGTATGGCAGTCAGCACTGACTCGCTCCCACTCTGAACAAGGCCTGCTGTGACCTCCTACTCGACCTGCCTGTCCCTCCTGGGCCTCTCTGGCCTCCTCTCCTTCCACCTTCCCTCACTCACTCCCCAGCAATGCTGGCCTCCTCCTCTGGCTCCACACACACCAGATATGGTCCCACCTCAGGGCCTTTGTTCCTGCAGTTCCCCCTGCCTGGACTGTCCCTCCTTGTGTATTTGCCTGTCTCCCTCAATTCCTTTAGGCCAGGGATCCCCAAGCCCCGGCCGCAGACTGGTACCGGTCCATGGCCTGTTAGGAACTCTGCCACAGCATTAGCTTCTCCAAGGAGTGCGAGCCCTGTTGTGAACTGTGCATTTGAGGAATCTAGGTTGCATTCCTTATGAGAGTCTAATGCCTGATGATGGGAGGTGAAACGGTTTCATCCTGAAGCCATCCTCCCCCAACGCCCCCGGTTCCTTGGAAAAATTGTCTTCTACAAAACTGGCCCCTAGTGCCAAGAAGGTTGGAAACTGCTGCTTTAGGCCTTTACTGAGAGCCACCTCCTCCGTCAGTCCTTTGTGGCCATGCTCTCCAAAAGAGCAAATCCCCACCCACGTCTCCAATTTGCATGACTCTTTTTCTACTTTATTTTTCTCTTGAATACTTGTCACTATCTAAATACTTCTATTTTACTTATTGTTCTTGTTTGTTATGCCTTTCCCACTAAAGCATAAGCTCAATATCCACAGAAATACATCCCCAGGGCCTAGAAGAATACCTGGCACAAGGAAAGTAGGCAGTCAATATCTATTGAAGAAATAAATGAATATTATGTAACAAAGTTATGCTTTTGCTCTTATCCTGAGAAAGAGTATATGCCTATCACAATTTGTTAAGTGAATAAATGGGAGACATGCAGGATGGCTGGTTTATTGCTGCCTTTAGAAAACAGTATGAATTCCATCTTGCCGAGATCTCCTCCAACCTCCCTCTCCAACTTCACCACCTGCCTCCCTCCTCTGCCCAGCCAGAGCAGGTATCCTCTGGTTCAGTGCACTGAAGCCTGGCTTCTGCCAGTTCCTCTGCCTGGAAGGTCCTGCATCTACCTCTTTGTGAACTTACATCCTGTTTGTCTCTTCAGGACCAGCTTAGGTACCACTTAGCTGGAGTCCCTTTGACCTCTGGTGAATTCCATGTGCACTTCTCCCAGGTCCTGAGGTCCCTGGGTATCTGTCTCACCTCCTTCCTCAGTCTGAATCTCAAAGGGCAGATGCTGCTCTGCCCTGTTTGTATTTGTAGTCCTTACTCCCCTTCACTCATAGGCAGCTGCAGGTACAGATGGGGTCTGGAGAATTTGGGGATGTGTTGGAGGGATGGGGTGAGAGAGGAGGTCAGGAGAACTCCATGTTCATATCCGCCTCTGTCAGAGTTTGCGAAGTGCAACAATAGCAGTAGAACTAACTGACATGCCCCTGTGACAGTGAAAAGAACACAGGACTTGGAATCAGAAAGCCTGGTCTCATCTCCTCTCCAAGTCTCTTTAGACAAACCATTTACCTTTCCCAAGCCTTGGTTTCTTCATCTAAAAAAATGTTTATGCCACAAAGATATTGTTTGGATGAAAGGGCATCATTCTTGAGGGGGGAAAAGTGTAAACTGAAAAACACTATGCAAATGTAAACGAATGTGCAGAAGTTAGGTGTTCTGACCAGTGAAATTGACAAGAGTGCGGCTCAGGTTGCTGCCAGAGGGTGGCAGCAGCAGGCAGGGACTTTGGCCCACCGTCCTTCGAAAAAAAGTAACCCTGGAAGCTGCCAGAAAGGGACATATTCACTGGGTTGCCCTGAGATGATCAGCTCATCTGACTGTGAAGAGATTGCCCTCTCTCCTGGAGTGGGATCTGGCCAGGGCTGAACCAAACCCCAGAAGTCTTCCTTTGAGTGATTTTCCCCAGATGGTTCTTATGGCCACCCTCACCATCACAATGCTGTCTTGAAAATTACAGCATTCGGTGTAGGTTTTTTGTTGGTGACCTCATCTAGCCTTCACCACAAACTTTTGAGTTTAAGGGAGCAGGCCAAATTATAACTCCTTCCCCCAGATCACCATTTTATTTTTTTAATTTTTAAAAAATTTTCATTTTTGTAGAGACAGGGTCTCACTACGTTGCCCAGGCTGGTCTTGAACTCTGGCCTCAAGCGATCCACCTGCCTCGGCCTCCCGAAGTGTTGGGATTACAGGCGTGAGCCACGGCACCTGGCCGTACCTCACCATTTCAGACATGACAAAACTGAGGCCCAAAGAGGTTGCTTTGAAGATCACACAGATACTAAATAGGAAAAAATTAGAATTCACATTTTAAGCGTGGGTTTTTTTTAGCTTGAATTCCATTACATCATCACTTCTTTCACCTGCTTGTTCAGTTATTCATACAACCAGCACTTTTTGGGCTCTTGCAGTTTGCTGGAGAGCTGCATAGACTTCCTACTACGTAGCCATGGTGGCCGTTCTCCTGGCCTAGGCGAGCCGATGTCTCCCACCTTTTCTGCTCAGAACTAGGGCCTCAGTCTATCTTCCTCTACTCTGGGCAGCAGGCGCCACCTCCTTGGTGTTCTGGGGCTCATATCCCAAGCCCAACAGCTGAGAAGGGCCCTCTCTCCCCCTGCTCCCTACATCACAGCTTCTTAGATCACAATCTCACAGGCTCTGCTGGCTTTCTATTTAGGCAATCCTGAGAAATAACTAGGAAGAGGAGGGTAACAAAAACAAAAGTGAAAAGCAGAGAAAAGTAATGCATACCTGAGGAATCATATAAAGTTTCCTAGTTCTTCTCAGTCTACAGTCCATGACTTATTTGCTACGAAGTCTCTAGGCCCTGAGCTTGAACTTCCCTGGCTTATTTCCCAAGGTGAAACTTCTCTATTATTTTGTCTCTTCTTTTATTCTCTTAAGTTGGCCTCATTATCAGGCACATAGAGGCAATCTGGGAAGAAAGCTGACATTTGTCGAGCATCTCCTAGGCGCCAGGCATTGTGTTAGACCCTGGACACACATCACTTCCTTTGACCTCACAATAGGCTTGAAAACAAAGCATTTGTCTTCTTTTACAAATGTGGAAACTGAGATGCAAAGACATGAAATGACATGCCTAGATTCATGTATCTAGTACGTGGTGACTCAAAGCTCTTTTCCCTAAAAGCACATGATTATACAGCTAGCAACAAGCATGTACCCCTTCTTCTGTCAGAGGCGTTTACCGCTTGGGGGACTTCCAAGGTGAGTGACTCTCATATCCGGAACCCAGGCTTTACACAGGAACTGGCACCGTGGGTCAATTCTGAACTCTCTGCGTTGTGGGTGGGAAGCCCAAGAGGAAAAGAAAACTCAGTTTTTGCCTTGGAGGAGATACCACTTGACACCGGAACAAGCTCTCAGAGACGGGATTTTTGGCTGGAAAAGAGCACGCCTGCCGCCATGGTGCATGCCTTGGTGGCTGATTACGTTAGGCTGCTTTTATGAGAACACCCACTTGCCTGGCAGTGGCAATGTTTGTGGAATCATACTGATACTGAAATTCTGCTGTGATCATCTAGATACAACCAAGCTAAACATCAGTAGGACCTGGCCACAGACACACAGTGTAGCCTTTCAGATCATCAATGAAGCCCTGGCAAATGTCAGGGATTTTTCTTTTTTTTTTTTTTTTTTTTAATTCATTTTATAAGCACTTGGTTTTATTGCACAGAAGCAATTGAAACTGGACTCCAGTAGAAAGTGTGCCCTGGCATCATTCAGTGGCCAGTGCCCAGCCCCACCTGGACCACTCTTCCAGAATAGAGAGCTCTGGGCAAGGGCTTGACCACTGCTTTGGAAAATAGAAGGCCTTTGGGAATAGGTTAAGACATCTCAAGTATAATGTGTTTCTAACTGCTCATTCATTATTGTGGTCGTCTGTCAGTTGCACATAGAGGCAATAAATGCACTTATTTGGAAAGGAGGGGGGCAGTTTTTACAGTCAAGTGTTTACGTATGGCCTTTGGCATGTATCACATTCGGCTACATAAGCTATCATAACATAATTGTCCATCGCCTGGGGAGGGTGTGGGGGCAGGGGGCTGGGAGTGCCCTCTCTTGCTAACATATTGCTAACAGAAGTTCCCGTTTCAAGAAAGAGGCCCTGTCATCGAAGCACTTTCTTCTTACATAAAGGGGAAAAAAGTGAAAATTGCATTAACTCCGATCCTTGAGCTCCGGGACCCTTCTGAGTTTCTTTGGCTGCTCCAGACATTCCTTTCTCCCTGCCTTACTTCCCCTCGGCAGCCTTGTCTTCTGTGGCCTTCTCTGGAGGCCCGCTGTCTTTTTGGTCTGTGCTGGAGGATTTCTCAGGCTTTTCCGCCTTAGGTTTGCTGAGCTCCTTTGAGAGGGTGGGTCATCTTTGGCTTTGGTCTCTGTCTTGGGTTTCTCCTCAGGCTTCTTGACCTCAGTGGCGTTCTCCTCCTTGGTGTCTTTTTTTCTCCAGTGCTGCTACTGCCTCCTCCTTCTCTGCTGGTTTTCTGGGTTCCTTGGCCTTGGCATCATCTGGTTCCTTCTTGACCACCTCTGTCTTCTCTTTGGGTTTAGTGTCTTCCTCCACCTCCACCTTGCAGGAGCTTCCTTCTCTGGGGTGGCTGCTTTTTTCTTATATTCAGCCTCTTCCTTCTTGGCTTCAGCTTTGGATTCTTTAGGCTTTTCGATGGCAGCTTCCTTCTTCTCCTCCACCATAGGCTTTGGAGCCTCCTTGTTGGGTGCCTCCTCTTTCTTGTTGTCCTTCTTCTCCGTTTTTGGTGTGACAGGAGCTTTTCTTCCTCTGCCTTCTCTGGGGTCTCTTTGACTTTCACCTCCTGGGGCTTCTCCCACCCCTTCACTGGGGACTTCACCTCTTCCTTCTATGGGATCTCCTTCTCAGGGGCCTTGGCATCCTCTTTCAGGGGAGACTTCGCCTTCTCTGGGAACTTGACCTCCTCCTTGACAGGGCTTTTGGCCTTTTGGGGGGATTTATCTGCAGAGGGCCTTGCTTCCTCCTTTGCTGGAGTGTTGGCTTCTGGAGACTTCACATCAAGAGTCTTGGCCTTCTCAGGGGACTTTGCTTCTTCCTTCACTGGGGACTTGGCCTTCTTTGGAGACTTGGCCTCAGCCAGTGACTTTGCCTCTTCCTTTGCTGGGGACTTGGCCTTCCGGGGGGACTTGACCTCAGCTGGAGATTTTGGTTCCTCTTTCTCTGGGGACTTGGCCTTAGCCAATGACTTTGCCTCTTCCTTTGCTGGAGACTTGGCCTTCCTGGGGGACTTGACCTCAACTGGGGATTTTGCTTCCTCCTTCTCTGGGGACTTGGCCCCAGCTGGTGACTTTGCTTCTTCCTTCACTGGGGACGTGGCTTCCTTCTCTGGGTATGTGGCCTCTTCTGCTGGGGGAGACTTTGCTGCTTCTTCTCCCCCTTTTGTCTCCTCCTCTTCACCCCCTTCTTCCTCCTTGCCCTCCTCCTCTTCGGCCTCCTTTCTCCTCTTCAGTCACTTTTTCAGTCACTTGGGTCTCCTCCATCTGTTCCTCCACAATCACAGTTTCTTTCTCAGACTTCTGTACCACTTTGATCTTCTCTCTGCTTCAGACCTTTATGTAAGTGGACGTGGAGGGAATTTTGGGGAGTCCTTCTGGAAGCGAGAAAGGAATCGGGCCAAAGTCAATCTGACATTCCTCACCTTCCAGGAGTTTTCTGTAAGCGGCTATCTCTATATCCAGAGCCATCTTGACATTGAGCAGGTCCTGGTATTGCCACAGCTGGGCCCTCATCTCCCACTTGATGTTCCTCAGCTTGGCGTCCAGCTGCTGAATGACTTCCTGGTAGGAGGCAATGTCGGCCTAATGAGGGTCCTCCAGCTCAGAGGGCTGCCTCTCCAGTGAGTCCATGGTGCTTTTCAGCGCGTCCAGCTCTGTGGTCTTGGCCGGAAGCTGACACTGGTACTCAGTTATCTCCTCCTGCACTGAGCGCATGTCGTCTGTGTTCACCTTGGCTGCCTCCAATAGTCCAACCTCACCTGGAACCACTCCTCGGACTGCAGCGTGCTCTGCACTGCATGGCCTTCGAGCTGCCGCTGATCTCCTGCAGCACTGATGCGCTTACATCATGTCACACTTGAGGGCGTCCCTCCGCATGGCCTGTACCTGCGCCTGTGCCTGCCAGGCGCTGCAGCGCTGATCTCGCCGGGCAGCTAGCCCACCTCCTCCTGATGGTGGCGCCGCAGGTAGCTGCGCTCCTCCTGCAGTGCCTGCGCCTTCTTCTGCAGTTCCATGCCCGCCGCCTCGGCCTCCCACAAGAAGCCCGCGAGTGGGCCACAGCCTTGGCCTCCTCGCGCTGCTGGGCCTTTATGTGGAGGCACTGATGCACATGTGCGAAGTCCTCCAGTAGGTGCTCCTGCTCCAGGCGCAGTGGATAGCGCGGTGCCCGGGTACAGCACGTTGCAGCGCATCTCGCAGACCTTGCGTTCATACAGCTCGCCCGTGGCAGTGCGGCCCACCTGCTGCTGTCGCAGCGCCGCCGCCTCACCCTCCAGGCTGCAGTTGTTCACGACTGGTTGCCGCACCCTGTCGATGTAGCGGGTGAAGCGGTGCTTCAGCGCCTGCAGCTAGCTGCTCCTTCTCACTGAGCGCCACGGCCGCAGCCACCACTCTGCTCTCTCATCCCATCCCATTGCTCAGCGTGTCCAGTTAGTCGGTGGTTGAGGCGGCAGGCGCCCCAGAAGTGGCTGGGCGAGGCGGACACGGAGCTCATGGACGTCCGCGTCCACGAGTGGAAGCCACTGGAGGAGTCGGCGGCCAAGCGCCTCCCGCTTGTGCTGCCCTTTAGGGCCAGCTTGTAGTGGAGGGTTCCCCCGCCGTGCAGCCTTACGAACAGGGCGCCCAGCAGTGCGTCCGAGCCACTGAAGCTCATCATGGTTTGAGCAGGTGCCCAGGGCCAGGATAGGGTGGGAGGCACTCAAATGTCAGTTTATAGTAAAAATGAGGCCGGGCGTAATCCCAGCACTTTGGAAGGCTGAGGCTGGCGGATCATTAGGTCAGTAGTTCGAGACCAGCCTGGTCAATATGGTGAAACCCCCATCTCCACTAAAAATACAAAAATTAGCTGGGTGTGGTGGTGCACACCTGTAGTCCCAGCTACTCAGGAGGCTGAGGCAGGAGAATCGCTTGAATCCAGAGAGGGACGTTGCAGTGAGCTGAGATTGCACCATTGCACTCCAGCCTGGGCAACAGAGCAAGACTCCATCTAAAAAAAAAAAAAAATGCTAGACACTTGACTCCTTTTTTGTGTTTGTCCCCTGAATCTGTGAGAAGGTGTAATAAGGGTGCAAGTGGAGGCACCAAAGAGAGGAGATGGAAGTTAGGCAGGAAGGTGAGGTGGGACACAGAGATTGCTGCAACTGAGGACAAGTGAGGTGTGCGAGGCAAAGTTAACAGTGAGGTCTCAGAAAGAAACAAGCAGTGTCTCCGAGTTTGGAGCACAGGTCCAAGGGACTAGGGATTAGGTGATGAAAGTGTGGAGGGAGGAGACAGGCACAACCCAGAACCTCCTGGGGCTTAGAGCCCTCTACTGAAATATGAGGAGATCTAATCCTATTTGGAATTTCTTTCTCTTCCAAAATCTCACAGTTCAAAAGATTCAGTTGGGTGTGAAGTACAGAAGTGGCAATTTTGACCATAGTCCTGCCAGAAATAATAAGTTCCTCTTCAAAGCTTCCTTTGTCTTTCTTAACCAGTAACAAGCACTTCTTTCTCTGCTTAATCTGTGACCAGCACTTGTTTCTCTACTTAATCTGTAACTAGCAAACCTCTTACTCTGTAAATAACCCTTCCCACCTATTTGGTAATGGACAGCCTCTCTGTTCCCGCCTAATTGGCCTTACTCAATTTCAAACACTAGCCAATCAGATCAGCTTAGACTGTGCCTGACTCCACCCAGTGGGGAAAGGACACAGAAACAGGAACTGTGTTAGGGATAAAAACCCCTGCCCTACCCCACTTGGCATGCTCTTGCAATCAGAGGGATACAGGCAGCACCCCTCTGCAGAAGTAAATGTGCCTTGCTGAGAAATTTTTTATCTAAGTGCTGTTTTTTGCTTGTGGCATCAAGCACTTGTTTCTAACAATTTCTCCGGGATCCCATTTTCCTTGGGGGAAGTGTCACCAATCATCTCTTGTGAGGAGATGCCTCTGCTGCCTCATTGTGACTGCCTCAGGAGTGAGGGATTGAGACCCACCTGGCATGATGAATAAACCCGGACTCTCAGCAACGTGGGAGGAAAAGGCCTACAGATACCGCAGCGACCAGGTAATTCTGTGCACAGACCAATGTAAGAAAAGCTGCGGGGGTGGTGAAGTACTTCCTTGGTGTTTGGGATGTCCTAGAGGTTGAAAGTGTATGAATGAGATGCACATTAAGTGCAAAGTGAGTGTGGAGTCCAGATTTGCAGTTCTGGGGTCACCTCATATGGCTTAAAGTGGCTTTCCTGTTGGGAGTTTATACTGACCCACCAATGCTAAGAAGGACTTAAATTCCCACGAGGGAAGCAGCCAAAGAAGGATGAAAGGAAAGCAGACGAGTGCAAGAAACCTCCAGTGGGGTGAGGTGTCAGGGGAGTTAAACCTCCAGGGAAAGGGGGCAAGAAATCTCTAGTAAGAGAGATTGAACCACACACAGCCAGGAAACTCAGGGAAATGCCTAAAACTTCCAGGATGGGAAATACCCAAGCAGGACAGGCAATATAAAGGACAAGACAGTTAATAAAATTCTGTCTGATAGCCCTCTAGGTCTCATGTTAAAATATTGGAGGGATAATGAAAGGACTAACCATAAGAAGCAACAAATGATAAATTATTGTTGCTTTATTTTGACCAAAGAACCTATTCTCAAACCTTCAATTTTCTGGCCAAGGTTTGGGTCAAATGATGATTGGATTTGTCAACTTTTAATAGAATATATCAATGATAAAATCCTGTCTCCCAAGAGGAAACAGAATATGCCCTGTGCTGGCGGCAGGGGCCTGTCCTCCTCTACCTGCTAAAAGCTACAGGAAATAAGCCAGAAACTACCTCCCCTAAAGAAATTGAGACTCCTACCCCCAAACAGACCATTGACACATGGGACCCTTTAGACCACCTTCCCCTGCCAAACACCACCAACTTCCCTCCCCTTCAATCAGATGTAGCTGCCCCAAACCCTTCCCCTACTCACATTGTTCCCTCCCCTTATAATCCCGACTCTTGGGGCCATTCCCAGTCTGAATGCCCTGCCCCAGGAAAGTTTCAGCGTGAAATAGAACCATGTAAAAAGGATATTTAAAACTTCTCTTTCCCTCCTCCTCAAAGGAGTCTGCCCCAACCCTTTTTCCCTTAAGAGAAGTACCACTTGGAGGAGGGGGAATTGGCTTTGAAAATGCCCCCTTAACTAGTTCAGAGGTCAGAAACCTGAAGAGGGAACTTAAACTGCTATTAGATAATCCTTTTGGGGTCACAGATCAAATTGACCAATTTTTAGGACCCCAAGTATATACTTGGGCTAATGTCCATCTTAAGTATTTGCTTTTTGGGGGAGAAAAGAGCCATGATCTGCAGGACCGCTGTGATAGTCTGGGAGCATGAACATCCTCCCGGTCAAAATATCCCTGCAGCCCAAGACCCCCAAAGGGATAATGACAATGCAGCCCACTGAGAAAACATGAAAGACCTTAGGGAAATGATAGTTAAAGGGAGTTGGGAATCAGTGCCTCAAACCCCAAATATTTCCCAAGCATTTAATATACAGCAGGGAAAAAACGAAGGGCCCATGGAGTTTGTAAACAGACTAAAGGAACAGATGAGAAAATATGCAGGCTTAGTCATAGAGGATCCCCTTGGGCAGGGGATGTTAAAGCTCCATTTTGTCACTAATAGTTGGCCAGATATCACAAAGAAATTACAAAAAAATAGAGAACTGGAAAGATTGGCCTGTAGAGGAACTTTTGAGGGAGGCCCAAAAAGTGTATGTAAGAAGGGATGAAGAAAAGCAAAAACAAAAAGCAAAAATCATGCTCTCTGCTCTACAACAACATACCCAAGGGGCCAAAACCTGTAAGGAATTTAAGCCCCCACTTGCTAGGCCGTATAAATGGCATGAAAAAGCAAAGCAAGGGAATTTAAAAATAAGGAAAGAAAGAGAGCCGAACAAATGTTTCAAATGTGGGAGAATAGGTCACTTCGAAAGGGAATGTCCCGAATGGGAAAAAGAAAAGGAAGTCATCCCATTTATGGCCTTCGACGAAGAATAGGGAGGTCAGGGACTCTGTTTCTTTTATCTTGAGTCCCACCAAGAACCCTTGATAAATTCAGAGGTGGGACCCAAACCCGAACTCATTAACTTTTACACTTGATCTTAGCCAAAAGGCCGAGAAGCGATAGCTCATTACCTTTTTAATTGACTCAGGGGCAGCTTGCTCCTCTGTTTGTTATCCTCCTTCTGGTGTACTTTGTTCACAAGAACTCCTGATCTCAGGAGTAAAAGGAGAAGGATTTAAAGTAAAAATCTTAGAAGAAACAAAAGTCATGAACTGTCACCCCAGGACCAACATTACCAGAGTAATGTTAAAGAAAAAAGCTTAATCTGACTGTCCCTTTTTCCTCTTCTCTTTCCCTTAGCTACCCCACATCTCATTATTAATGTAACCAGGTCAAAGTCACCCCAAATCATTACTTTTGATGCTTGTCTTGTTATACCCTGTGGAGACTTGCAAAGTCAAAGGCAGCTCTTTACTTCAGAAAAGTATCTTTGCCCTTCTTGGAAATTCTCAGATTGGGCAGATTCAATTAACTGGACAGTTCCCTTAGACTTGGGATATTATAAAGAAAATTCTATTAACTGGGAATCTTGTCCTCTGAAAACAGAGCTTGTCTGCCATAGCTGGTCCAATATTCTATGGACTACCAAAAATCAGGGTTGGACCTCCCCAACAAGTCTGTGTGTCCCTAAAACCATACATTCCTTTCACTAAAGGAAGCAACCCCCCGCAATTGCCAGCAAAACCAATATAATCCAGTACAGATTTCCATTACTATCTCAACTTCTCAAAATTCCTCCCCTTCATTAAGTCGTTTCTATGGTATAGGAGCAGAGGTCACAGGAGCAGACTCTATAGGATTTTTCAAAATGCATTTCATCGCCCCCTCATCCCCTCCTCCCTCTCCTTCTAAACCTTCTAATCAAACTATTAGTTTCTCCCTATCCAATAGTAACACCAAAGTAGCCACTGTAGAAGGTAAAGATTTAAAACAAACCCTAGCTATTGAAACGGGCTACCAAGATGCAAAAGCCTGGTTAGAATTGATTAAATATTCCATTCACACACTAAACAAAAGCAATTGTTACGCTTGTGCAACAGGCAGGCCAGAGACCCAAACTGTCCCCTTTCCACTTGGACGGTCCTCCGACCAACAGAGTATGAGTGGTATGGTAGCTCTCTTCCAAAACCCCACAGCCTGGGGCAATAAGGCATGCCGAACTCTAGTGGGATGCAGTAAGTCTAAGCCTTTTCAGGAGCTAACGAATCAGTCTGCTCTTGTTCATCCCCATGCAGATGTATGGTAGTATTGCAGTAGACCACTACTAGGTACTTTGTCAAGTGACTGGATCGACACTTGCACCCTAATTCAATTGATCATCCCTTTCATCCTGGCATTTCATCAACCAAGCATAAAAGACAATCATAAAAAAGAAGTACCCCCCCACCACAGGTCCTTTGACTCTCACATTTATATAGATGCCATCAGAGTTCCACAAGGAGTGCCAAATGAATTTAAAACTCAAAATCAAATAGCTGCAGGATTTGAACATATATTGTTCTCATGGGTGACTGTAAACAAAAATGTAGACTGGATAAATTACATTTACTATCATCAACAGTGGTTTGTCAATTATACTAGGGATACCATTAAAGGAATAGCTGAACAATAGCCCTGGACATATTGGCTGAGAAAGGTGGGGTCTGTGTCATGACTGGGGTCCAATACTGTACTTTTATCCCTAACAACACAGCCCCTGATGGAACAATTACAAAAGCCTTACAGGGCCTTACCACCCTAGCAAATGAATTAGCTGAATTCTGGAATAGATGACCCCGTCTCTGGTCTCATGGAAGAATGGTTTGGAAAATGGAAGTAACTCATAACCTCAATCTTTACCCCCACTGCAATCGTTATAGGTGTACTCATTCTTGTAGGTTGCTGCATCATACCTTGTATTCATAGATTAGTGCAAAGGCTTATAGAAAAAGCCCTCACAAAACCCCCTCGATTCTCCCTCATCCTACTCAGATAAGTTCCTACTCCTAAATGACCAAGAGGACTAACAAAACCAGGATATGTTAAGGAAATTTGAAGAGGAAGAACTATAAAGTCAAGAGGGGGAAATTTGCCAAAAATAATAAGTTCCTCTTCAAAGCTTCCTTGGTCTTTCTTAATCTATAATGAGCACTTGTTACTCTGCTTAATCTGTAACGAGCACTTGTTTCTCTGCTTAATCTGTAACCAGCAAACCTCTTACTCTGTAAACAACCCTTCTCGCCTAGTTGGTAATGGACAATCTCTCCCTTCCTGCCTAATTGGCCTTATTCAATTTCAAACACTAGCCATTTTGGTCAGCTTAGATTGTATTGTCTGACTCCAGCCAGTGGGGAAAGGACACAGAAACAGGAACTGTGTTAGGGATAAAAACCCCTGCACTACCCTGCTCAGTGTGCTCTTACAATCGGAGGGATGCAAGCAGTACCCTTCTGCAGAAGTAAATGTGCCTTGCTGAGAAATCTTCTGTCTAAGTGCTGGTTTTTCCTTCTGGCATGGAGCACTTATTTCTATCAGTCCTGACTTGACCTGAGCCTTGTTAAGGCTCTCCTTTGACAAAGGGAAAGGGAGGTAGAAGTCAAGACCATCAATATTTTACTAATCAGGGAATAAGAGGTCAACCTAAAGTAAGACCTCCAAAAATGTTTTCTTCCTTCTCTGCTTCTTATTCTCTTCCCTGTAGCCTACTTCTCCAGGAGTGTGAGTTTAGGTAAGAAAAAGAATCAGTGAAGATAGAGCAAGAGCCAACCTGTACATTGCAGCAAGAGTGGGGAGGGAGGAACTGGAGTGAGTCACCAAGTAGATGGTCCCGTGCAAAGACTCAAAGGCAGGGACTGCACCTGCCTCAGCACTCAGAATGTTTACTGAAGTGGTAGATCCACTTAGAATTAAACAGAATTCAACTGAAGGACAATACATGTTCAATCTAGATATATTAGAATAGCAACAGCAAGCAAGGAGAGCAGAATAGTATCTATTACCCCACCACACAGGTACCAGCACCCTGGGGACATTCTGCAAGAGACTCACCCAACACATGTTTTTTGAGAAATAAAATGGGACTATATTGTTGATTGTGAAGGGTACCAGAAGATACTGATGTAGGACAGGTAAGCCCCATTGGGGCTTAGCCTGGGAGTGTTCTTGGCTTCACTCAGGAAAGAATCAAGGGTGAGCTGGTGGTGTTAGACAGCAACTTTTATTGAAGCAGCAGCAGAGGTACTGCTCCTTGCAGAGCAGGTATACACTACAGTCAGCGTGCCTAGAGTATCAGCTTAAAGGTAGTTTTGCAGTCCCATTTATACCCATTGTAATTATATGCAAGTTAAAGGGCACATTATGCAGAAATTTCTAGGAAAAGGGTAGTAACTTCTGGGTCTCCAGGTCATTGTCATGGAAAAAGGTGGTAAAGGTTGGGTATTGCCATGGCAACAGTAAACTGACATGGCACACTGGTGGGCATGTCCTACAGAAAGCTGCTTCCACACATCTATGTTTTAGCTAGTCCTCAATTTGGTTCAGTGTCCAAGCCCCACCCACAGAGTCAAGTTCCACCTCCCACTTTAGTGCCACCCTAAAACATGCCTTTTTAGCATATGGGTTATTTTGAGCAAAAGGCCGTCATGAACTAGCAGAGGCAGTAAAAGCTTTAAAAACACAGCACAAGATTTTTCTTTTGTAAAGAAAATGTACGATTTCTGAAGAAAATACCCATTTGTAAAAGGCATCTCCTTTTCCTGTATCCAGAAGAGGAGTACTCTTAACAACTCTTATCAATGGAGAAGGCATTGGCTTCAATCTGCCAACAAACCTTACTAAATAACTCATTGTTTACCACACTTTTCCTGGTTATTCAGTAACCTGCCTCTCCCACCTAGAAGCCCCAAATCCCTTTTTGTTTGTTTAGCCTAAGATACAAGTTCTAACATCCCTTTGGGTTACTCATCACTGGGTGCTCCCATGTTTATGAGGGATACACATCTTGATCAACTTCAATATGTCTTTCCCTTGTTAACCTGTCTTTTCCCAGTCTGGTTTACAGGGTTCCAGCCAGAGAATCTAAGACGAGCAGAGGAAAAAGATTACTTTTCTCCTCTCTTACAATTGGGACCTGTTTTTATCATATTCCACAGCTTGTCTATGTCATGATTTACTTAACCAATTTCCTTCTCTTAGACATTTAAATTGTTTCCAATTTTGGCTTTAAAATACTGCAGTGCATAAATTTATAGCCAAGTCTAGTACATAGCCTTCATTATTTCCTTATGATAAAATCATCCTTGTGGACTTGTTAGAAATCCACATATTTTTGATACTTCTAATTCACACTGACAAATTGTCCACCAGAAACTATACCTATTTGCAATTCTCCTATATACAAGAATGCTATATACGAGAACGCCCACTTTCACCATCATCAACACTATGTTTTCATTTTTCAAATGAAGATGAAAAATGCATCTATGTTAAAACTGGCATTTCTTTATTCATAAATAGAAACAAAATTCTTCTTTTGTGGATTGCTTCTTTTATGACTTTGACCTATTTTGATATTAAGGTGTCTATCTTCTTTATGTTTACAAGAAAAATTTAATATTAAAAATTTAATGTTTGCCAGGCACAGTGGCCCACACCTGTCATCCCAACAATTTGGGAGGCCAACGTGGGAGGATCACTTGAGCCCAGGAAGGAGTTCAAGATCAGCCTGGGCAACATAGTGAGACCCCTGTCTCTACAAAAAATAAAAAAAAAATACCCAGGCATGGTGCCACATGTCTGTATTCCCAGCTACTCAGGAGGCTGAGGCAGGAGGATCACCTGAGCTCAGGAGGTCAAGGCTGCAGTATATTGTGATCATGCCACTGCACTCCTTCCTGAAACAGAGTGAAACCCTGTCTCTAAAATTAAAAAAAAAAAAAATTGTTATGCCTTTTTCATGTATCTTGCAAGTAATTTGCTCCTTTTAGTGCATTCTTTTAATTTTTTTTATGGAAAAATACAAAGTTTTCACATTTTACAGAGTTAGATCTACCGATCTCTTTCTTTTTCATTGTTTCTGCCCTTGAAGCCATGCTCATCACTCAGAATTGAATTAGTTTTAGAGGAGTAAAATCAATGTTTCAAATAGAGGAGCAGAAAGCTGCTCTTCACATGCTCCCTGAGGAAAGTGAGAGGAAGAGAGGGCAAGCGCACTCAAAAGCTGAGACGGGGAGAGGATGGCCAGCACCACCTTCTCTCCACCAGGCCTTGACAGACTGGAGTTGGACAGTGGCTGGTGGGTTAGCCACTCACAAGCAGAGAAGCTCTGTGCTGCTCCTCTGGGTTGGCAGATACTTTTGAAAAAATATGTGTGCCCTAAGCATCCTTTCTTAAAAAGACTTTTTTTTTATTACAAAAAAGCGTTTATTTCCAAAATTTTAACCTTCACAGAAATTAATAAAATGTGAAAGAAAAATAAAATGCCAGGACCCCAATTCATTATGCCAAAAGGAAAAAATAAACTGAAAGTTGAGTCACACAAGAAACTGCCTTTCCTTGAGTTCCTAAGCAGACAACTACAGATAAAAAGCTGCTGTCTCCAGGGGTAGCTACTCTATGTTCACCTTATCTTATGAAAGTGCCAATTTACTGAGCATGAGAAGAATACACAATTGACCATTCCCCTACCTGCTTCTTTTCTCTTGCAACATATGGATTCAGTAATGTGACTGTATCCTCCCTCCTTCCCCTCTGACCAGCTTTTCCCCTTTAAATACTGAAACCTTCAAAATCATCTTGAGAAAAAGGCACAAACTACAGATTGTTCCTGTGGTTCTGTGTTCCTTTTTGTCCTTAATGTTGATGAAATAAACTTCTTTTT